>NC_061510.1:129865402-129886549 GCF_022539505.1 Lolium rigidum
CTGAAAGTTGGATTTACGCACAAAACGAGACACCGAACGATTCTGCTGAAAACAGCGTTAGTCCGTGTTAGTTGCATCCAAAATACACAAATTAGAGGCAAAACAATAGCAAAAGTGTTCGGGAAAGTAGATACGTTTTGGACGTATCAACTTCATCGGTTTCAGTTTCTGCAGGAGGGTCACCTAGCGGTGCATCAAGCACATATTGCAGATTTCCGCCAGAGAGGAAGATCCTCACATGACGGAACCAGTCGGTGAAGTTGCTACCGTTGCTCTTAAGCTTTTCTTTCTCTAGAAACTGGTTAAAATTGATTGGGGACGCCATCTCTACAACATATATTTGCAATAGTTTAGACTAAGTTTATGACAAATTGAGTTCAAATTTTAATTCAACATAATTAAAAATCTAGATGAACTCCCACTCAAAACAATATCCCTCGCATTGTCTTAGTGATCACACGAACCAAATCTACCGCACCTAAACCCGATCATCACGAGAAAAGGTGTGATTTCAATGGCGAACACTCAAAGTGTTCATCATATCAATCATATGATTCATGCTCTACCTTTCGGTATCATGTGTTCCGAGACCATGTCCGTACATGCTAGGCTCGTCAAGGCCACCTTAGTATCCGCATGTGCAAAACTGTCTTGCACCCGTTGTATGTACTTATTGAATCTATCACACCCGATCATCACGGGATGCTTCGAAACGACAAGACTTGATAACGGTGCTACTAAGGATGAACACTTTATTATCTTGAGATTTTAGTGAGGGATCATCTTATAATGCTACCGTCGCGATCTAAGCAAAATAAGATGCATAAAAGGATTAACATCACATGCAGTTCATATGTGATATGATATGGCCCTTTTGTCTTTGCGCCTTTGATCTTCATCTCCAAAGCACGGACATGATCTCCATCATCTTCGGGCATGATCTCCATCATCGTCGGCGTAGCGTCAAGGTCAATGGCGCCGTCTCCATGATTGTCCTCCATGTAGCAACTATTACAACTACTTTGAAAAACTACTCAACATGAAATATAAAGACAACCATAAGGCTCCTGCCGGTTGCCACAATACAATAATGATCATCTCATACATATTCATCATCACATTATGGCCATATCACATCACCAAACCCTGCAAAAACAAGTTAGACGCTCTCTAATTTGGTTTGCATATTTTACGTGGTTTAGGGTTTTCGATATAGATCTAATCTACCTACGAACATGAACCACAATGTTGATACTAATGTTGTCAATAGAAGAGTAAATTGAATCTTTACTATAGTAGGAGAGACGAGACACCCGCAAAGCCTCTTATGCAATACAAGTTGCATGTCGAACGAGGAACAAGTCTCATGAACGCGGTCATGTAAAGTTAGTCCGAGCCGCTTCATCCCACTATGCCATAAAGATGCAAAGTACTCAACTAAAGATAACAAGAGCATCAACGCCCACAAAACCATTGTGTTCTACTCGTGCAACCATCTATGCATAGACACGGCTTTGATACCACTGTAGGATAACGTTGCATAGAAAACAAAAAATTTCCTACCGCGAACACGCAATCCAAGCCAAGATGCAATCTAGAAGACGGTAGCAACGAGGGGTATCGAGTCTCACCCTTGAAGAGATTCCAAAGCCTACAAGATGAGGCTCTTGTTGCTGCGGTAGACATTCACTTGCCGCTTGCAAAAGCGCGTAGAAGATCTTGATCACGATCGGTTCCGGCGCCACGAACGGGCAGCACCTCCGTACTCGGTCACACGTTCGGTTGTTGATGAAGACGACGTCCACCTCCCCGTTCCAACGGGCAGCGGAAGTAGTAGCTCCTCTTGAATCCGACAGCACGACGGCGTGGTGTCGGTGGTGGTGGAGAAGTCCGGCGGAGCTTCGCTAAGCGTGCGGGAAGTGGAGGAGCGGGGCGGCTAGGGTTTGGGGAGAGGGGGCGCCGGCCACTATGGGGTGCGGCCACCTTGGTGGTGTTTGAGGTGGCCGGCCCCCTCCCCTTGGCCCTCATTATATAGGTGGAACCCCAAGAGTTGGTGTCCAAGTCTTCGAATAAGACCCGAACCAAAAACCTTCCAAAGGGAGGGAAACCTAGCCAAGCTAGGACTCCCACCAAAGGTGGGAGTTCCACCTCCCATATGGGGGGTGGCCGGCCCCTAAGGGGAGTCCACTTGGGACTCCTCCCCCACTAGGGTTGGCCGGCCATGGAGGTGGAGTCCCATGTGGACTCCACCTTCCTTGGTGGTTTCTTCCGGACTTTTCTAGAACCTTCTAGAACCTTCCATAGAACCTTCCGCGACATTTTAATTCACATAAAATGACATCCTATATATGAATCTTATTCTCCGGACCATTCGGAACTCCTCGTGATGTCCGGGATCTCATCCGGGACTCCGAACAAATATTCGAACTCCATTCCATATTCAAGTACTACCATTTCAACATCCAACTTTAAGTGTGTCACCCTACGGTTCGTGAACTATGCGGACATGGTTGAGTACTCACTCCGACCAATAACCAATAGCGGGATCCGGAGATCCATAATGGCTCCCACATATTCAACGATGACTTTAGTGATCGAATGAACCATTCACATACAATACCAATTCCCTTTGTCTCGCGATATTTTACTTGTCCGAGGTTTGATCTTCGGTATCACTCTATACCTTGTTCAACCTCGTCTCCTGACAAGTACTCTTTTACTCGTACCGTGGTATGTGGTCTCTTATGAACTTATTCATATGCTTGCAAGACATTAGACGACATTCCACCGAGAGGGCCCAGAGTATATCTATCCGTCATCGGGATGGACAAATCCCCACTGTTGATCCATATGCCTCAACTCATACTTTCCGGATACTTAATCCCACCTTTATAACCACCCATTTACGCAGTGGCGTTTGGTGTAATCAAAGTATCTTTCCGGTATAAGTGATTTACATGATCTCATGGTCATAAGGACTAGGTAACTATGTATCGAAAGCTTATAGCAAATAACTTAATGACGAGATCTTATGCTACGCTTAATATGGGTGTATCCATTACATCATTCATATAATGATATAACCTTGTTATTAATAACATCCAATGTTCATGATTATGAAACTAATCATCCATTAATCAACAAGCTAGTTAAGAGGCATACTAGGGACTCTTTGTTGTTTACATATCACACATGTATCAATGTTTCGGTCAATACAATTATAGCATGGTATATAAACATTTATCATAAACATAAAGATATATAATAACCACTTTTATTATTGCCTCTTGGGCATATCTCCAACACCTCCTCCTCCTCCTCCGCCGGGCGCACATACGGTGCACGATGAAATGCCCGAGGGGTAAAAAAACACTACTTTTTGTCCAAATTCTACTTTAGATGCATACCTAGCCGGGAAGTGATGAATTTCATTGCAATGTAGAGTCGATGATGCGGCATTCATGGAGGCAATGAATGTTGGATCCTCGTTCATGCATGAAGAAGCCGCCGATGGAGAGGAGGAATATGAGGATGTAGACGAGGAAGGAGAAGGGTTGATTGAACCTCGGCCTCCCGGTCGGTCCGCCAACTACACCATAGCGGAGGACAAGTTGCTTTGCAAGACGTGGTTGACAATTGAAATGGATCCAATAACCGGTACCGATCAAACAAGAGAAACATATTGGATGAGGATGACGGACTACTTCAACACACACACAAGTGGGAACGAGCGAACCATGCGCTCACTTCTGTCCCGTTGGCCCGGCATCAACACCGATTGCCAAAAATGGGCGGGCGTGCAAGCCAACATAGATGTTCTCAATCCAAGTGGCACTAATGAGAATGATAGGGTAAGTCATTCTACTATGTTCACCATATGGCTCATATGAGAAGAATACGGTTCTACTTCATATAGCTAATCTATTTTCTTTTCCGCATATGTGTAGAACTCCATGGCTCAAGGATTGTTTAGGGATGTGGGAAAGAAGAACAAGAAAGGCAACAAGATTCTTGGCAAGCCATTCACCTTGCATCATTGCTATGACGTGCTAGGGAATGAAGAGAAGTGGAAGACGCGCGGCAAGTTGGATGCGGCAACTACGGCGGCCCATGCTACCGGTGATGCAACAATCATCGATGATGATGATTCAAGTGATGAAGGGAAGAAGAGAAGCTCCACTCCTCACTCCGTCAACAATGGGCGGAGGAATGTGCATGGTAGGAAGACCGCCAAGGAAATGAAGGGAAAGAAGGCCGGAGATGATGACATTGCCATGGCCATGGAAAGGATTGCAAATGCAAGGTTGCAAGCAAATGAAGATAGAAAGATGCAACGAAACTTGGAGAAAGAGGCTATGGATGCTATTGAAGCTAGGAGAGCCGCTTTGGAGGAGAGGATTGCCGCCAACGAGGAGAAGAAGTTGGCTTTGGAGGAGAAGAGGCAAGCCTCCGAGGAGCATGCACGCCTAGCGGAGGAGGAGAGGAAGCTTTTCTTGATGGATACTTCCCATATGGATGAGAGGAAAAAGGAGTACATCAACCTTCTTCGCGATGAAGTGTTGGCCAAAAAGAGATTGTTGATAGCCAACATGAACACTTCCACTACCGGCATGTTTGGAGGAGGCATGCCGACGTTTGGAGGAGGCATGGGAGGCATGGCCGGCATGAGAAGCATGCCCATGCCCACCATGGGAGGCATGGCCGGCATGGGAAGCATGCCCATGGCTGGCATGGGAGGCATGGCCGGCATGGGAGGCTATGGAGGCATGGCCGGCATGGGAGGACCAAGCTATGGAGGAGTCTTTGGAGGGACCATGGGAGGCTCGGTGAGTGGTGTGTATGGGAGTATGGGAGCACCACCGGGAGGCTTCGTGTCTTCCATGAATGCTACTATTCCTCCTTCAACCCAAGATGACGAGGAAGAAGAAGAAGTTGTTGACTTGAAAAATGCGGAAGTGTGATATGCATTTGTGATATGTGTTCCACTTTGTCCATTTAAACCATATGTCGTGTGTCATTGTTGAACTACGTCATTTTGTGTGTCGTTCTTGAACTATGTGATGTATGTTGCACTTTGTGTCCACTTAAATTATGGTACATTATTTGTTTCATGAATTATGTGTGATTATTTGATCTTTGTGATTGCAAAATAGTATAAAAAACTGTTTTCCGCGCCCACGCGCGCTGTATTTTGCCGCGCCCGGCGGAGGACGATTTTTCCGCCCGCGCACGCGCTGCATTTTGCCGCGTCCGGCGGGGGAAAATACGGCCCAGCGCGCGCTAGCTGTTTACAGCGCGCAGAATCAGAGGTTTAGCGCGCCGCGATATAGCGCGTCTGTTGGAGATGCTCTAAGAGTGTATCCAACAATAAATATTTAATTGTGACTCTGCGGCACTGCACCTAAAGAACCGACATTATTTTCAGCATAAAAGGAACCATCGAGGTTTAGTTTCACGTGTCAAGGATTTAGTATGTTCTATTTAGCCACTGCAAAACCATGCGGAGTTCGCTGTGATCATGAGGCTGGCATTATGCATCGAGACATTAGTGGCCTTTGGATGCAAAATGTAAATGTAAATAATCACTACATTTTATAAAGCACCCTTATTAAAGAAGGCGCATAGACTTTTTCACCGACATGCTATTAGGCTGGCCATAGTGCTAGTATCTTAGATGGTATCATGCATCTTAGGCCCACAAAAGTACTGGTGTGGCATATAATTAATGAGAAGATATAGAATTAGAGTAATATAGGTGGATAATGTATCATAGCGCACGTTATGAGAAAAGTAAATGCCAAATAGATCTTGTACGTAGATTTACATTGGGATTCTACAAAACAATAAATTTAGAAGATTATGATAATATTCTATAAGACCACTCAATATAGAGATATTATCATAGACAAGTATCATATGCATGATACTAGTACGTGACATGCAGAAAGCAAATATTTAAAAAAATCATGTGTATAAGCACGCGTTTAAAATATTTCACGGGGTAAAAATATATATGATACTCAAATGTCATTTTAAAGCATGAATGAAGAATCACCACCTTGACAACACCACGATTGCAAGAAACTGGCTATCAAAAAGCGACGTCTTCTCCAAGGGAACGACTTGTGAGCGCCATCATCACTAAATCCAACAATTTAATCTAGGTCAAGAGTGTTCATCCTGAATAGGAAGTCCAAAGAATATCCACACAATGCCTTTAACAAAAAGCGCTCGTAAACACTATCATTGCCAAGTAAGATCAATGAAGATCACGCATAGGGTTTTCACTAAGAGCTCGTGATTCGGTGCTCAAGTAGCACTACCAAATCAAAGTCATCCTTGTGCTAGGGCCCCATGCTAAGCTATCCACTATCTCCTAGCTTTGACAACAAGCGAAGTTATCTAGGACAGGATGATATCGATGGACGAAGTCGACGTAGCCTCCATTGTGTGCAGACATAATCCATGGGCCGGTCTAGGATCTAGAATCTCCGACGCAGTTCATTGCTTACACGCCTAGAGATACTCGTCCACGTACACTGCCTAATGTGAACTTCACCATACAAACGATAACCATGCACACAAGCCAAGCAAAACCAAGCACATCCTACCACTGTGGGGCATTTTAGAGGTGTCTTTGGCACCCGAAAACCCTTTTCACTTAAATCTTCAAAATTTTATTTAATTTATTTTGTGTTTGATCGTGACTTTGTATTCCTCTCTCTGATATTTCCCAAGGTTCCTTGAACACTATTTAATACTCCGTGAAAGTATTTGTTGGATTTTCACTTGTAAACTAGTTGAGGTGTTAAACCCTATTTATCCACCAATCAAAGGAACCTCACATTTTATTAGCTTAGAAAATTTCACCGAAAGAACTGGAAGCCACCTAATTGCAAAGCCCAACCATGCATTCCAAACCAAAGTTAATTCTTCAAAGAGATTCATTTGATTAAGGAATTATCTAGCCTACATGTGCATCTCAATCAGGAGATCAATGTTATACCAATATCACCCTCTCTAGTTTTTGGCAAATTTATTGGAGCATACTACGACCCACTTCCTTTAATTGATATTTCCAAGCAAACAAACATTCAGGATGATCCTATGCCCATGGAACTTGGTCAATAATAGTTGGGTCATATTCCACCAAAACACACTTCTTTTGCGAAAATTCCTCAATCTATTAATAATCATCAACATAAGTACAAACAACTCAAAAACTGATAAAAACTATAAATAGGTCTTTCAATCACCTAGCGATGACTACAAACACTAGCCTGAGCCGAAGACGCGCCATCGTTTTCATCCCTTCATCACCGGAGCAATGTAAAACTTGTCGTGGTAGAGCTTATTATAGTAGACATATGTGAAATCATTGTGCTAAGGCCCTAAAAGACTAGAGCACCTGACAACCATAGATCAACAGAAACTAAATTGGAACCAGTTTTCTAAAATCTTAAATTGCCAACTTTGATCTTTTTTCTTGTTTCTTGTTTTGATTTTTTTGAGACAACCATGCTAAGCTTTATTGATCAGATAAGATGTTTACATGGATTGTTACACAATTTGGAACACCAAGCCACATATGGCGTCCATGATCTAAATAAACATAATGCTTAGCAAGGTTGTGTGCTTCAACTTTTGAAGCCCTTCCCACCATGAGCAAAACTGGAGGTATGAAAAGATACAGTCCATGCCTTAATTTCTCTAACAATTGAGCTATTTCTTCGCATCGTTCCTTCATTTATATAGTTACATGTAATTTGTAGGCTGATGCAATCTTGGTCAGGTTGTTAGAGAAATTAAGGCATGGAGTTTCAAGACATTCTATAGTTTCAAGACCTTAGTGATCCGAAGCGCCAATGGTTACCATTGCTAACGAAAATATAATTACTTAGGCATCCGACCAGATCAAAGAAATCAAGTGAATCTTCGTCTTTGCATGAGAAGAATCCTAGGACCGCCGCCATTATTTAGGCCGAGCCCCCACACATTTAGCCATCCACGGCGCTAAGCCCCCACTGCAGAGAGGATGAACATTGCGGACATGCTGGTCTTCCAGCGTAGATTAGACACGAAAGACAAACATCCGCAAGGCAGATCCAGACGAAGCCTCGGGACACCAGATGACATACGCCCTGGCCAGCAGCAGCACGCAGTAGCATCGTTGCTTCATATATGTTGGGCTGACCACCAGCACACCATGGAAGCCTTCAGATCTAGCCAACCTGTGCGCGTCACTGCCATGTCCACCTCGCGCCACCATCATCACATGGAGGCCTCCACAAACTCCACAGTCGGCCAAGCCAGCCACCTCCGCCTCGCCGACCCCCAAGCACGCCGACGAGGACTAGGGCGTCCACCCCAGATTCCACGATGCCGGCCGCCGATGACGTGGGCATAACCCTTCGGGTACTCAACATTGCCATACCCGGTGCAAACTATGAAGCTGGACCAGCACAAGGACTCAACAAGCTGGACCTGCACGCGCCTCAGCTTGGACTACAAGGAAAGAAGACTCCAATATGAATCCTACTAGAACTCTTGTAAACCCTAGCTTGGCTGATATATAAAGCCAGGCAGGGGCACCCCTTAGGGACACGCACAATCAGAAACATAATTATAGAGGCGACATGCCTAGAAACCGCAACCCGCGGATTAGAACTAGACTAGATCCAACAACTCCGCCTGTGGCGCCTCCTGTACTCATATATTCATATAGTGGATTGCTAGCAGGACGTAGCGATCCTCCACCGCGGGGACGTGAACCTGGGTACGTCGTGTACCGCCTCGCTCCCGGAACTTCCGTCGTCGCCTTTCTCTAAAATCCAAGCCCTCATGGTGGGCATTGCCGAGGAACCGCCTCGTCAGCCGACGCCCCACACGCAACGACCTCCACTAGCAGGAACTCTTCCCCACCACCTTCGGTAGTGGGCATGCCGCCACCGTGGTTCAGACTAGCGGTAGCGGCGGCGGGGGACTCCGGACGATGGGCCCTGATACGTCTCCGACGTATCGATAATTTCTTATGTTCTATGCCATATTATTGATGATACCTACATGTTTTATGCACACTTTATGTCATATTAGTGCATTTTCTGGAACTAACCTATTAACAAGATGCCGAAGTGCCGGTTCCTGTTTTCTGCTGTTTTTGGTTTCGAAATCCTAGTAACAAAATATTCTCGGAATTGGACGAAACGAAGACCCGGGGCCCTATTTTTCCACGGAGCTTCCGGAAGACCGAAGAACACACGAAGTGGGGCCACGAGGTGGCCAGGCTATAGGGCGGCGCGGCCCAAGCCCCGGCCGCGCCGACCTATAGCGTGGGCCCTCGTGACGCCCCTTGACCTGCCCTTCCGCCTACTTAAAGCCTCCGTCGCGAAACCCTGATGCGAAAAACCACGATACGGAAAACCTTCCAGAGACGCCGTCGTCGCCGATCCCATCTCGGGGGATTCTGGAGATCTCCTCCGGCACCCTGCCGGAGAGGGGATTCATCTCCCGGAGGACTCTACACCGCCATGGTCGCCTCCGGAGTGATGAGTGAGTAGTTCACCCCTGGACTATGAGTCCATAGCAGTAGCTAGATGGTTGTCTTCTCCTCATTGTGCTTCATTGTTGGATCTTGTGAGCTGCCTAACATGATCAAGATCATCTATCCGTAATTCTATATGTTGTGTTTGTCGGGATCCGATGGATAGAGAATACCATGTCATGTTAATTATCAAGTTATTATACATGTGTTGTTTATGATCTTGCATGCTCTCCGTTTCTAGTAGAGGCTCTGGCCAAGTTTTTACTTTTAACTCCAAGAGGGAGTATTAATGCTCGATAGTGGGTTCATGCCTGCATTGACACCTGGGGGAGTGACAGAAACCCCTAAGGTTGTGTTGTGTTGTTGCCACTAGGGATAAAACATTGGCGCTATGTCCGAGGATGTAGTTGTTGATTACATTACGCACCATACTTAATGCAATTGTCTGTTGCTAGCAACTTAATACTGGAGGGGGTTCGGACGATAACCTGAAGGTGGATTTTTTAGGCATAGATGCAGTTGGATGGCGGTCTATGTACTTTGTCGTAATGCCCAATTAAATCTCACTATACTTATCATGTCATGTATGTGCATTGTTATGCCCTCTCTATTTGTCAATTGCCCGACTGTAATTTGTTCACCCAACATGCTTTTATCTTATGGGAGAGACACCTCTAGTGAACTGTGGACCCCGGTCCATTCTTTTAATACTGAAATACAAATCTGCTGCAATACTTGTTTTTACTATTTTCTCTGCAAACAATCATCTTCCACACAATACGGTTAATCCTTTGTTACAGAAAGCCGGTGAGATTGACAACCTCACTGTTTCGTTGGGGCAAAGTACTTTGGTTGTGTTGTGCGGGTTCCACGTTGGCGCCGGAATCTCCGGTGTTGCGCCGCACTACATCCCGCCGCCATCAACCTTCAACGTGCTTCTTGGCTCCTCCTGGTTCGATAAACCTTGGTTTCTTTCTGAGGGAAAACTTGCTGCTGTGCGCATCATACGTTCCTCTTGGGGTTGCCCAATGAACGTGTGAAATACACGCCATCAGGCCCTGGCGGCGATGTGATGGGATCGCCCCCCGTCGCCTCGGGAGCGAGGTGAGAGCGTTTTTTCCTGAACCGCTATTTGAAGTGTCGCCTGGGATCGCCCCCGCGTCACTGATTTTATTCTAAAGGCCCAAGGCCCACCATCCATTACCTTTTCCCAATCACTAAGGCATGCAAATTGGAAGACAAACAAGTTATCTTCAATCACCCTGATCTTCACCTCTTTCGCCAGATCCCATGCAGAACTCATTTTTTGAAGTACCAGAAGTGACTAAAATTTGTCTCAATATGTACCTTTCCTATCACAAGCCAACGAGTGGCCTTATCAGATTTCCCAGCTACATCTTCAAACACCACGTCATCCAAATCCTCCTCACGAAGGCCAAGCTTCGCCATCAATCCATCAACATCATCAACAAGAGACGATGTATCTGACGATGATGCTTTTTTGGTCGCCATCTCCAACAGAAACCCCGAGGGAAGATCCATTGTGAGAATTGTCGAAACCCTAGCAAGACAAATAAAAGCACATAGTAGATCCAAGACCGGGCAGGGGTGCAAGTACCCCCCTTGACCAGCCCGAGAAAACCTGGGGTAGCTGCTGGCCGGGATCGGAGAGAGTTCTTAATATCGGCGTCACCGACGAGAGGACCTAAACCCAAACTCGAGGGGAAAAAAAGTACTAGCTCTGTTTCTTGTTTTGATGGACCAACCCAGGAGCTCCCTGCTTGGCTTGTTGGCATTTCCATGCCGCTCGCGGCGCTATGTGAGCACTAGCGCGCACATTTTTCTGAATAAAAGGCCATGTGTTTCTGCTAAATAAAAAAAGAGAGCCCCCAGTTCAGCAGATGAGCATGATGCGTGACCCGTCCAATCATGGGCCGCGGCTTTACTTGCCTATGAAGAATTGGGCTCGGCCCTCTGGGGTGTTCAAACACAAAGACCAATAAGCAAGTGGTTCATCGCCGTCTCCAATCGCTCCCGCAGCCCACGGCATTCTGACCACTCCTTCGCCGATGCGAAGCGTCACGGCGTACCTCAACCAAGCGCATCCTCGGCCTTCCGTCCGCTTGTCGACACGCATTCGCGGAAAACCAGAACCTTCCGGCACCAACCCTCGTCTATAAACCCACCACTTGTCTTCCACCGTCTCCCTCGAATCACACATCCCAGCCAAAGGCTTAACCCCTCACAGGTCACAGCCTCACTTGTCACCTCGGCAGCTTGGAACTTTTCGCCATGGGGAGGAGTAAGGAACCATCACCTTTGTTTGTTTTCCTCTACCTCGAACTCCATCATCATCTCCATGTTCTTCAGTACACGAACGACCGATCATGCACGAGCGATATATGCTAGCTATAGGTAGCTCGAAACAACCATGCATGTGATGTGTCTGTGTGTGCGAAATTGAAACGTTGTACCACTACTGGTGCGCAGGGCCGGCGAGGTGCTACCGCCAGATCAAGAACAAGCCTTACCCCAAGTCGCGCTACTGCCGGGGCGTGCCGGACCCGAAGATCCGCATCTTCGACGTGGGGCAGAAGAAGCGGGGCGTGGACGAGTTCCCGCTGTGCGTGCACCTGGCGAGCTGGGAGAAGGAGAACGTGACGAGCGAGGCGCTGGAGGCGGCCCGGATCGCCTGCAACAAGTACATGGCCAAGCACGCCGGCAAGGACGCCTTCCACCTCCGCGTGCGCGCGCACCCCTACCACGTCCTCCGCATCAACAAGATGCTCTCCTGCGCCGGCGCCGACCGGCTCCAGACGGGCATGCGCGGCGCCTTCGGCAAGCCCACGGGGATGTGCGCCAGGGTGCACATCGGACAGGTGCTGCTCTCCGTGCGCTGCCGCGACGTGCACGCGGGGCACGCGCAGGAGGCGCTGCGTCGGGCCAAGTTCAAGTTCCCCGGGCGACAGAGGGTCATCGTCAGCGGCAAATGGTATGCCGCCCGGCCCCTGCAGTGTCCATCGGTCTACTTTAAATTTGAATTTGAATTGTACGGGCCCGATCGGTCGCTACTTCTGAAGCCCGGTTGGAGAATAGATCTTGACCGTTTCTTGCTCTTCTTGCGTCCAGGGGTTTCACAAAGTTTAAGCGCCAAGAGTATCTCACGCTCAGGAGCGAGGGCCGCATCGTCGCCGATGGTGTCAACGCCAAGGTACCAACATTTCTCCCAAATTTGATCTTCCTTTTGTAGAGTATACTCGTTGAACGTAGGCAAAACTGTTGATGCGATACTGCAATTCGTTTTGTCTGTGCAGTTGCTCAGTTGGCATGGGTCGCTCGAGGGTCGCCAGAGGGGCAGAGGTGTCTTTCCACCCTCCACCGTAGGATCGGCTTGAAGATTTATTCAAAACAGGACGTGTCAGCCTTCCATGGAGCCCTGAGTATTACCACTGTCATGAGCGGGCAAATATTTACGATGGAGTATATGCCAGTACTAGCTCAAGTTTGCAGCACGCCTTACCGACCTGTTTAGCCGTTAAACATGTTGCCAGCTTGGTTATTCATAAATAAAGGCGATTTGGTACTAGTGTTTGTAAACAGGATTCGATGTGTATTACACTAGTTTCAAAAAAGTTGTCATACTTTACTTACTTTGTCTTTCTTAAAATAGCTTTTCGTCCCGCTTTATAACAAAGCAACCACCACCCTCTATACATAGTTCAAATGTAAGAAATGTAAGAATAAGATGCACGGATAGGGTGCGATCGTGGAGCAAAGTCTATATGCTTTCTATTGACAGAGCTCCAAATTTTTCATATTTGATTGAATGGTTGTGGTCAAGTAGTAAAATTTGTGTTTGCCGAGATTTTTTCCCCTATGGAACACTAGAGACATGGGGGAAAAGGATACAGAGGAAGAGATAACACGGCTTATTTGCAAATAAATGGGACCGGGCTGGCGGTCTCTTTCTTTATTTCTTCTTCCTTGCGTCTGAATGTAGCTCTGTACATGGATGATCCTGGGTGCCCACTACGGCTCTGCTAAGTGTGAGGTCTATCGATGCAACGGCCAATATGACTTCGGGTGAGGGGCCTCATCAATTACACACCATTGGACGAGTATTGCTAGTTGATTCATCTCTTTTCCCGCTCGATGCGGCACTCGCGAGCGGCTTCTGAGGTCTTAGATTTTAAATGGGGGTCTGATACGTCTCCAACGTATCGATAATTTCTTATGTTCCATGCCATATTATTGATGATACCTACATGTTTTATGCATACTTTATGTCATATTCGTGCATTTTCTGGAACTAACCTATTAACAAGATGCCGAAGAGCCGATTCTTTATTTCTGCTGTTTTTGGTTTCGAAATCCTAGTAACGAAATATTCTCGGAATTGGACGAAATCAAAACCCAGGGTCCTATTTTGCCACGAAGCTTCCGGAAGACCGAAGAGGAGTCGAAGTGGGGCCACGAGGGGCCGCCACCATAGGGCGGCGCGGCCCAGCCCTTGGCCGCGCCGACTCGTGGTGTGGGGCCCCCGTGTGGCCCCCACGTTGCCCTTCCGCCTACTTAAAGCCTCCGTCGCGAAACCCCGATACGAAGAACCACGATACGGAAAACCTTCCCGGAGACGCCGCCGCCGCCAATCCCATCTCGGGGGATTACGGAGATCTCCTCCGGCACCTCTGCCGGAGAGGGGATTCATCTCCCGGAGGACTCTTCACCGCCATGGTCGCCTCCGGAGTGATGAGTGAGTAGTTCACCCCTGGACTATGGGTCCATAGCAGTAGCTAGATGGTTGTCTTCTCCTCATTGTGCTTCATTGTTGGATCTTGTGAGCTGCCTAACATGATCAAGATCATCTATCCGTAATGCTATATGTTGTGTTTGTCGGGATCCGATGGATAGAGAATACCATGTTATGTTAATTATCAAGTTATTACCTATGTGTTGTTTATGATCTTGCATGCTCTCCGTTATTAGTAGAGGCTCGGCCAAGTTGATGCTAGTAACTCCAAGAGGGAGTATTTATGCTCGATAGTGGGTTCATGCCCGCATTGACACCTGGGGAGTGACGAAACCCCTAAGGTTGTGTTGTGCTGTTGCCACTAGGGATAAAACATTGATGCTATGTTCGAGGATGTAGTTATTGATTACATTACGCGCAATACTTAATGCAATTGTCTGTTGCTTTGCAACTTAATACTGGAAGGGGTTCGGATGATAACCTGAAGGTGGACTTTTTAGGCATAGATGCAGTTGGATGGCGGTCTATGTACTTTGTCGTAATGCCCAATTAAATCTCACTGTATTTATCATGACATGTATGTGCATTGTTATGCCCTCTCTATTTGTCAATTGCCCGACTGTAATTCGTTCACCCAACATGCTTTTATCTTATGGGAGAGACACCTCTAGTGAACTGTGGACCCCGGTCCATTCTTTAAAACTGAAATACAAATCTGCTGCAATACTTGTTTTACTGTTTTTCTGCAAACAATCATCTTCCACACAATACGGTTAATCCTTTGTTACAGCAAGCCGGTGAGATTGACAACCTCACTGTTTCGTTGGGGCAAAGTACTTTGGTTGTGTTGTGCAGGTTCCACGTTGGCGCCGGAATCCCCGGTGTTGTGCCGCACTACATCCCGCCGCCATCAACCTTCAACGTGCTTCTTGGCTCCTCCTCGGTTCGATAAACCTTGGTTTCTTTCTCGAGGGAAAACTTGCTGCTGTGCGCATCATACCTTCCTCTTGGGGTTCCCAACGAACGTGTGAAATACACGCCATCAAGCATATTTTCCGGCGCCATTGCCGAGGAGATCAAGACACGCTGCAAGGGAGTCTCCACTTCTCAATCTCTTTACTTTGTTTTTGTCTTGCTTTATTTTATTTACTACTTTGTTTGCTGCATTATATCAAAACACAAAAAAAATTAGTTGCTAGCTTTACTTTATTTACTGTCTTGTTTGCTATATCAAAAACACAAAAAAATTAGTTTACTTGTATTTACTTTATCTAGTTTGCTTTATTTACTACTGCTAAAATGGCCACCCCTGAAAATACGAAGTTGTGTGACTTCACTAGCACAAATAATAATGATTTCCTATGCACACCTATTGCTCCACCTGCTACTACAACGAGAATTCTTTGAAATTAAACCTCGCTTTACTAAATCTTGTTATGCGAGAGCAATTTTCTCGGTGTTAGTTCTGATGATGCTGCTGCCCATCTCAATAATTTTGTTGAACTATGTGAAATGCAAAAGTATAAAGATATAGATGGTGACATTATAAAATTAAAATTGTTCCCTTTCTCATTAAGAGGAAGAGCTAAAGATTGGTTGCTATCTCTGCCTAAGAATAGTATTGATTCCTGGACTAAATGCAAGGATGCTTTTATTGGTAGATATTATCCCCCTGCTAAAATTATATCTTTGAGGAGTAGCATAATGAATTTTAAACAATTGGATAATGAACATGTTGCTCAAGCTTGGGAAAGAATGAAATCTTTGGTTAAAAATTGCCCAACCCATGGACTGACTACTTGGATGATCATCCAAACCTTCTATGCAGGACTAAATTTTTCTTCGCGGAATTTATTGGATTCAGCTGCTGGAGGTACCTTTATGTCCATCACTCTTGGTGAAGCAACAAAGCTCCTTGATAATATGATGATTAATTACTCCGAATGGCACACGGAAAGAGCTCCACAAGGTAAGAAGGTAAATTCTGTCGAAGAATCCTCTTCCTTGAATGATAAGGTTGATGCTATTATGTCTATGCTTGCGAATGATAGGACTAATGTTGATCCTAATAATGTTCCGTTAGCTTCATTGGTTGCCCAAGAAGAACATGTTGATGTAAACTTCATTAAAAATAATAATTTCAACAACAATGCTTATCGGAACAATTCTAGTAATAACTATAGGCCATATCCTTATAATAATGGTAACGGTTATGCTAATTCTTATGGGAATTATTACAACAATAATAAGAATACACCCCCTGGACTTGAAGCTATGCTTAAAGAATTTATTAGTACACAAACTGCCTTTAACAAATCTGTTGAGGAAAAGCTCAATAAAATTGATATTCTCGCTTCTAAGGTTGATAGTCTTGCCTCCGATGTTGATCTTTTGAAATCGAAAGTTATGCCTAATAGGGATATTGAAAATAAAATTGTTACTACAGCAAATGCCATCCAAGTTAGAATTAATGAGAATATAAGATTAATGGCTGAACTGCGTGCTAGGTGGGATAGAGAAGAAAATGAAAAACTAGCTAAAGAGGAAAATGTAGCTAAAGTTTGGACTATTACCACCACTAGCAATGTGATACGTCTCCGACGTATCGATAATTTTTTATGTTCTATGCCATATTATTGATGATACCTACATGTTTTATGCACACTTTATGTCATATTCGTGCATTTTCTGGAACTAACCTATTAACAAGATGCCGAAGTGCCGCTTGTCGTTTTCTCGCTGTTTTTGGTTTCAGAAATCCTAGTAACGAAATATTCTCGGAATTGGACGAAACAAAGACCCGTGGTCCTATTTTGCCACGAACCTTCCGGAAGACCGAAGAGCATACGAAGTGGGGCCACGAGGTGGCGACACCACAAGGCGGCGCGGCCAAGGAGGGGCCCGCGCCGCCCGTGGTGTGGGCCCCTCGTCAGCCCTCCGACTCCGCCCTTCCGCCTACTTAAAGCCTTCGTCGCGAAACCCCTGGTGCGAAAAACCACGATACGGAAAACCTTCCAGAGACGCCGCCGCCGCCAATCCCATCTCGGGGGATTCTGGAGATCTCCTCCGGCACCCTGCCGGAGAGGGGATTCATCTCCCGGAGGACTCTACACCGCCATGGTCGCCTCCGGAGTGATGAGTGAGTAGTTCACCCCTGGACTATGAGTCCATAGCAGTAGCTAGATGGTTGTCTTCTCCTCATTGTGCTTCATTGTTGGATCTTGTGAGCTGCCTAACATGATCAAGATCATCTCTGTAATACTCTATGTTGTGTTTGTCGGGATCCGATGGATAGAGAATACCATGTTATGTTAATTATCAAGTTATTACATATGTGTTGTTTATGATCTTGCATGCTCTCCGTTATTAGTAGAGGCTCTGGCCAAGTTTTTGCTCTTAACTACAAGAGGGAGTATTTATGCTCGATAGTGGGTTCATGCTTGCATTGACACCTGGGACAGTGACAGAAAGTTCTAAGGTTGTGCTGTGCTGTTGCCACTAGGGATAAAACATTGGCGCTATATCCGAGGATGTAGTTGTTGATTACATTACGCACCATACTTAATGCAATTGTCTGTTGCTTTGCAACTTAATACTGGAGGGGGTTCGGACGATAACCCGAAGGTGGACTTTTTAGGCATAGATGCAGTTGGATGGCGGTCTATGTACTTTGTCGTAATGCCCAATTAAATCTCACTGTACTTATCATGACATGTATGTGCATTGTTATGCCCTCTCTATTTGTCAATTGCCCGACTCGTAATTTGTTCACCCAACATGCTTTTATCTTATGGGAGAGACACCTCTAGTGAACTGTGGACCCCGGTCCATTCTTTAATACTCGAAATACAAATCTGCTCGCAATACTTGTTTTACTGTTTTCTCCGCAAACAATCATCTTCCACACAATACGGTTAATCCTTTGTTACAGACAAGCCGGTGAGATTGACAACCTCACTCGTTTCGTTGGGGCAAAGTACTTTGGTTGTGTTGTGCAGGTTCCACGTTGGCGCCGGAATCCCTGGTGTTGCGCCGCACTACATCCCGCCGCCATCAACCTTCAACGTGCTTCTTGGCTCCTCCTGGTTCGATAAACCTTGGTTTCTTTCTGAGGGAAAACTTGCTGCTGTGCGCATCATACCTTCCTCTTGGGGTTCCCCAACGAACGTGTGAAATACACGCCATCACAATGCTAATGATTCACATGTTGCTGCACCTCCTACTATCAATAATAAAATAATTGGTGTTGGCAATGTTTCTACTCCTAGTGCAAAGTGCGCAAAATTTCCTGAAACTGCTAAAACTGCTGAAACTGCCTATGATAAAACTGCTGAAATTTTTTCCAACCTTGGGGATGATAATCCCATTGCTTTAGATTGTAATGATTTAGATTTTGATGATTGCCACATCTCTGGGGAGTGGCGTTTTGGCACCCGGGAGCATATGCTCCCGGTTTTTAAACTTCGTTTTAAATGTTTTTTTAAAATGTTGAAAAATTTGAACACAAAATTTAGTTGATACATCTTAAAATTCTACATGTTCAAAAAGTAGTTTCACAGAAAACCGACATTTTGAGGGCCATCCGTAAAAAAGACAAATTTTTGTGTAAAAAAAGGTTGTGTACGAGACGTTTTATTTGTCTTTTTTACACAAGTCACAAAAAATGTCGGTTTTTCGCAAGACTTGATGTGCGCACGTAAAATGTTGATACGTAAGCGAGAAATTTTTTGTTTGATTTTTTTGAATATTTCAAAATGTTTTTCCGATGGCAGGAGCATATGCTCCCATGTGCCGAATTGAATTTCCGACATCTCTGAAGTTATAAAGTTCTTACAAAAACTTGCTAAGAGTCCCAATGCTAGCGCTGTAAACTTGGCTTTCACAAAACATATTACAAATGCTCTCATAAAAGCTAGAGAAGAGAAACTAAAACTTGAAACTTCTATTCCTAGAAAGCTAGAGGATGGTTGGGAGCCCATCATTAAAATGAGAGTCAAAGATTTTGATTGTAATGCTTTATGTGATCTTGGTGCAAGTATTTCGTTATGCCTAAGAAAGTCTATGATATGCTTGACTTGCCACCATTGAAAAACTGTTATCTGGATGTTAATCTCGCTGATAATACTAAAAAGAAACCTTTGGGGAGAATTGATAATGTTCATATTATGGTTAACAATAACCTTGTCCCCGTTGATTTTGTTGTCTTGGATATTGAATGCATTGCATCTTGCCCCATTATATTGGGAAGACCTTTTCTTCGAACCGTTGGTGCTACTATTGATATGAAGGAAGGTAATATTAAATATCAATTTCCTCTCAAGAAAGGTATGGAACACTTCCCTAGAAATATAATGAAGTTATCTTATGATTCTATTATTAGAACAAATTATGATGTTGATGCTTCATCTCTTGATGTTACTTGATATACACTTTCTGCGCCTAGCTGAAAGGCGTTAAAGAAAAGCGCTTATGGGAGACAACCCATGTTTTTACTACAGTATTTTTGTTTTATATTTGAGTATTGGAAGTTGTTTACTACTGTAGCAACCTCTTCTTATCTTAGTTTTATGTTTTGTTGTGCCAAGTAAAGTCTTTGATAGTAAAGTAAATACTAGATTTGGATTACTGCGCGTAAACATATTTCTTTGCTGTCACGAATCTGGGTCTAATTCTCTGTAGGTAACTCAGAAAATTAAGCCAATTTACGTGAGTGATCCTCAGATATGTACGCAACTTTCATTCAGTTTGGGAATTTTCATTTGAGCAAGTCTGGTGCCCTAATAAAATCCATCTTTACGGACTGTTCTGTTTTGACAGATTCTGCCTTTTATTTTGCATTGCCTCTTTTGCTATGTTGGATGAATTTCTTTGATCCATGTCCAGTATCTTTATGCAATGTCCAGAAGTGTTAAGAATGATTGTGTCACCTCTGAACATGTTAATTTTTATTGTGCACTAACCCTCTAATGAGTTGTTTCGAGTTTGGTGTGGAGGAAGTTTTCAAGGATCAAGAGAGGAGTATGATGCAATATGATCAAGGAGAGTGAAAGCTCTAAGCTTGGGGATGCTCCGGTGGTTCACCCCTGCATATTCTAAGAAGACTCAAGCGTCTAAGCTTGGGGATGCCCAAGGCATCCCCTTCTTCATCGACAACATTATCAGGTTCCTCCCCTGAAACTATATTTTTATTCCGTCACATCTTATGCACTTTTCTTGGAGCGTCGGTTTGTTTTTGTTTTTGTTTTGTTTGAATAAAGTGGATCCTAGCATTCACTTTGTGGGAGAGAGACACGCTCCGCTGTAGCATATGGACAAGTATGTCCTTAGGCTCTACTCATAGTATTCATGGCGAAGTTTCTTCTTCGTTAAATTGTTATATGGTTGGAATTGGAAAATACTACATGTAGTAACTCTAAAATGTCTTGGATAATTTGATACTTAGCAATTGTTGTGCTCATGTTTAAGCTCTTGCATCATATACTTTGCACCCATTAATGAAGAAACACTTAGAGCTTGCTAATTTGGTTTGCATATTTAGTTTCTCTAGAGTCTAGATAACATCTAGTATTGAGTTTTGAACAACAAGGAAGACGGTGTAGAGTCTTATAATGTTTGCAATATGTCTTTTATGTGAGTTTTGCTGTACCGTTCATCCTTGTGTTTGTTTCAAATAACCTTGCTAGCCTAAACCTTGTATCGAGAGGGAATACTTCTCATGCATCCAAAATCCTTGAGTCAACCACTATGCCATTTGTGTCCACCATACCTACCTACTACATGGTATTTATCCGCCATTCCAAAGTAAATTGCTTGAGTGCTACCTTTAAAATTCCATCATTCACCTTTACAATATATA
>NC_061510.1:129886649-129923921 GCF_022539505.1 Lolium rigidum
TGTCATGATTGTAGATAACAATGATGAGGACCCCGCGACGTATGAAGAAGCGATGATGAGCCCAGTATTCCAACAAATGGCAAGAAGCCATGAAATCCGAAATGGGATCCATGTATGATAACAAAGTATGGACTTTGGTAGACTTACCCGATAGCCGAAAGGCTGTCGAGAATAAATGGATCTTCAAGAGAAAACAGATGCCGATGGTAATATTATCGTCTATAAAGCTCGACTTGTCGCAAAGGGTTTCCGACAAATTCAAGGTGTTGATTACGATGAGACTTTCTCACCGGTAGCGAAGCTAAAATCGTGAGGATTTTGTTAGCAATAGCTGCATTTTTCGATTATGAGATTTGGCGTATGGATGTCAAAACAGCATTCCTTAATGGAGACATTGAGGAAGAGTTGTATATGGTACAACCCAAAGGTTTTGTCGATCCTAAAAATGCCGACAAAGTATGCAAACTTCAGTGCTCAATCTATGGACTCGAAGCAAGCATCAAGAAGTTGGAACCGACGTTTTGATAAGGTGATCAAAGACTTCGGGTTTATACAAAGTGTCATGGAGAGGCCTCGTATTTACAAGAAAGTGAGTGGGAGCTCTGTAGCATTCCCGATATTATATGTAGATGACATATTATTGATTGGGAATGATATAGAACTATTAAGCAAAGTAAAAGGTTATTTGAATGACAGCTTTTCAATGAAAGACCTTGGTGAAGCATCATATATATTAGGCATCAAGATTTATAGAGATAGATCAAGACGCCTAATAGGGCTATCACGAGTACATACTGGACAAGATTCTAAAGAAATTTAGAATGGACGAAAGTAAGGAAGGGTTTTTACCTATGTTACTAGGGCAAGGTCTTGAGTAAGACTCAAGGACCGGCTACGGCAGAAGAAAGAGAAAGGATGAGTCAGATCCCCTATGCTTCGGCAGTAGGCTCTATTATGTATGCCATGCTATGTACAAGACCGGATATAGCGCATGCTGTTAGTTTGACTAGCAGATATCAAAGTGATCCAGGAATGGAGCACTGGACAGCGGCCAAGAATATCCTCGAAGTACTTGAAAAGAACTAAGGATATGTTTCTTTGTTATGGAGGTGACCAAGAGCTCGTTGTAACAAGTTACACCGATGCAAGTTGGAACACCGATCCCGATGACTCTAAATCACAGTCCGGGTACGTGTTTATATTGAATGGTGCTGCAAAGTAAGCCGGGCAAGCTCGAGCGAGTGCACGTGTGGCGAAGTCTTCAACAGAATCGGAGTACATAGCGGCTTCAGAGGCTTCATCAGAAGCGGTATGGATGAAGAGGTTCATTGTAGAGCTCGGTGTGGTTCCTAGTGCATTGGACCCACTAGTCATATATTGTGACAACATGGGTGCCATCGCCAATGCACAAGAACCAAGGTCACACAAGAGGTCGAAGCATATCAAGCTGCGTTACCACTCGATTCGCGAGTACATCGAAGATGGAGAAGTAAAGATTTGCAAAGTACACACTCGATCCGAATGTAGCGGATCCGTTGACTAAAGCTCTCCCTAGGGCAAAGAATGACCAACACCAGAATGCCATGGGTGTTAGGTTCCTTACAATGTAATCTAGATTATTGACTCTAGTGCAAGTGGGTGACTGTTGGAGATATGCCCAAGAGGCAATAATAAAAGTGGTTATTATATATCTTTATGTTTATGATAAATGTTTATATACCATGCTATAATTGTATTGACCGAAACATTGATACATGTGTGATATGTAAACAACAAAGAGTCCCTAGTATGCCTCTTAACTAGCTTGTTGATTAATGGATGATTAGTTTCATAATCATGAACATTGGATGTTATTAATAACAAGGTTATATCATTATATGAATGATGTAATGGATACACCCATATTAAGCGTAGCATAAGATCTCGTCATTAAGTTATTTGCTATAAGCTTTCGATACATAGTTACCTAGTCCTTATGACCATGAGATCATGTAAATCACTTATACCGGAAAGATACTTTGATTACACCAAACGCCACTACGTAAATGGGTGGTTATAAAGGTGGGATTAAGTATCCGGAAAGTATGAGTTGAGGCATATGGATCAACAGTGGGATTTGTCCATCCCGATGACGGATAGATATACTCTGGGCCCTCTCGGTGGAATGTCGTCTAATGTCTTGCAAGCATATGAATAAGTTCATAAGAGACCACATACCACGGTACGAGTAAAGAGTACTTGTCAGGAGATGAGGTTGAATGTATAGAGTGATACCGAAGATCAAACCTCGGACAAGTAAAATATCGCGAGACAAAGGGAATTGGTATTGTATGTGAATGGTTCATTCGATCACTAAAGTCATCGTTGAATATGTGGGAGCCATTATGGATCTCCGGATCCCGCTATTGGTTATTGGTCGGAGTGAGTACTCAACCATGTCCGCATAGTTCACGAACCGTAGGGTGACACACTTAAAGTTGGATGTTGAAATGGTAGTACTTGAATATGGAATGGAGTTCGAATATTTGTTCGGAGTCCCGGATGAGATCCCGGACATCACGAGGAGTTCCGGAATGGTCCGGAGAATAAGATTCATATATAGGATGTCATTTTATGTGAATTAAAATGTCGCGGAAGGTTCTATGGAAGGTTCTAGAAGGTTCTAGAAAAGTCCGGAAGAAACCACCAAGGAAGGTGGAGTCCACATGGGACTCCACCTCCATGGCCGGCCAACCCTAGTGGGGGAGGAGTCCCAAGTGGACTCCCCTTAGGGGCCGGCCACCCCCATATGGGAGGTGGAACTCCCACCTTTGGTGGGAGTCCTAGCTTGGCTAGGTTTCCTCCCTTTGGAAGGTTTTTGGTTCGGGTCTTATTCGAAGACTTGGACACCAACTCTTGGGGTTCCACCTATATAATGAGGGCCAAGGGGAGGGGGCCGGCCACCTCAAACACCACCAAGGTGGCCGCACCCCATAGTGGCCGGCGCCCTCTCCCCAAACCCTAGCCGCCCCGCTCCTCCACTTCCCGCACGCTTAGCGAAGCTCCGCCGGACTTCTCCACCACCACCGACACCACGCCGTCGTGCCGTGCCGGATTCAAGAGGAGCTACTACTTCCGCTGCCCGCTGGAACGGGGAGGTGGACGTCGTCTTCATCAACAACCGAACGTGTGACCGAGTACGGAGGTGCCGCCCGTTCGTGGCGCCGGAACCGATCGTGATCAAGATCTTCTACGCGCTTTTGCAAGCGGCAAGTGAACGTCTACCGCAGCAACAAGAGCCTCATCTTGTAGGCTTTGGAATCTCTTCAAGGGTGAGACTCGATACCCCCTCGTTGCTACCGTCTTCTAGATTGCATCTTGGCTTGGATTGCGTGTTCGCGGTAGGAAATTTTTTGTTTTCTATGCAACGTTATCCTACAGGAGGCGCCTGGTTCGTCGTCGTCGGAGGAGGAGGAGGAGGAGGAGGAGGCGCCTGGTTCGTCGTCGTCGGAGGAGGCTGCGGCCGGCGGTGGACGGGCGCCTTCGCTTTCTTCGGCGGCGCGACGGAGGCGGGACCGATGTGCGGCCGTTTGCTCGACGGCGCCTTTCCCCTGCGCGGCCATCTGCGCGGCGGCAGCGCCTGCGTGCAGTGCCCCGCGCGGCGGGATGAAGAGGGCGCGCGCAGCAACCGTTGCGTTGCCGCCGTCGGCGCCGCCGCTAGGGTTTGGCGGTGGTGCGGCGGAAGTGGTGGCGGCGGAGGGTGGGACGGAGTAGGGAGGGGTGCCGGAGGGGTCCTCCATCGTTGGGATTTCACCGGCGGCGCGCGGAGACGACGGATTGGGCGCTCAGGCGGCGAGGCGGAAGTGGAAGTTTCAGCGCGGGGGATTTTTCGCGCTTGGACGAGCGATGCCGCGCGCTGTAGCCGACGCGCCAGATATGCCGCTCCGGATTGTGCAAAACGCCGCGCGCCCTAAAAATTTTACAGCGCCGCGCCGTTTATCGCGCCTGCTGGAGCGCCACATTCTCTCCCGCGCGCGCTATATCGGATGTTTTTATGCCGCGCGGCCTATATAGCGCGTCTGTTGGAGATGCTCTTACTCTTGTCGACAACAGCGCAGCTGAAGTGCTTGCGATGAGAGAAAGCATGCCCGTGTGGGTTATAGTGTGGGTTATAAGAACGTAGTGGGAGAATTCGATTCTTTGGAAACAACTAGAGGTTACATGAGAGTGAGCAGATGGTGGAATGAATCGTCAGCATTTTTTGTTGATTGTATGGATTTGGCAACCCTGATTGACAATGTCTCATTCAAGCATTGTTCGAATGAAGTTAGATATGATTTGGTATTCTTATAATAATTTTTGCAATTGGATCCATGAATCTCTCCTTCATCCTAGCAGAACTCTAGCAAAACTCTTAAACGATGCAACTATTGTTGGCAGTTAGTAAAATCCCGCCGCAAAGTCATGCTGTTTTTGAAAAAAAGATATACATATGTCAAGCGTGCGCCAGCAATCGAACGTGCTGAAACGAATCACCTTACCAAATGTGAGGTCGTGGGCGTAATATTTTTGCGAGAGTAGTCCACTAGAGCGTGTGTATATATGTGGGTGAGTGAGTGGGTGTCTTGACAAATGTCAATGTTGTACCAAATCCTCTTTCTTCCTAAGGTACGGAATTACATACTCTCGAAAAAAAGTAAGTTTCGTAGTTTTTCAGAAATGAAAAACTGAAAGCGATGTCAGCGATTTTGCGTGGTGGCCACAAGAGTTGACGGGCACACAGGATCCCCGGTTCCCCACCCCAAGCGGTTTCCCTTCATTAAACCTTCCACGCCCATCTCCTCCCTTCCTTTTTCTCATCAGAAATTTGTTCCAGAAGTCAAGCTTGAAGATAAACCGAATCTTATCTCTGCAAGGAAGAACCCGGAGCCAAATGAAGATCGTTCCGGTCGCTTGCTTAGAGGACACTGTTGGATGCGGACCGGAAGTCACCGAATGGGTCAAGAAGACCACATAGACGAGTTAGAAGGAATAACCACCGATGAAGCAGATCCAAAATCCCCCTCCCCCTCCCAGCCAAAAGAGGTCCTCGAGAACCACACCACTCACACAAGCTACTCGATATTGTTGCTAAGATGTGGCTGAAGCCGGGAAGATTTTATTGGAGAAGACGCCGCCACCACCACCTGAGCGCCGCCCCACCAAACTTTCACCCTAAAACCAGAAAAACAAAGCCCTCCCGCCGACGAGGGCCAGATCCACCCCTCCTCCATGGCACGAAGGCCACAGACTTGGGACAGATTGGTGGCCCCGATGGGAGGCGGCTGGAACCGCGATCGCCTCCTAATCACATGTCCTGGTCTTAGACGTGTCCATGTAAGTTGCAGACAATCAACACCTTTCGTTGATTGTGTGGATTTGGCAACCCTGATCGACACAGGCTAATTCAAGCATTGTCCGAGAGAAATTAGATAGAGTAATAATTCTTGCAATCGGATAGTAGAACAATGCAACTACCATTGTCAATTAATAAAATCTCGCAGTAAAGTTATGCTGCCTTCAAAAATTAAAATAAATAGACATACTGCGACATTATCAAATGCTTGAATGAGCCCGTATCGATCAGGGTTTGTTTTAAAATAAATAGACATGAAGTGAAAACAAATCTCTCAGTAAAGTCATGCTGCCTTCAAAAATTAAAATAAATAGACATGAAGTCTAGCGTCGAGCGTGCGCCAGCAATCGGACCGTGCTAAAACAAATCGCATTATCAAATGTGAGTTCCTTAGTTTTTCAGAAGTGCAAAAACTGAAAGCGATTTTGTGTGGTAGCCACAAGAGTTGACGGACACAAAGGATCCCCGGTTCCCCACCCCAAGCGGTTGTTCCCCTTCGTTAAACCTTCCACACCCATCTCCTCCCTTCCTGCTTGTACTCTTTCCCGTCAGAAATTCGCTCCAGAAGTCGAGCTTGAAGATAAACCGAATCCAGTCTCTGCAAGGAGGAGCCCGGAGCCAAAGATGAAGATCGTTCCGGTCGCTTGCTTGGAGGACAACTATGCTTACCTGTACGAATCCCAAGTCCTGGTTCTTCTCTGTATATAGTATCGTTCGATGTCCAGTTGATTGGCTCTGTTCAGGGACCCGTTTGCGATTTTGAGATTCTGTTTGTTCTCTTTTGAAGGATTATTGACGAGATCACCAAGGCGGCGGCGGCAGTTGACCCGGTGGAGCCGGAGAAGGTGCTGGCGGCGGCCAGCGAGGTCGGCGCCTACATCGACTGCGTCCTCACTACCCACCACCACTGGTAGGCCATCTCGTAGTCTTTTTATACCGGCCTAGTAATTCATCGAATTGCTTCCCTTTTTGTTAAGGCGACCGGTACTTAATTGAGATGGTCTGATTCCATGATTCTAGAGTTGTTGAGCATTATCTTATAGGGGTTTACTGACGAATGGAAGTATAATTGGAAAAAGAAAGTGGTTAGCATACCTGATTCAGTCATGCTACATGGTAAAACTCAAAAACGGAAATGGGAGTGAAGGATGTCCAGCTATCAGCAAGCTGATTCAGTACTGCGCATCCCTCACTCCCCAATACAGAATAAATAATGATGAAGGAAACATTTTAATGATTTGAAGATAGCTAGTATCAGGTGGTTGGTAGAGATGCTGAGGTATATCCCCCCCTCCCTCCTTCCTTTGCGCCCGGGTGAAACCCTAAATCTCCGGATTGGGCAACGACGGCGCTCTGGCGTCGTGTTTCTTCTTGGAGACGCCGCCTTGGGTCGGCGGAAGGTGTCCGTGCTGCGTGTGTGCCCTGGTCTGCGGTTGCGGCGCTTGCCGTGTCTTCTTTGGCGATCTCCGTCCTGATGCTGAAGTCTTTTGGGTGGCCAGTGCGTTGGCCGGCGGCGAGGCTTGTGGTCTTTCGCGTGCGGTGGTCGTGTCTGGTTCTTGTCCTTGGTTTGATGCCCTTGGTGCTCATACGTGCTCTAGAGAGAGCTGCTCCACCTGCCGACGGTCCGGCGCCCTACGATCCAGAGCGAGAAGGTTGGGACCTTCTTCGAAGGTGGAGGCGGATGGCATTCCGGCTGCGATGCGCCAGGACTTGACGGTGGCAGGATTCCCGGTGGCGAGCTTCACGGCGTTGTTTCTCCTCCGCTCTGGTTCTTCCTTGAGATGATGGCCTTGATGACAAGTTGTTTTCTTTGTAATCTTTCGTCTGCTTGTTCATCGATGTTTGTAAGCTGTTTTTCAGCATCCTGTAACACTTGCCGGCAACGGCCTTATTAATTTAAGGCAGGGCTACAGCCTACTCTTTTTTTTTTTTTAAAAAAAGGTGGTTGATAGAATATGATTAAGACTCACTCCATACATGCTATAAGCGTCAGGTTTACTGCAATCATATGGTGAGCCGATAATGGTGATTTTTGCCTGTAGGGATCATGCTGGTGGCAATGAGAAGATGAGACTGTTGGTGCCAGGGATTAAGGTGTATGGGGGATCCTTGGACAATGTGAAAGGCTGCACTGATCAAGTGGAGAATGGAACCAAGTTGTCAGTGGGAAAGGAAATTGAGATACTTTGCCTGCATACCCCATGGTATGCTTTATTACTTTCTTGCCCTGTAACATAATTCTCACCTCCTTATTTGCTGCATCTTATGGGAAAACACCTCCTCATTTACTGTATCCCATATGATTCCTGTGATATTTCTTCTGAAAGTTTAGAACTTGAACCTTTTTATGTATAATGTGATGCTGAATTGTTTACAGATGTGCATTCGCTGACATAAATCATGTTATGGCATAACTACTTCAGGAACTTTACTAGAATTACTGATTTGGATAGTGCTGGCATCCTTTTGCATGTTGGCTGTGTGAATGGTCAAGTTTGTATTTATTTTTTGTTGCTGGTCCTTACCATTTTTATTCTTCCAACAGTCATACAAAAGGTCATATTAGCTACTACGTTTCTACTAAAGAGGAAGACCCAGCAGTATTTACTGGAGACACCTTGGTTAGTATATACATCATCTAACAATTGCTCTTCATTTTAAATGCCTGACCTTTTTCTGAATCACAGTTCATTGCTGGTTGTGGGAGGTTTTTTGAGGGTACCGCAGAGCAAATGTATCAGTCCCTTTGTGTTACACTGGGCTCGCTGCCTAAGTCAACTCGCGTTTACTGTGGCCATGAGGTAAGTTTTTTAGCTCTTTCTAGAATAATATGCCTACAGTTTTTTGATAAATTGAAACTTTGTGTATAGTCAAATTCTGTGTGTTTCCATTTCATGTGTTCAATCTCGATCAGTGTAATTTTTTCTGCCGTGTCATTCTTCATCTTTGTATGTAATTTTGCTGTCGTGTCGGTCTACTTCTTGAAGATAATAATGATGTATGCTTTTCAAGATTCTGGAGTATGTGAAATCATGAATTCTGAATGTCCTTAACTAAACGGTACTACCCATTGTATATTCTGCTTGGCACAAATTGTTGCCATCAGTCTCTATGTTACTAAAACAATTTTTCACGATTTTTTGAAAATTGCTGGAAACACTTTTGCCATTAGTGTCCAGGCAACAATGATTTGCATTATGTGTCTTGGTAATAGTATCTTTTGAACAGATAAGTGATGTATATCCTGTTCTTTTTATTTCATGGTGACCCACAGTACACTGTAAAGAACCTGCAATTCATACTGACAGTCGAGCCAGAGAACGAAAAGACAAAGCAGAAACTGGAATGGGCTCAAAAGCAGCGTGAAGCAAATCAGCCAACAGTTCCCTCAACTATAGGAGATGAGTTTGAGATAAACACCTTCATGCGTGTTGATCTGCCCGAAATACAGGTCCGTAGTACACACCCACATCAGCTAGTTAATACGAATCAACATGATACCAGCTACTGTAATCCATAGCACAACTTAGAATAGTAGCTTGTCGCCTCATCAATAAGAACTAACGCAGTTCAAGTTCGTTTCTTTTGTCAGTGATGCTTACCTAGATTGTATCATCAAACTTGCAGGCAAAATTTGGTGCCAAGTCACCAGTTGAAGCGCTGAGGACGGTCAGGAATACTAAGGATACCTGGAAAGGTTGATAAACACAGCTACTACCCATGCCTGTAGGTCCGGCTTCTTCTGCTAAGTTAAGTTGGTCGCTTTCTTCAAGCTGGCTGACACAGTAATCTTTTACCCTGTAGGTGGGATTCACTGCCGTGCAATGCTTTGAGAGTGGTAACAAATAAGAAATGCTATATCAAGTATGTGCTAGTATGAATCTAATAAGCAAGTTTTTCATTTCAAAGAACACAAAGGGAAAGGGGTTCAATATGGTAATATGCTTTGGTGCTGTAGCAATCAGACATCAACATGTGTGTCATGCTAATAGTTATGTTCTTTTCTCGGCAAAACAAAAATTATGTTGGTCTATGGCAAAATGTCTCAAGTATATCTGAAGTCTGCGATGGTTACTTGCATACATCTATGATAGGCCACAGAGTTTTCCGAACTCTTTCCCCGCTTAATGATGATGGGAATCAGGGACACGACACAAAATGGAGGAAAGGGACTTGCTGGAGCTGCTTCGGCGTTCATTCTCATTTCTTCTGTGGTAGCGGCTTCGGCTTGAACGGTGGGGCAGAGGAGCCGGCGAACTGGCCAAAGCCCAGATGGCCGGGGGCCAACTTGGGCGGAGCGAACGGACCAAAGTTTATCGTGGAGGCTGACGGTATGGGTGTGGACGCTGCTGCTTCTGTGACATGTCCCCCTTTGGAGCTTCCCTCAGCGCGTGTATCACAGAACACCTGCTTGGCCCTCTCCAAGAATTCTGGTGTGCCTCTCTCCGAGAATTCTGGCCTGCTCATGGTCGTTACGAGCGTGAGAAGGCTGTCAGTCTCCAGCTTACACTCCGGTGTGTGTGCCTGCTTGACGACGGCACCACCCGACGGTGGTGTCTGAAGCACCGCGCCAGAGGGAGACGGTGGGTAGTAGCTGCCCCCACCCGTGGTGAAGCTGTTCCAGTATGATGCCGGGCAGGGGTTTTGCCTGGCCCGGTTCTCACACTCGAGGCTCCTGAACTCGGCGGCCAGGCGTGCCCTGAGCCCCGCGTGCCGCACGAAGCGACGCAGGCTGTCATGGTATGTGTGCCCCTGCACCTGCGGATGCTGCACCAAACGGGCATGGCGGTCCCCGAAGGCAGGCAGCGTCAGCGGTGGCGGCATCATCATCCTCATCCCCCTGCCACCATCAGCATCGTCCCTGTAAGTGAGCCTCCTCTTCCCCACCCTAGGGCCACCAGGTTCCACCGCCTCAGCCCCTGCTGTTGCCGCCGCTGTGAGCCCAGTGACAAATCACATCAGCATTTGTTCAGCAATACACTTCGATTGTAGGAGCAGTATGTATGTGCGTTGGTTGGATGTTGCAAGGGAGCATCATTGGCTCAGTTCTTACCTTTTTTCGCTCTCTTTACCATCGATGGCGCGCTCTTGCCCTCTCTTGCTCCTTTCAGCCTCGCCTTACCATTGTCTGCGGAGACGTTGCCGGCTTTCTTCCCGGAGCTGATCTGCTGCCTCTTCTCTGCGGAGGTGCCGGTGGCCTTCTTCACCAGCGTGGTGTTGGGCCGCTGCTGTGCAGGTGCAGCAGCAATGTCAAGTGAGCCACCGACTTCGTTGACATCTTCTTGATCTCTCACTGGCTTGTTCAGCCCGACTTCCAGCTGCTTCTCACGCCACGCCAGGAGGTCCGACTCGGAGTACATCCCGTGGCTCTTGAGTGACAGGAACACCTGCTTGGCTTGATCCATCAGTGCCATCGCCTGCACGATGAAAAGGAAACCTTTTGTCACGTTGATATGGTTTGGTTGATTGAGGAATCAATCAACGACCAATATTAACCTCTTTATAAGGTACGGTTTCCTGACTGTTTATGGAAATTGCTTTCTGGAAAACCATGTAGACATCGTTCTGCAGTTGCATATATATGAAGATGGTTAATTCCTCAAAAGAAGGAGAAAAAAAGAGGCGAGTGCGCAATGAGATGGATGGACCTCGAATTGCTCTAGTGTCTGGTACATGCCATCCTTGTTCTTCTGCATCAGCGTTGCAAAGTCCCCCGGCCTGTTTATCCGTTCTGCGTAGTCACATACCTGCAGTACCATGTAGCAAATGAGTATCTATCCATGTTTCAGGCTCCCCACCCCCCACTGAAACACGAATTATGTGATTGTTTCCATCGTGAGAACGAAAATTCATGGCTTACCTGGATGTCATCTGGCATTGCAAACAAGCCGAATCTGTCTCTCCTGCAACGGAGGAAAGAACACACATGTAAAAAACTTCGAGCTTTAACTCAACAGACTAAAAGGAGATACTGGGTCTGGCTAGGACACACTTCACTTCTTTCATTCTATAGTCACTTTTTTTAGCCATCCAACTGTTATTTTTCATCTTATTCGACTACCTCTAACCTTCCCTGTCTCTTGTCAAAAAAAAAAAAAACCTTCCCTATCTACTTCTTCTGCACTATTAGTCCATGAGCACCCTCTTCCTTCCACATCAAATTCCCGATAGGTGAGAGAGCCGAAGCTTCATCTCAATCGAGTCCCATCACCCCAACCCTAACATTCATCCACTGCCATTTCCTTCACCGGGTCACTCATGAAACCTGCCTCGCCACGCCGGTGCCACCAAATGGGAGGAAGAAGAATTAAAGTTGGCTCTCTAGCAAAAGAAAGAAAGGTGTATCGCTAGATAATAATTGTGACATTTTTCGTAAAATTACGCACACTTTTCTTAGTCATATGATTTCCATCCAACCGGTCACGTTTCATCGTCTTCACCTAACCCTAACATTCCTTATTGGCCCTTCATCATCGATCTCTCACGCCGCCATCGCCGCCCTCCTCTCCTCCCCCATCTCCAGTCACTCTCTCGTCGCCGCCTCATCACTTGATCCTCGACCTGCCCAATCGTCTCCCCAACGAACATCCCTCCAGGCTCTCGAAGTGGTAGTTTTTCTACATCGTCGATGTCCTACCCTCCCAATCCTAAACTCTCTTCGTCAACATCTCCTTCCTCGCCGTTGACGGTGAGATCCGCCTCGCCATCACATGTATCGGTGATGCTAGAGATCTCCACCTTGGCCACCAAAGGGAATGAAGATTAACCAAAGGTGACTGCTCTAGCGAAAGCGAAAGGCGTATGGCGAGAGCACAAAGTTGCCTTGTTTATCTTAAAGTCCCACTCACTTGTGTACCCATGATTTCCATCCAACGGTTATGCTGCATCGTGTTCACCTAACCCTAACTTTCCTTATTGCTTCCTCCATCTCTCCCACCGCCGCCGCCACCCTCTCCTCCCCCACTTCCGACCAGTCTCTCATCGCCACTGTCTTGCCTGCTCGTCGACCCGCCCACACCATCTCCCCGCAGCGGACATCCATCTAGGTCCGGTGGGGTTGGATCTTCTCCATCGCACATGGCCCCCAGCGCTAGCCCTAAACTCTCTCCACCATCATATCGTTCTTCCTTGTGCCACCGGAGGGGAGGAAGAAGAAGCAAAGGAAAATCACTTGTGCTCTAGCAAAACCGAAAAGAGATAAATAATAGCCCAAGCTTACAGCTCCAGTGTGTTGAGAATCCACTCGATGATCTGCCCCGACATCGATCCCTTGCCCGATATGTTACCTGAAACGAAATTAACATATATTCAAGCGTGCACATCCAGGCACCATGACCACAGTAGTACAGTACCAGAGACAGCAAGAAAGTGGCAGTGCTAACGTACCAGTAAACCCCGCGTGGATCACTTGGCTAGACGAAGCTTCTCCCTGCAACTTCTGGAGAAATATGTACATGAACCAGGATGTGCGTGTAAACACAAAGAGAAACAGAAAATCCAAAGCTCCTGATGATAAATTTTACCTGGATCTCGCCATTCTTTTTTCCCTTCCCACGCGCGGCGCTGAAGATGGTGTCCCGGATGATCTGCAAGGGATCCACGCGGCAGGCATCAACGCCGTCATTGTCGTCCTTCTTCTGCTCTTCGAGCTTTTTTAACCTGTCACTCCGCCTGTTCCCATTGTCAGACATGGATCTCTGCGCGCACCTCTTCTTGTTCTTCCTTCTTGGTCGATGGATCTAGTGAACAAGAGGAGAAATGCATGCTATGGTGAGTGGCAATTTTTGCGAGCCTGCGACACTCTAGAACTTATGTACCATGATGTCTTTTCCAGCTGGTAGCTCTCATGCGTGTATGTCTATGTAAAACCGTGAATGCTCTTCCTGAAATGGAAGTTTAAATTTATGTAGGCCTTTTAAGGCTTTCTAATACTGTTTGACAGATTGCATATAGCAGCAATGCACTAGAATAGATGAGCCAGTTTGAAAATACCTGTAAAAGCTTTTGGTCTTGTGCTACTACTAACTTACCATTAACGCCTTATTTTATACTTTTTTCTGCTTTCCTTATGTGAACACTTCTTTTCTACAAATCTGGAAATCTTTTTAGATTATATAGCCATGTGAAGAATGCGAAGACCACTAATGCGCCTTGGGGTCAAGTGGTCCCTTTACAGAAAAAATAATCTGCATCGTCCAAAAGAAAATTAAAAAGAAAGATCTCTCATTAATGACTCAATATTGCTTCTAGATTTGAAGTTTTGTGAAAATCGTGGTTAATCAATGAGTTGAGTGTAAAAACTACTCCAGCAGTCTTAATGCTGGGGCCCCTAAACTGCTTTTAAGGGCAGGCCCCAATCCCCCGGTCCTTAAAAATATGTTAGTACTCCAGAGGCAGCCCCTGATACTCATCATATATTCTATTTTTCCACGATTTTGACATGCATTCTATGTATATTTATAGTTAGGCACCACGGTATGTCAAACATATATATATCCTACACATAGGATTCAGCCATGTTGGCATATTCAAATTCACAAGTTTTTTTTTTTTAAACATAAGGCCTAAGCCCAGCTTTAAATTAATAAAGCCACAACGGCAGAGTACATGGATGCTGAGAACAGCTTACAACCCAAAGAAGCTACAAGCAAAAACAGAGATGAAACACAGCTTGCAACAAGTCCAAATAACACAATTCAATTCCACCTGGAAATTCAAACTAAACATAAACATGAAAATGGCAAATAATAGTAGCAAGTGGCATACAAACATCGCACATAGTTTATCAAACATATGAATGAAACATATAAGTGAGCACTGTGAAGTGCCCTCAAATGCTCGACATGGTCATCTCTCAGTTGCTCATGTGTATGTGTTCTAAATCTTCCTACGTATCACCAAGGACTCCTACTAGAGAATTGGATCACCATGTCCTCCTTCGACAACACCTCAATGTCATGTTGCTCGCAATCGAAGCTCCCGTCTTCATGCCGCTCATCCTCAAGGATCATAGTGTGCAAAAAACCACAAGCTATCATGATGAACCATATAGTCTGTTTATACCATCATTTTTCTAGACCCCTAAGCATTGCAAAGCAAGCTTGTAGAATACCAAGTGCTCTCTCAAGACCGAGACCGCACCCGCACGAAGGAACCGCTCCCGCGTCTAGGGTTCCGCCCCGCGCCGCCGCCGCCAGGCCTTCCCCGCCGCCGTCCCCGACTCCCCCCTCTCCCCTGGCCCTCGCTGTCGCTCCCCGCGGGCGGGCAGGAGGGCGCCCAGACCCTAGCCTTCTTCGACCCCCTCCTCCAGCCTCCCCATCCGCCGCCGCCGGCGCAGGCCGTCCGGGCAAAGCCCCGTGCGGTGCCGGCGGCGGCGGAGCTGCCTCTACCCGGGCGTTTGGAGGTGGGGCGCGGGGCCTTCTCCTCCGGCGACGGTGCTCCTCGGCTTGGAAGGTTCCGTGGCGGCGCGGGTCTTCGGGCAGCGCAGCGACGGGCGGCAGACTAGCGATGGCGCGGCTGCTTGGCGGCGGGGCGACGAGGTGGCGTGCGGCGGGGCTCTCTCGGCCCAGAGCAGGGCCCTCGGGGCCCATTTGGGGCTAGGCGGGCCTGGCTCGGGTGCTGTCGGACTGCTTCTGGTGGGCAGGAGAGGTGGCCGGAGCTGAGGTGGGTGAGGTGGAGGAGCGCGTCCAGCAGCATCCCGACGGGGGCTTCACGAGCATGGACTAGGTGGGTCTGTGCTCGGCCGGGCCAGGAGGGCCTGGTATGCCCCTTGCCGGCATGTATGGACGGGTACCGCCATTGGCGGTGGAGGCGCTTCCCTCCCACGTGACCACTACTTCATTGCTCCTCGGCTTCGAGATCCTCCTTTGCCTCGCTGGCCTCGATTCATTGGACGCGGTAAGGCGGCGATGGTGGTTCTATAGTCGTGGTGGCGCATGTTGGTGGGCGGTGAGTTTGGTGGAGCACATTGGAGCGTCCGGTGTGAGGGTGCGAGGGTCGGGAGAAATCTCTGTCGGGTTGGCCCACACCGACGCGGTGACGCTCGCGGGTGCCACCTTTCCTTCCTGAAGGGCGTTGGGTGAAGCCCTCCTTCCTTGCCCTTGTGCGTACCGGGGGAAACCCTAGGACCAGTCCGGGTAGCATCGTCGTCGTCGTCGCATGCCTTCTTGAAGGTGCTACTTGGTACACGGCGTTTCAGAGTGCTAGGATCGTGGTGGTAATTCTCCGGTGGGCGCAACGGCTACGGAACACCTTCGTTTTCGTCGATCCGACCTTTTCAGCTTTCTTTCTCTTTTCTTTCTTTCATGTTTTCTCTTGGGCGTGATTGTGTTGATGCCTCAGCAGTTGTACCGTGTGGTTGCTATATTAATATAGCGGGGTGAAAGCCTATTTCGAGGAAGTGCTCTCTCAACATCTTTTCACACACCTTGCACCTTTGTGAAATGAATATCTTTATGTCTTGTGGGTTGGGATTTGGGAATTGTCTTCACAAAAGTAGCCCAAGAAGGGTATATCTTATATCTGCAAGATAGTATCCTAAAGTGTGCTTGTTACCGTTCACCATGAACTCCACCTCTGGTGTTGTCCCTGAAGTTTGTATTTTAAAGAAGTGTGGTCTCTGTAGCACATTGATGTCGCCGAGAGAACCTGGAAGGCCAAAAATGGAAAGCCGAAACCAGTAATCTTAAGATGCTGCAACTTCAAGAATAATGGTTGAAACATCCACATGCACTGTGTATTTCCCTTTCCAAGTTGTTGGCCAATTCTTCCACTTCTAGTGCATAGAGACAATGTGGCAACCTATTCCTGGGAGCCCTTTTGCAGTGTTCATAGCCACCAGCCTATTGGTGTCCTCAACAGTAGGTGCCCTCAAATATTGCTCCCCAAACACCTCAACAAAGCTTCTTGCATGGTGCTCTCAGCAAGGCTAATAATATCATCCACACTATCAGCTGCAATACCATAGGTAACATGCAGAATGAGGCAATCACCTTCTGCAATATAGTTGCACCAGGAAGTTCTACTCGTATTTGCCATCTGCCTGAAATAATCATCATGAGACACCGATTGCACTATGTGAATGAAGATATCATGTTCATCATAAACTTCCTCCAAGAGTATTTTTATGGATACAATGGAGGATCAGTAAGTATCGGGGCGGGGGACACAGGTGTGTTCGTTGGTGCCAAACCTGTCCTGAGGAACTAGTGAACGTCCCTTGACTGATCCACTGCACCTCCTTTTGTTCTTATTTGGATGATCATGTCTGTGAGAAGAGATGATGCAACGAAGTAGTCATCATCGGACTCATCTTCTTCCCACCATCAATTAAGTTTGTCATCGGCGGACTCCTCGTACAATCGATCAACTTCATAGGCCATCTTCAGTATGCAATGATATACAAAATACATACACACATTCAGAACATACACGAGTTAATCGTATTTTTTAACCCAATTCACAACAAAAATGGCTAAAAGAGAAAAAAGTTTACCTCTGGTTGGCTGGGCAAGAGGCAGCCTTGGCTTGATGGCGGTGGGGCCAACAAGCCTCGGCTTGGTGGAAAACCCCATCAACATCGAGGACAACAAGGGAGGCCGCAAGCTCAGGGGGTCCGAGAGGATGACAGAGGCGGCGGGTTGTTGTCCTTGGGAGCCCCCCCCCCCCCGACCACCCGCCGCAGGAGGACCGGATGGGGAAATTAGAAACAAACTCTTTTTTAAAGGACCCGTGTACTAGAGCATGATATTTTCCTCCAGTCCATACATGTGTGATCCATATAGTAGCCGGCAGCAGCATCGGCACAGTTGTATGTTGTATGAGACACGCCGGCAGGAGCTCCTTAAGTATAGAGATGGTCATCCCACACCGACAACAGCAGCAGCAACAACAACAACAACAACAACAACAACAACAACAACAACAACAACAACAACAACAACAACAACAACAACAACAACAACAACAACAACAACAACAACAACAACAACAACAACAACAACAACAACAACAACAACAACAACAACAACAACAACAACAACAACAACATGCAAATTAAATTATTTATACAAGAATTCAAATAAATTGCAATGCGACATGTTCAAGAATCATGCAGGGTTTCCTCTCCACTCACACAAATGCTCAACTAGATCATTCTGAAGTTGAGTATGAACACATCCATCTCCTATTTCTTGATGCATGTGGAGGAAAGCAGCAAACTAAGTCGGTATTTGCTCAACGCAAGAGGGGTCCTTGAAAATCAAATAGATGGCCATCATCTACTGGTGTGTTGCACTCACTATGGATGACCATGTTGTGTCCGATCACACAAGCGTTTATCACCTCCCACATCCGAGATTCCGACTAGGTGAGACTGTGAGAGCAGGTACTGAAAAATTGCAAAACGTTGTTGAAGCACAACAAAAGCCATCTCTACATCCTTGCGACATCACTACAACACAGTTTCTTTTCGCTGGTAGTTTGACATCGTCAGTGAATGTCAAAATACCGTCACAAACATGTGGTACCGACGGTTTGGAAATTTGTGGGAAACCACGGGTCACAGATGGCTAGGTTGATGGTTTGGTGCGATCGTCGTGGATCAGTGATGGTCAAGTCCAAGCCCGATGATTGCGCTATCAGTACGGTCGCATCAAACATTTTATCGTCTAGCATGACGACATCCGCATCGTGATGTGTCACGCGCCATCCTAGGATGACGCGTGGCAAACTGCGAGGATAACACGCGTCCACCGCAATAGTATCCACGTGGACCAATAATACCGTGACACATGGTCCTTCTAGGATATGACATGTGGCCGTCTTGCTCTAGCCAAACCGAGCATTGCGAGGACGACACGCGTCGTGGCGATAGGATGACTAGTGGGCCTACAAAGGACACACATGCTACCATATCGATGTGTGGCACGTGGCAATCAAATTGGCGACAGGTGGCGTGTATGGACTATTTTCCATGACACCCACTTTGGTTGGGCCGACGTCACATGCCCATTCATCCCGGCCTAGTTGGCTCAACTACAGTCGAGCCAGATTGCAGGGCGACCCATACTTAATCCGGTTCGGATTCCAGAATAGTCAGTGGGCCGGAATATAAGTGGCATATTCAAAATTCGTTAGAGATGCATATCTTATGGCCCTTATACTATAGGTTGTTGCCTACCACTTGATGGGCCGGGAATTACCTGGCACAATAGCAAACTAACCAACCCATTGGGTTCATATTATGCAACCGCTAAATTTATGGGTTTCAACCCATTAGTGACTCGTCGTTTGACCCACAAGAGAATTACAACAACCGACCGAGACTATATACTTAAATGATAAAGTAATAATTATAGACATATAATACATTAGGTACTCTTAACATTGCATCTCCAATGATGTACGATCAGAGTTCATCGTACACAATAGGAGACATGCCTGCGTAAAACACAAAAGTAAATTCACTTTCTTTAGATAACAATCTCAAACTGGACAAAGTAAAAGGTGGTATGTGTTTCGCCATAGCACATTTGGATCACATGGTGATCGTGTGGTCCAAACTGGATCTGCGAGGTATGCGCAATCTAGGAGGAATGCTATGCAATTTTCATGTAGGTTAATGGACCATTATCTCCCAGCTCACTCCTCTAAATGGGCTTAAATGTAATGGCTAACAATAGAATCCAGAAAGAGTAGGTCCACAACTCTCTTGGCTAGTGGTGCCAACGCTGGTACCCGTACAGAATATCGTGGGCCCATATTGTCATGTGGGCTGACCGGGCATGTCTGGCTCATGTTGGACACGTAGAGGCGCACCTGTACTAAAATGGTGGGTTCACTCTATTTCTCAGTAGGTATTCCCAACACTGACATATAGGGTCAACAGGCACACGTGACATTGTTATCCACGCGGACGCACGTGCGGAAAATAATAGGCGCCGCAACTAACATGTGGAGCCATGTTGGGACCCAGTTATGGATACATGACAACAAAGCCACGTCGCTCCACGTTTAGTGATCCCTCATCTGACATGTGGGGCCAGGCGTCAAGAATTGAAGGCAGGAAGATACGTGTAAGCGCACGTGCATAAAAAATTTGGAGCCACAACTGAAATCCGGAGCCATAGTTGGGCATACCTGACAGGACTGATCTATTTTGTTGGTTGACAGACAGTCAGAATGGCCAACCTGTTGCGGTCAGAAACCCACCGGCGGGCAGCGACGGGCAACACCGTAGAGCCGGGAATCTCCCAGGACTGCGGCTGGCCCTGGTCCCTCCGAGCGACGGCCCGCAAAGCCTTCTGGTCACACGTCCGATGCTGTCGCAAGGGCGTGCCACCCGACCTATACGTGGCCGGGAAGGTGTTGGATGATGCCTCGCTTAGTTTCCTGCATGGCATACACGTAAACGTTAAATACGAGCCTCGATCGGCTCTCAGGTTGTCCTGTGAATCGGCTCAAAGAGCCGATCCACCCATGATACGTACGAGGTGTACGATCGGATGGTGGTCCTGCTTGATCAAGATAAAGCTGAAGCGACGTACTACGATTTGGGGTTTTCACCGCACAATCGGAACATCCTACTCGTGATTGGGCCTCGCGCTCGCGCACGGTGATCGTAAGCCGATCCTAGACAGGGCCTAAAAACCAACACGAGGTTGATCCTCGGAACTTCCTGTCTAGGGCTAGCAAACGCCACCCTACACGCCGCTGGATCCTCCAACCCTTTGTAAGGCCTAACAATGCAGATATTAAACTAATCCTTGAAGAACAAGGAGCAATCATAACGGATCGGATCTACTAAATAATGATCAAGCGGGGTGCCGCCCTTGCACCCGTGACAGGCGTAAGGGCGGCTAGATGCCTAAGGGTTGCACGACGATAGCATATGATACGAAGAACAATGCTAACCCTAAAACACCTATGATAACTACGTTGCTCGCCATCAAAAAGGCTTCAAGTACGAGCAACGCATGGAGGACGAATAAAGCAGTAGTGCTGCCTAGATCGCAAGATGCGATCTAGGCAGCATGGTGCTTACCCGGAAGAAACCCTCGAGACGGGGGAGTTGGCGATGCGCCGAGATTGGTTTGTGTTGAACGTTGGTTGTTGTTTATTTCATAAACCCTAGATACATATTTATAGTCCGGGGGACTTTCTAATGTGGGAATAATCCCAACCGTGCACGAGGCAAACTCTAACTAACCGACACGTAGTCTACTATGTTACAGATACAAGGGCAAACTAGCCCAAACTTCGCATATAAGGCCGATTCACGTATTTCTTCCGTATATAATCTTCAAGCCCATCTCCAATCGCGGCCCACCTCTGATCCGGTCAAATTCTGGTGATAACACATGCCCCCCTGGTTTTGGAAATGACATTTCCAAAATCATTACGCTTTTCTTTCGTCGGGTCATGTCGTGGCAGAGCAGAACCGTCGCAGCATCCTTCATCATGACACCTTGTCTTCTCAACTTCTCTGCAAAATTTGATAGCTTTAGTATCACTTCCTCGGAGACTGCAATGGCATTAAATCTCCACTAGGCTCCTCATTATTTAATCGTGCCGATTGATCAGCCCTCTTCATCCCCTTCCTCTGTTCTAGCTATCGGCACCAAAAAACCCTCTTTCTCTGTAGCAATGTCTTCCTCCGTCTCCTCCGGCCTCTCCCTCCAGTCTTTCTTCTCAAGCGAGCCGGAGTGGAACTTCGACTATGTGCCAGATGGTCCACCCGAAGCATTCGTCGGGTCAGATGGCGACCTGCCTCTGACCTATGGGGAAGACGACCTCAAGTTCCTCATCGAAGGGGAGCTGATAAGCGAAAGCGAAGATGACCTCCATCCCTGGGTGAAACCCACCTCCTCCGACGGGAAGGAGGAAGAAGAAGAAGTAGAGGAAGAAGAGGAAAAGGTGGAGGATGATCCCTCCTCCCCCGCTAAGCATCCGCCGGCAAAGCGATTCCGCGCTTGGGCGGACAGCGAAGACGATGATGACGATGAGGAGGAAGAGGAGGAGGAGGAGGATGAATCCTCCTCCTCCATCGGATACCCGCCGACAAAGCGCTTCCGCTCTTGGGCGGACAGCGAGGATGATGATGGTGACGAGGAAGAAGAAGCTCCGGCCGAGGGCTGGGGCAGCAGCGACGAGGAACTTCCCGGGAGCAGCGCCGACGACATCGACAACGGCGGCGATGAGGACAGCGACGACTAGTGGAGTAGGCCTAGCAGTAGCAGTGCACTAGGCACCAGATCCCCCTTCTGAGAGCCATCGGCTCTTTCCTGTAAAGGCGCTCTTTTGAATTAATGAGAATTGTTCCTTCAATTAATCCAATTTCAAACCTTCCGCTTGCCACACCAAGACCGATAACAACGTATCGGATTTTTTACCCTTAGACGCCCATGAAGCTGGACTTAGATATCGATTAGACCGTCAGTCAAGCACTTCTCAATTTCAGACTGTGATTTGATACCTTACCATGATATTTCGCAATCCTATAGCCGATGACTGTTCATCGGCTATTTTGAGAATCCAGTCTCCTTCCTTTTCTTGCAGCAAAAGGACGGTCCAAACCCTGTACAAGACGACGGCTTCGCTATCCGGCTCCTCTCCGTAGCTTTAACGATCTTCTTCTGCAAACAGCTCACCGCTTTCGGAGAAGGTCATGATGCAGGGTCAGCCGATGCAACTCCAATCGGCTCTCAAAAATAGAGCATCTACCAAATTAGTTGCCCCCCGAGTCTTAATCGAGGCGAGAATATCAGCGAGGATGCACAGATCAAACAAAAAGGCTTTGACCTCAGGTAATCTGATAATCTGAGACAGCCACCAGGAAAAGTCAGCCGAATTCGTCCCCATTGATCAGCTTTCTTCCACTGAACGCCGATGTTGTAGATGACACACCAACAGCTTAATGAGAAAGAGGCTGTCTTGCATGCCAAATTGATGTTACCGCTAAACTGGCGCAAAGGGTCGTGCTCATTGCAGCCGAGGCTGCTCTCATTGAGATGGTCTTGTGTAACTGTGCTAGAGTCGATGGCTATGCATCGGCTTAATAAATTTTTTTTACGGGCCGATTTTTCTACCGGCCCCCAATATCTCACTGCACATGTATCGCACATGTTTATCTGATTAGGTGCCCCCCCGAGCCGATTCTGCCAGGTGACTGCTGATATCGGCTCTGTGGTTGGTCAAGACACTAAAATGTGAACGTCGGCACTGTTAGGAACAATGTGGATTTCTTCCAGTGCATCAGCCGACGCAAAACCATTGCCTATTAGATCGACGTCGAACTCAGGCAGCATGAATGGTGAGGATAATTTTGGCCGATTGCTGGAATCGGCCTCCACGTTGCTTGCTCGATGAAGGTTTCTGCAATGTTCCTCCATAAATCCTTGGGGCCGATCACTTGGATCGGCATCGCCACGTTCGTTCATCGATGTTGCCTTTGTTACACGGTCAGGCCGGTGGATAAAACCAACCTAACCCCGCCCTTTGTCACGTCGATGCGCTCGCAGTCGTCCAAATTGATGCCTGAGAGTGGCTCTTGGCCTGATGTCTCCCAAACGTTCATGCCAGCCGTTGAAATCTCGGCTGAATCATCTGCGTGGACGACTTCTACTTCATATCCATCCCATCGTATTAGGCATTGGTGCATCGTGGATGGAATGCAACGAGTTGGCGTGGATCCAATCTCTCCCTAGTAGGACAGCATAGGAGCTCTTGCTGTCGACAATAAAGAACGTCGTAGGGACAGCTTTTCCTTCCTACGGTCAGATCCACATTCAGAACACCTTGTGCGTCAGATGCTTGGCCGTTGAAATCGCTCAATGTTACATTGGTCTTGATCAGATCCGAGCTGGAGCGTCCCAACTGACGTAGCATGGAGTATGGCATAATGTTAACCGCCGCTCCGGTGTCCACCAACATCTTGTTGACAGGCTGCCCATTGATGTATCCTCGCAAGTACAGGGCCTTCAGATGCCTGTAACTTCTTTCTCGTGGCTTCTCGAAGATGACCGGCCGTGGGCCGCAGTCAAGTTGTGCCACAGGTGCTTCGTCTAATCCTGGAGCACTAAACTCCGTTGGAAGAATGAACACCATGTTTGTGCCAGCCGATGTCTCATCATCGGCTTTCTTTTGTCTGGGGCGCCACTCTTTCCTTTGTGGCCGACCTTCTTCGTCCAGGGTTCGCTGAATTTTTGGCGGCCAGATCAGGCCGCGCCTTCCTCAACGTGTGCAGGTATAACCTTTCAGCTTCCTCCAACCCACGTAGACGCTGAACCCTTCGCTTTTGGGAACGGCTGAGCCCATCAGGGCACCACCTTGGCCGATGATACTTGTCTTCTTCTTCATCATCGTCCTCTAGTTCCTCGAGATCTTCCACCCGAGCGGACTCAGCATGCTTGTTCCAAGGCGGGAGAGGCCCTAGACGTTTGAACACGGACACGTTAGCTGCATCCTTCTTCTTTTGTTTACACTCCGGGCAATTGCCGATTGTAGGCAATCGGCTCATTCCTGAATCCCAGCAGTGTCTGAAGAAGGGGCAGTCCCAGTGCCTATCCACGTCGTCTTGCTCCCTCGACTTTTCTTTGGCGTGGCGCTCATATCGCTCCTCGTCGCGATCATGCCGAGGACGTCTCCTGTCGTCCTTAGCCAGACGATCTTTTTCATCATCGTCGTTGTATCGCCGGCGTTGGTCGTATTGACCCACATACTTGTTGAGGAGGTGATCAGAGAGAGGTCGCTGATATCTCACGTTCCTCACTTCTCCCTCTGTGATGTAGCGCTTGCCATCATGACGGAGCCGATCGCGTGGAGCGGCTTCCTCTGTGTCTTTGCTATGAGAGCAGCTGCCCTCATCTCCGTCCTTACCAGAGTGGTGCCCAGGTCCCACCATGTTGATATTGCACGAGAAATCTGGCTGGCACCCTCCATGGTAAGTATACTCCACCATGTTAATGGCGGGGAAGGGGTGTGTGTCGACCTTCATGGCATACTGGTTGAAAATTAGCCGCCCTTGTTCTATCGCCATTTGGACCTGCTGACACCACACCCTGCAGTCGTTAGTGGCGTGGGTGAACGTGTTATGCCACTTGCAGTATGGCTTTCCGTTCAGCTCCTGCACCGTGGGGATCTTGTGGCCTTCGGGTACCTTTAGCTGCTTCTCCGTGAGTAAGAGGTCGAAAATCTGCTCGGCTTTGGTCACGTCGAAGTCGAACCCTTTTGGAGGGCCTTGTGGCTTAACCCACTTGCAGGACACGGGGCTTGCCGCCCGAGTCCATTCAGCCACTGCTACCTCTCGATCTCCCGCAGCACCTTCATCATCGTCTGCCTCAACCAGGACCACCGCACGCTTGAATTTGTCCTGGTAAACATCTGGGTGGCGCTGTTCATATGCCGACGGCTTCGCACCATGTGCGCCAATGAAGGGTAGTCTCGCTTGGGAGGCCACGTCCTTGATCGATGATGAGAGACCCACCACCGCCAACTCGATCGCTTCTTTTTCACTTACGTGAACCGAATAGCATCGGTTCCTAATGGTCCTGAAGCGCTGGATGTATTCCGACACTGTTTCCCCGCGCTTCTGACGTACTTGTGCTAGATCGGCAATACCAGCCTCGGAAGCCTCTGAGTGATATTGTATATGGAACTGCTCTTCCAACTGCTTCCAAGTCCGGATTGAGTTCGGTGGCAGCGATGTGTACCACCCGAAAGCCGATCCTGTGAGGGACTGTGCGAAGAACCTCACGCGCAGCTCGTCTGATGCTGGAGATCGTGCTCGACTGTGCCAAATATCGGCTCACATGCTCGATGGAGCTGGAACCATCCGATCCACTAAACTTTGTGAAGTCGGGAGCCGATATTTGGGTGGTAGCAGGATCAATTCGTACTCGTTGGGGTACGGCTTGGTATAGCCGATTGTCCTCCTTTTCGGCATCATGCCGAACCGATCTTTCGGAATTGTACAAATCTGATCCGCGGTGATGGCTGAAGGTGTCGAACCCCGAAGATTCGCCGGGGTGGCATACTTAGCCAGCCATGCTTGCTTTTCCAGTTCTGAGCCAACCTGCAGGAGCTGAGCTCGGAGGTTTGTCGGAGTGGCGTACTTAGCCAGCCACGTCCGCTTCTCAAGATCTGCCCCCGACGTTCCTCCTCGCTGTTCCGAAGTCCCTGCTGTTGCAGCTCGGTTCGAGAGTGCCCGAGTCATCGCGGTCCGGCACGTATGCGCACGTGTATCCGTGCGGGATCTCCTTGGGCGCCTCATGTAGGAATTGGTAGTCACTAGGATCACCACCAATCTTGTAGACGACGTATGCCGATGAGTTCGGCACTTCTGGTGCTGCCAACGCGAACGGCAGCGGTGGACGGGACCGGAGTGGCATCTCTCCTTGGTAAGTCCCCGAGCTGGTCCCGACGGAGAATACCGGTGGCTCATGATTTCCTGGATCACGCGCGAGCGACACGCTCCAAAGTGTTCACCGGGCTCTCGGAGTGGCGGTGCGGCGAACGAGCCACCATGAAGTTGATCTCCCGACGCAGCGACCTGGTGCGTTCTTCCGACGGGGAGGACAGGTCCACTCCATCGAGCGCGCCTTCGGTGGGAACCCCTTCCACCCGATGCCATGGGAGCGGGTTCCGTGGAAAGAGCCGATGAGGTCGGCTTCGAGGACCGCCTTGATCTCGTCATGCTTCTTCTTGAGCTCGTCGGCCGGATCCTCGTACTTGACCGGAGTGCCTTCCGCCATCTCGGATGTAGATGGCGATGCGGTGGATGTCGACGATTGTCCCACCGGGCGTGCCGGAATGTGTTGCGGTCGAAACCCACCGGCGGGCAGCGACGGGCAACACCGTAGAGCCGGGAATCTCCCGGGACTGCGGCTGGCCCCTGGTCCCTCCGAGCGACGGCCCGCAAAGCCTTCCGGTCACACGTCCGATGCTCGTCGCAAGGGCGTGCCACCCGACCTATACCTGGTCGGGAAGGTGTTGGATGATGCCTCGCTTAGTTTCTGCATGGCATACACGTAAACGTTAAATACGAGCCTCGATCGGCTCTCGGGTTGTCCCGTGAATCGGCTCAAAGAGCCGATCCACCCATGATACGTACGAGGTGTACGATCGGATGGTGGTCCTGCTTGATCAAGATAAAGCTGAAGCGACCTACTACGATTTGGGGTTTTCACCGCACAATCGGAACATCCTACTCGTGATTGGGCCTCGCGCTCTCGCACGGTGATCGTAAGCCGATCCTAGACAGGGCCTAAAAACCAACACGAGGTTGATCCTCGGAACTTCCTGTCTAGGGCTAGCAAACGCCACCCTACACGCCGCTGGATCCTCCAACCCTTTGTAAGGCCTAACAATGCAGATATTAAACTAATCCTTGAAGAACAAGGAGCAATCATAACGGATCGGATCTACTAAATAATGATCAAGCGGGGTGCCGCCCTTCCACCCGTGACAGGCGTAAGGGCGGCTAGATGCCTAAGGGTTGCACGACGATAGCATATGATACGAAGAACAATGCTAACCCTAAAACACCTATGATAACTACGTTGCTCGCCATCATGATGGCGTGTATTTCACACGTTCGTTGGGCAACCCCAAGAGGAAGGTATGATGCGCACAGCAGCAAGTTTTCCCTCAGAAAGAAACCAAGGTTTATCGAACCAGGAGGAGCCAAGAAGCACGTTGAAGGTTGATGGCGGCGGGATGTAGTGCGGCGCAACACCGGGGATTCCGGCGCCAACGTGGAACCTGCACAACACAACCAAAGTACTTTGCCCCAACGAAACAGTGAGGTTGTCAATCTCACCGGCTTGCTGTAACAAAGGATTAACCGAATTGTGTGGAAGATGATTGTTTGCAGAGAAAACAGTAAAACAAGTATTGCAGAAGATTTGTATTTCAGTATTAAAAGAATGGACCGGGGTCCACAGTTCACTAGAGGTGTCTCTCCCATAAGATAAAAGCATGTTGGGTGAACAAATTACAGTCGGGCAATTGACAAATAGAGAGAGCATAACAATGCACATACATGTCATGATAAGTATAGTGAGATTTAATTGGGCATTACGACAAAGTACATAGACCGCCATCCAACTGCATCTATGCCTAAAAAGTCCACCTTCAGGTTATCGTCCGAACCCCTTCCGGTATTAAGTTGCAAAGCAACGAGACAATGGCATTAAGTATGGTGCGTAATGTAATCAACAACTACATCCTCGGACATAGTGCCAATGTTTTATCCCTAGTGGCAACAAGACAAAGCACAACCTTAGAACTTTCTGTCACATCGTCCCGGTGTCAATGCAGGCATGAACCCACTATCGAGCATAAATACTCCCTCTTGGAGTTAAAAGCAAAAACTTGGCCAGAGCCTCTACTAGTAACGGAGAGCATGCAAGATCATAAACAACACATATGTAATAACTTGATAATTAACATAACATGGTATTCTCTATCCATCGGATCCCGACAAACACAACATAGAGTATTACGGATAGATGATCTTGATCATGTTAGGCAGCTCACAAGATCCAACAATGAAGCACAATGAGGAGAAGACAACCATCTAGCTACTGCTATGGACCCATAGTCCAGGGGTGAACTACTCACTCATCACTCCGGAGGCGACCATGGCGGTGTAGAGTCCTCCGGGAGATGAATCCCCTCTCCGGCAGGGTGCCGGAGGAGATCTCCGAATCCCCGAGATGGGATCGGCGGCGGCGGCGTCTCGGTAAGGTTTTCCGTATCGTGGTTTTTCGCATCGGGGGTTTCGCGACGGAGGCTTTAAGTAGGCGGAAGGGCGAGTCGGGGGCCGACGAGGGGCCCACACCACGGGCGGCGCGGGCCCCCCTTGGCCGCGCCGCCTTGTGGTTTGGCCACCTCGTGGCCCCACTTCGTATGCTCTTCGGTCTTCGGAAGGTTCGTGGCGAAATAGGCCCCTGGGTCTTCGTTTCGTCCAATTCCGAGAATATTTCGTTACTAGGATTTACGAAACCAAAAACGACAGAAAACGAGAACGGCACTTCGGCATCTTGTTAATAGGTTAGTTCCAGAAAATGCACGAATATGACATAAAGTGTGCATAAAACATGTAGGTATCATCAATAATATGGCATAAAACATAAGAAATTATCGATACGTCGGAGACGTATCAAGCATCCCCAAGCTTAGTTACTGCTCGTCCGGAGCGGGTAAAACGATAACAAAGATAATTTCTGAAGTGATATGCCATCATAACCTTGATCATACTATTTGTAAACATATGTAGTGGATGCAGCGATCAAAAACAATGGTAATGACATGAGTAAACAAGTGAATCATAAAGCAAAGACTTTTCATGAATAGTACTTCAAGACAAGTATTAATAAGTCTTGCATAAGAGTTAACTCATAAAGCAATAAATCAAAGTAAAGGTATTGAAGCAACACAAAGGAAGATTAAGTTTCAGCGGTTGCTTTCAACTTGTAACATGTATATCTCATGGATAATTGTCAACATAGAGTAATATAACAAGTGCAATATGCAAATATGTAGGAATCAATGCACAGTTCACACAAGTGTTTGCTTCTTGAGGTGGAGAGAGATAGGTGAAGCTGACTCAACATAAAAGTAAAAAGAATGGTCCTTCAAAGAGGAAAGCATCGATTGCTATATTTGTGCTAGAGCTTTTATTTTGAAAATATGAAACAATTTTGTCAACGGTAGTAATAAAGCATATGAGTTATGTAAATTATATCTTACAAGTTGCAAGCCTCATGCATAGTATACTAATAGTGCCCGCACCTTGTCCGAATTAGCTTGGACTACCGGATCTTTGCAATGCACATGTTTTAACCAAGTGTCACAATGGGGTACCTCCATGCCGCCTGTACAAAGGTCTAAGGAGAAAGCTCGCATTTTGGATTTCTCGCTTTTGATTATTCTCAACTTAGACATCCATACCGGGACAACATGGACAACAGATAATGGACTCCTCTTTAATGCATAAGCCTGTGGCAACAATTATTATTCTCATATGAGATTGAGGATGTATGTCCAAAACTGAAACTTCCACCATGGATCATGGCTTTAGTTAGCGGCCCAAAGTTCTTCTCTAACAATATGCATGCTCCAACCATTAAGGTGGTAGATCTCTCTTACTTCGGACAAGACGGACATGCATAGCAACTCACATGATATTCAACAAAGAATAGTTGATGGCGTCCCCGAAACATGGTTATCGCACAACAAGCAACTTAATAAGAGATAAAGTGCATAAGTACATATTCAATACCACAATAGTTTTTAAGCTATTTGTCCCATGAGCTATATATTGCAAAGGTGAATGATGGAATTTTAAAGGTAGCACTCAAGCAATTTACTTTGGAATGGCGGATAAATACCATGTAGTAGGTAGGTATGGTGGACACAAATGGCATAGTGGTTGGCTCAAGTATTTTGGATGCATGAGAAGTATTCCCTCTCGATACAAGGTTTAGGCTAGCAAGGTTATTTGAAACAAACACAAGGATGAACGGTGCAGCAAAACTCACATAAAAGACATATTGTAAACATTATAAGACTCCATACCGTCTTCCTTGTTGTTCAAAACTCAATACTAGATGTTATCTAGACTCTAGAGAAACTAAATATGCAAACCAAATTAGCAAGCTCTAAGTATTTCTTCATTAATGGGTGCAAAGTATATGATGCAAGAGCTTAAACATGAGCACAACAATTGCCAAGTATCAAATTATCCAAGACATTTTAGAGTTACTACATGTAGCATTTTCCAATTCCAACCATATAACAATTTAACGAAGATAAAACTTCGCCATGAATACTATGAGTAGAGCCTAAGGACATATTTGTCCATATGCTACAGCGGAGTGTGTCTCTCTCCCATAAAGTGAATGCTAGGATCCATTTTATTCAAACAAAACAAAAAACAAAAACAAACCGACGCTCCAAGCAAAGTACATAAGATGTGACGGAATAAAAATATAGTTTCGGGGGAGGAACCTGATAATGTTGTCGATGAAGAAGGGGATGCCTTGGGCATCCCCAAGCTTAGACAGCTTGAGTCTTCTTAGAATATGCAGGGGTGAACCACCGGGGCATCCCCAAGCTTAGAGCTTTCACTCTCCTTGATCATATTGCATCATACTCCTCTCTTGATCCTTGAAAACTTCCTCCACACCAAACTCGAAACAACTCATTAGAGGGTTAGTGCATAATAAAAATTCACATGTTCAGAGGTGACACAATCATTCTTAACACTTCTGGACATTGCATAAAGCTACTGGACATTAATGGATCAAAGAAATTCATCCAACATAGCAAAAGAGGCAATGCGAAATAAAAGACAGAATCTGTCAAAACAGATCAGTCCGTAAAGATGGATTTTATTAGGCCACCAGACTTGCTCAAATGAAAATGCTCAAATTTAATGAAAGTTGCGTACATATCTGAGGATCATGCACGTAAATTGGCTTAATTTTCTGAGCTACCTACAGGGAGGTAGACCCAGATTCGTGACAGCAAAGAAATCTGGAACTGCGCGAGTAATCCAAATCTAGTACTTACTTTTCTATCAAAGACTTTACTTGGCACAACAAAACTCAAAACTAAGATAAGGAGAGGTTGCTACAGTAGTAAACAACTTCCAAGACTCAAATATAAAACAAAAATACTGTAATAAAAACATGGGTTGTCTCCCATAAGCGCTTTTCTTTAACGCCTTTCAGCTAGGCGCAGAAAGTGTATATCAAGTAACATCAAGAGACGAAGCATCAACATCATAATTTGTTCTAATAATAGAATCATAAGGTAACTTCATTCTCTTTCTAGGGAAGTGTTCCATACCTTTCTTGAGAGGAAATTGATATTTAATATTACCTTCCTTCATATCAATAGTAGCACAAACGGTTCGAAGAAAAGGTCTTCCCAATATAATGGGGCAAGATGCATTGCATTCAATATCCAAGACAACAAAATCAACGGGGACAAGGTTATTGTTAACCATAATATGAACATTATCAACTCTCCCCAAAGGTTTCTTTTTAGCATTATCAGCGAGATTAACATCCAAATAACAATTCTTCAAGGGTGGCAAGTCAAGCATATCATAGACTTTTTTAGGCATAACAGAAATACTTGCACCAAGGTCACATAAAGCATTACAATCAAAATCTTTGATTCTCATTTTAATGATGGGCTCCCAACCATCCTCTATCTTTCTAGGAATAGAAGTTTCAAGTTTTAGTTTTTCTTCTCTAGCTTTTATGAGAGCATTTGTAATATGTTTTGTGAAAGCCAAGTTTACAGCGCTAGCATTAGGACTTTTAGCAAGTTTTTGTAAGAACTTTATAACTTCAGAGATGTGGCAATCATCAAAATCTAAATCATTACAATCTAAAGCAATGGGATTATCATCCCCAAGGTTGGAAAAAATTTCAGCAGTTTTATCACAAGCGGTTTCAAGCAGTTTTAGCGGTTTCAGGTAATTTTGCGCGCTTTGCACTAGGAGTAGAAGCATTGCCAACACCAATTATTTTACCATTAATAGTAGGAGGTGCAGCAACATGTGAATCATTAGCATTGCTAGTGGTGGTGATAGTCCAAACTTTAGCTACATTTTTCTCTTTAGCTAGTTTTTCATTTTCTTCTCTATCCCACCTAGCACGCAGTTCAGCCATTAATCTTATATTCTCATTAATTCTAACTTGGATGGCATTTGCTGTTGTAACAATTTTATTTTCAATATCCCTATTAGGCATAACTTTCGATTTCAAAAGATCAACATCAGAGGCAAGACTATCAACTCTAGAAACAAAAATATCAATTTTATTGAGCTTTTCCTCAACAGATTTGTTAAAGGCAGTTTGTGTACTAATAAATTATTTAAGCATGGCTTAAAGTCCAGGGGGTGTATTCCTATTATTGTTGTAAGAATTCCCATAAGAATTAGCATAACCGTTACCATTATTATAAGGATATGGCCTATAGTTATTACTAGAAATGTTCCGATAAGCATTGTTGTTGAAATTATTATTTTTAATGAAGTTTACATCAACATGTTCTTCTTGGGCAACCAATGAAGCTAGTAGAACATTATTAGGATCAACATTAGTCCTATCATTCGCAAGCATAGACATAATAGCATCAACCTTATCATTCAAGGAAGAGGATTCTTCAACAGAATTTACCTTCTTACCTTGTGGAGCTCTTTCCGTGTGCCATTCAGCGTAATTAACCATCATATTATCAAGAAGCTTTGTTGCTTCACCAAGAGTGATGGACATAAAGGTACCTCCAGCAGCTGAATCCAATAAATTCCGCGAAGAAAAATTTAGTCCCGCATAGAAGGTTTGGATGATCATCCAAGTAGTCGATCCATGGGTTGGGCAATTTTTAACCAAAGATTTCATTCTTTCCCAAGCTTGAGCAACATGTTCATTATCCAATTGTTTAAAATTCATTATGCTACTCCTCAAAGATATAATTTTAGCAGGGGGATAATATCTACCAATAAAAGCATCCTTGCATTTAGTCCATGAATCAATACTATTCTTAGGCAGAGATAGCAACCAATCTTTAGCTCTTCCTCTTAATGAGAAAGTAAACAATTTTAATTTTATAATGTCACCATCTACATCTTTATACTTTTGCATTTCACATAGTTCAACAAAATTATTGAGATGGGCAGCAGCATCATCAGAACTAACACCAGAAAATTGCTCTCGCATAACAAAATTTAGTAAAGCAGGTTTAATTTCAAAGAATTCTGCTGTAGTAGCAGGTGGAGCAATAGGTGTGCATAGGAAATCATTATTATTTGTGCTAGTGAAGTCACACAACTTAGTATTTTCAGGGTTGGCCATTTTAGCAGTAGTAAATAAAGCAAACTAGATAAAGTAAATGCAAGTAAACTAATTTTTTTGTGTTTTTGATGTAGCAAACAAGACAGTAAATAAAGTAAAACTAGCAACTAATTTTTTTGTGTTTTAATATAAGTGCAGCAAACAAAGTAGTAAATAAAATAAAGCAAGACAAAAACAAAGTAAAGAGATTGAGAAGTGGAGACTCCCCTTGCAGCGTGTCTTGATCTCCCCGGCAACGGCGCCAGAAAATATGCTTGATGGCGTGTATTTCACACGTTCGTTGGGAAACCCCAAGAGGAAGGTATGATGCGCACAGCAGCAAGTTTTCCCTCAGAAAGAAACCAAGGTTTATCGAACCAGGAGGAGCCAAGAAGCACGTTGAAGGTTGATGGCGGCGGGATGTAGTGCGGCGCAACACCGGGGATTCCGGCGCCAACGTGGAACCTGCACAACACAACCAAAGTACTTTTCCCCAACGAAACAGTTGAGGTTGTCAATCTCACCGGCTTGCTCGTAACAAAGGATTAACCGAATTGTGTGGAAGATGATTGTTTGCAGAGAAAACAGTAAAACAAGTATTGCAGAAGATTTGTATTTCAGTATTAAAAGAATGGACCGGGGTCCACAGTTCACTAGAGGTGTCTCTCCCATAAGATAAAAGCATGTTGGGTTAACAAATTACAGTCGGGCAATTGACAAATAGAGAGAGCATAACAATGCACATACATGTCATGATAAGTATAGTGAGATTTAATTGGGCATTACGACAAAGTACATAGACCGCCATCCAACTGCATCTATGCCTAAAAAGTCCACCTTCGGGTTATCGTCCGAACCCCTTCCAGTATTAAGTTGCAAAGCAACGGACAATTGCATTAAGTATGGTGCGTAATGTAATCAACAACTACATCCTCGGACATAGCGCCAATGTTTTATCCCTAGTGGCAACAGACACAGCACAACCTTAGAACTTTCCGTCACTTGTCCCGGTGTCAATGCGGGCATGAACCCACTATCGAGCATAAATACTCCCTCTTGGAGTTAAAAGCAAAAACTTGGCCAGAGCCTCTACTAGTAACGGAGAGCATGCAAGATCATAAACAACACATATGTAATAACTTGATAATTAACATAACATGGTATTCTCTATCCATCGGATCCCGACAAACACAACATAGAGTATTACGGATAGATGATCTTGATCATGTTAGGAAGCTCACAAGATCCAACAATGAAGCACAATGAGGAGAAGACAACCATCTAGCTACTGCTATGGACCCATAGTCCAGGGGTGAACTACTCACTCATCACTCCGGAGGCGACCATGGCGGTGTAGAGTCCTCGGGGAGATGAATCCCCTCTCCGGCAGGGTGCCGGAGGAGATCTCCGGAATCCCCCGAGATGGGATCGGCGGCGGCGGCGTCTCAGTAAGGTTTTCCGTATCGTGGTTTTTCGCATCAGGGGTTTCGCGACGGAGGCTTTAAGTAGGCGGAAGGGCAGAGACGAGGGGCCCACACCACAGGGCGGCGCGGGCCCCCCTTTGGCCGCGCCGCCATGTGGTTTGGCCACCTCGTGGCCCCACTTCGTATGCTCTTCGGTCTTCTGGAAGGTTCGTGGCGAAATAGGCCCTCGGGTCTTCGTTTCGTCCAATTCCGAGAATATTTCGTTACTAGGATTTCGAAACCAAAAACAGCGAGAAAACAGGAACCGGCACTTCGGCATCTTGTTAATAGGTTAGTTCCAGAAAATGCACGAATATGACATAAAGTGTGCATAAAACATGTAGGTATCATCAATAATATGGCATAGAACATAAGAAATTATCGATACGTCGGAGACGTATCACATCAAAAAGGCTTCAGTACGAGCAACACATGGAGGACGAATAAACGCGTGTGCTGCCTAGATCGCAAGATGCGATCTAGGCAGCATGGTGCTTACCCGGAAGAAACCCTCGAGACGGGGGAGTTGGCGATGCGCCGAGATTGGTTTGTGTTGAACGTTGGTTGTTGTTTATTTCATAAACCCTAGATACATATTTATAGTCCGGGGACTTTCTAATGTGGGAATAATCCCAACCGTGCACGAGGCAAACTCTAACTAACCGACACGTAGTCTACTATGTTACAGATACAAGGGCAAACTAGCCCAAACTTCGCATATAAGGCTGATTCACGTATTTCTTCCGTATATAATCTTCAAGCCCATCTCCAATCGCGGCCCACCTCTGATCCGGTCAAATTCTGGTGATAACACAACCCCACGCAGAAAGCTCATGTTAGTACGTGAGATGCGGACTCGAGTGCAACAGGTCATGTCATGTACATATGTACAGAAAGTTGTTGTCTCCTCCTATATATGGGTCTCATTGCTATAAGTCTTGGACTTTTGCGCGGGTAGGTGTGGGTCCATGTCAGAGAATGAGACGCCAAACAGAAAAGTACATGAACATAAGCGCGTAATTGGTGGGTCATATGTATCGAGCGGCCCGAAGCTCGGATCTTGTGGTGCATACCCCTTATGAGGGCGTAGCTCGGGCCGTCCATGGCCTTCGACAAAAGATTTTGGACAATCGTTGGCGTTTAGAGGCCGTATGTCACAAGCCCGATGGGGCCAAACCTCGATCTGTGACACGAAAACACACTGTTACGAGGTATGTGAAAGAACATTTCCCAGTCCTTTGTTGGTTTTGTATGTTTGATGACAACTCTAGTGATAATCTAATCATGTGCTAAGTGATATAGGAACAATCTATGAGCTATACCCTATCACATCGACCCCCAATACAAAGACCAAGCCTCGCCAAGTGAAAAGAGAAGGCTTTCAAAACTCCATGTCCCTGGCTGGATTATCGGGGGGGGGGTTATTTGCCCAAACATCCCTCCCCCTTCGAGATTTCTCTAAGGACCAAGCCTCGCCAAGTTTTGCAAGCCGTGGATTTTTGGTTTCAGCTGGATTATCCGGTGCCTCCAAATAATCTAGGCTTGGATTATTCATAACCCCCCCCCCACCCCACCCAGATTTCTCTAAGGAATCAACCACGTCGAGCTTTGCAAGGCCCAATGTGGGGATTATTGCCCGGTTTATTGGGGCGGATTATTGAGCTGGATTATCCATCCCCACTTAGGCCGGATTATCCGGCCCCATAAGTACGCGCCCAATGGCTACATTTGGGAGGGGCTATAAATATCCCTCCCCTTCTTCAAGTTTGGGATGCTCGTTTCCTCCTAAACAACCCTACAGGTTGAGCCACTCAAATTGCTGGATCTCCTCCATTAGCTAATCAAAGTTGTTGGTCTTAGGAGAATCAAAGGAGAAAACCTATATCTACTAGCTCACCAAAGATATTTTATTTCCCCCCTAATTCATTTGAGGAACTTGTGTCTAGTGGTTTCTTTGGAATCCCTAGGTGTTGAACTCATTGTGAAAGGCTTGTCTTCGTGTTTGATATGATGAGGACATCCCTACTACACCACTACCTCCGTCATTGATAAATGAAGATGAACCTGCTGTGAAGCTCAAGTCCAATGAAGTTCGGATTGGACCAATTACAAGGGCTCGTGCGAAGCTACTTAAACAACGAGTGAACTTGTTTCTAAACGATACTTTGATTGATGAAAACTTTATACTCGCCTAAGTCCTGTTACTTATGTATCATCAGGTATCAAGAGGAGACGAGCATTGCACGAGGAGTAGAGGAGCAGACTGGACGTGAAGACGGACGTCAAGATGGACGTGAAGCCTGGACATGGAGCCGGACATGAAGATATCTCATGGACGCGCGAGGGAGGAGCGGGAGGCATGCGCGAGAGGAGAAGTCGACGTCCAGGCCGGCCTAGCGCCCGGTCAGACCGGCCGCCAGACCGGCGCGTCCGGTCCCTGGCCCGGTTCAACCGGGCGGCACACCGGATTCACCCCGGCGCCAACCGGGCGTCGTACTGGGGACAACCGGAAGAACTTCTGCGACACTTCCGGTTGCCGCCCGGTCCAGGGCCCGGTCTAGACCGGCCGGCCCGGTCCCGGACC
>NC_061510.1:129924021-129944535 GCF_022539505.1 Lolium rigidum
CCACCTCTGATCCGGTCAAATTCTGGTGATAACAGGAACCCGACGAAATCTTCTTCAGGGAGGAATCCGATGAAATTTTCTTCAAGGATGAACCCGACGAAATCTTCTTCAGAGATGAACCCGACGAAATTTTCCTCAAGGAGGTGATACGTCTCAAACGTATCTATAATTTCTTATGTTCCATGCTACTTTTATGATGATACTCACATATTTTATACACATTATATGTCATATTTAGGCATTTTCCGGCACTAACCTATTGACGAGATGCCGAAGAGCCAGTTGCTGTTTTCTGCTGTTTTTGGTTTCAGAAATCCTAGTAAGGAAATATTCTTGGAATTAGACGAAATCAACGCTCAGGGTCCTATTTTTGCACGAAGCTTCCAGAAGTCCGAGGGAGAGACGAAGTGGGGCCACGAGGCGCCGCCACAACAGGGCGGCGCGGCCAGCAAGGGGCCCGCGCGGCCCTATTGTGTGGGGCCCCCGTAGCGCCTCTTGACCTGCCCTTCCGCCTACTTAAAGTCTTCGTCGCGAAACCCCCAGTACCGAGAGCCACGATACGGAAAACTTTCCAGAGACGCCGCCGCCGCCAATCCCATCTCGGGGGATTCAGGAGATCGCCTCCGGCACCCTGCCGGAGAGGGGAATCATCTCCCGGAGGTCTCTTCATCGCCATGATCGCCTCCGGATCGATGTGTGAGTAGTTCACCCCTAGACTATGGGTCCATAGCAGTAGCTAGATGGTCGTCTTCTCCTCATTGTGCTGTCATGTTAGATCTTGTGAGCTGCCTATCATGATCAAGATCATCTATTTGTAATGCTACATGTTGTGTTTGTTGGGATCCGATGAATATTGAATACTATGTCAAGTTGATTATCAATCTATCATATATGTTATTTATGTTCTTGCATGCTCTCCGTTGCTACTAGAGGCTCGGCCAAGTTGATACTTGTGACTCCAAGAGGGGGTATTTATGCTCGATAGTGGGTTCATGCCTCCATTAAATCTGGGACAGTGACAGAAAGTTCTAAGGTTGTGGATGTGCTGTTGCCACTAGGGATAAAACATCGATGCTTTGTCTAAGGATATTTGTGTTGATTACATTACGCACCATACTTAATGCAATTATCTGTTGTTTGCAACTTAATACTGGAAGGGGTTCGGATGATAACCTGAAGGTGGACTTTTTAGGCATAGATGCATGCTTGGATAGCGGTCTATGTACTTTGTCGTAATGCCACTGATTAAATCTCATAGTACTCATCATGATATATGTATGTGCATTGTTATGCCTTCTTTATTTGTCAATTGCCCAACTGTAATTTGTTCACCCAACATCTGCTATCTTATGGGAGAGACACCACTAGTGATCTGTGGACCCCGGTCCTATTATTTACATCTGAAATACAATCTGCTGCAATTGTTCTTTACTGTTCTTCGCAAACAATCATCATCTTCCACACAATACGTTTAATCCTTTGTTTACAGCAAGCCGATGAGATTGACAACCTCACTGTTACGTTGGGGAAAAGTTATGTGATTGTGTTGTGCAGGTTCCACGTTGGCGCCGGAATCCCTGGTATTGCGCCGCACTACAGTCCACCGCCATCAACCTTCAACGTGCTTCTTGACTCCTACTGGTTCGATAAACCTTGGTTTCTTACTGAGGGAAACTTGCTGCTGTACGCATCACACCTTCCACTTGGGGTTCCCAACGGGCGTGTGCTTTACGCGTCATCAGGAGGACCCAAAGAATTTTCCTCAAGGATGACCCGAAGAAATTTTACTCAAGGAGGAACTCGACGAAAATCTCTTCAATGAGGAACCCGACAAAAAAAGAATGGAAAAATCTTCGAGTCTATATACTCGTCATTTATTCCAGTCGCATATTCGATGAAAAGCATACTTCAAGGAAGTCAGTAAAGAAAGTTGAGCCTACACCCAAGTGCAAAAACTCGGCTGTAGCCTCGGGGGCTACTCCCATCGGGAGCGCTGGTCGCGCACCCGAAGAAATAAAATTCAATATAGCAAGTCAATATAGAAGGAGCATAAAGATCCTATTCGACAAAAGATAACAACCCGGAGAAACGGTTCAACCCGAAGAAATGGAGCATTCCATTAGCCGAACAAAGGGCACTTGACAATATATTCTCAGAGCGCGTCCGCCGCGGTAAAAACTCTGAATGCCGTGACTTGTAAAAGAGTCACGAAGGTAAGACCCCAGGATCCGTCCTACGTGGCGTGTCATCACACACAGAATGCGCTCTGCCACTTTTCCACATCAACAGATGTGAAGAAAAATCCCGGCGGACGCGCTGTGGACCCGATAATTTTGTTGGAATTCAGTTTCGGTAAGTCCTAAAGCGACACGTTCTGAATTACGCCAGTATCCCGAATTCGTGTCTGGGGACGCGAGTTTGAAGTAGGTTTATCCGGATTTACCACTAGAGCAATTAAATGGTACCTGAGCCGTCAGATGAACCAGCTGCATTTACCAATATCCCTGTACAATATATTTGACGAAGAAAATATAGTGTCTCTTTGGTATCGAAGAATTTGAAAAAAAGAAAAAAACATGGAATTTTCATTCGATTCTGTAAATATATAAAGGTTTGTAGACTCAACTCGACTCTACGACTCGAGTAGAGCCTACTTCCATCGGGAGCACATGGATTTCATTAAGTCCTCCAACAGGAGTCGATAAAAAGAGGGGTTGCGCCCAAAAATATAGTCAAGTTCTTCATCGAGTAGTACAACTTGAGTCTATGCCCAAGTGCAAGCACTTGCCCATAGACTCGGGGGTTACTCCCATCGGGAGCGCTGGCTGCGCACCCGATAGAAAAATAACTTCGAGAATCATCGACATCATCTACGCTACACATGATCTTCGACTTCCCTAGACACTCGGGGGCTACTGACATGGGCATACCCTTCGGTTACCCATTATTAGTATACCTAGCTCGGCCCAAAATATGGAGAAGACTCAATATGGAGAAGGCCCAACACAGTATGTTTGCCAAGGTGATGATTTGTGTTGCTTAGTACGTGTATCTTCAAGCTCCCAACGAAAAGGACATTGAGAGATTGATGTCACTCAATGAGCAACGAGGTAGACCCAACATAGTAGGGAGCATATATTGCATGCATTGGAGATGGAAGAATTGCCCGGCGATATGGCATGGACACTACACCAGAAAGGGCCGTGATCCCACGATTGTTCTTTAGGTTGTGGCATTAGAGTACTTGTAGATTTGGCATTGTTAACTTGGGCTCCCGGGTTCTCTCAATGAATCAATATCTTGCAAGTGTCATCTTTTTGCTAGGCTTGCGAGTGCAGATGTTCCAGATTGCAACTACATAATGAATGGACACAACTACACAATGTGGTACTATCTTTCCAATAGCATTTATCTTTCGTAGTCTACGTTTGTGAAGTCCATCCCAAACCTAACAAGAAAGTAAGCTGAATTTGCCAAGGCACAAGAAACATGCCCAGAGCTTTCGGTATTTTTTTGGGGCAAGAAAAACCTCGACAATATCATGACAATATCATGACTGCATGCGTGATTTTCAACTTGGACTTGGATTTTTCTTTGAAAATGCTGGTAGCCGTGTCAAGCCAACAGAAAACCTCAACTGAATCCAAGCATTTATTGGGACCTGCCTTCAAATTGATAACACTGGCACACGTTCCCAGCTTAGAGATGATCTCATTGTGCACCGTTGATAGCTGCATGGACAGTAGTTCCCCTATGTAATCCATTTGATTTCTTATTATTTCCTATTTGTGTTGAACTATCATTTGCTTCGCGGACTATTCATTATTTGTTCAATTATTTGGATTTGAACTATTCATGTAATTCACGATTGTAATTAAATTATTGTTGTATTATATGATGTTTTGAATTTTCATAATTGTGGTTTATATTGTTGTTATACTCCCTCCGTTCCACGAAGAATGTCGGAAGTTTATCGAAATTTGGATGTATCTAGTACTATTTAGTGTCTAGATACATCCAGATTTAGACAAATCTCAGACAATTTTCATGGGAAGGAGGGAGTATTTACCTTTAGTTGCGTCCAACTGGTGAAATTGCTGAAGAAACAACAATTTACGGTTTCACGCGGGGCTTCGAGCAAATGAAAACCGTAAAACAAGCGTGAATGGAGTTTCTGGCCCGGATTATCCGTGTTCTCAAGGGACGATTTTTACAAGATCTATAATTGGCCTTACATTACCAGTGTAGGAATCGCTTTTGGATGGTAGAGGACGCCAACCATGCGCCGCGAAAAGTTTTTATTTTTGCGAAACACAATACATATGTAGACGTTTATACAAATGTACATACACTCACCTATATAAACACACACCTATCACTATAAACATCTTCAAGAGACTAAGTACAAGAAAAATAATTTAACAAATTTTGAGATTGATGAAATCATCACGAAGGCCTCGCTCTGGACATACGGGCGCGGTGAAAAATGCCAATGCCGCACCGGACCGAGGCCCCAGAGATAAGAGATAAGAGATTCCGAGAGGCAGAAATTCAAACCGTCCCACCGTCCCCGCGATCTCCACTATCCACCCCCATATTTTCCGCCGTACAGAAACGAACCGCGCGCGCGGTGAAGGATATCCGGGATCGTCTCCTCCGCCCTTCTCGGCCACTTTCCAGTTTGCCGCCTATTAAACCCCACCTTGATCGCTTCCACCTCGATCGTACTCCGCCTCCAGACCTCTACTCTTTCCCATTCATCGACCAATCTCCACAAACCCTAAAGAACAAGCAATAGCGAGCTCGCCTTGCCGCGCACCGTTGCGGCAGATGCGCCGGCGCGGGCCTCGCCCTCCTGGTCGTCCTCCTCCGCGCACTCGTCGTCGTCCTCCGCCGAGTGCGTCGAGGAGACGGCGAGTGTGCGGAGGAGGACGTAGAGGAGGCCTAGGAGCTAGCCACCCTCGAAGAGGACCAGGATGCCGATCCGGCTAACGGCTAGCCCAAGTGATACCAGCGTGTTGCCGCGGCGGGCAGCAAGAGGTAACGCGTTATTCCTATCTTGTTTCACCCGGATCGATTTCTTGTCTCTGTACGTGGAGATGTTGTGCTTAATGCTGTTCGTGCATTTGTGCTTGGGTAGGAATCGCAGGGAGGAGCAGGATGTCAAGGCGCGCTGCCACGACCGTCCAGCCAAGGTGGAAGAAATCGCGTACAACCTCGGCGATGATTTCTACGTAATGGTAAACATACTATGTACGAGCTTGCTGCTTTAAAATCTCTTGATCATCTGTTTGTTAGTTGTGCCATAAACATGAATATGCTACTTCTCTGACATACCAAATTACCACCTCTGTTTTTGTTCCTTGTTAACATTCCTGCTATCAAATTGCAATCCAACTCTTGTTATAAGTACTATGGTCATGGGTGTCAGATCCTTGCTGTTGTGAGTGTTATGACCAAGGAATCCTTCTCTGCACATCATGTGACAGCAAATCCATGATCCTCTGCTTGTTAATTATGCATGAATAATCTAGTCCTCTCCACTAACTGAGCTTCACCCCTGTTTGTGTTAATTGTGGTACTAAAATTGTATCATGTGACACCTATTGTTCTGAATATGTCACTTCTGTCAAACCCTCACTATCTTTTAGATGTTTGCAGTCCCGATTACTGTTCTGAAATGATTGCTCCTTTAATTGTTATTTAGTCTGCCATGGTATTACTACACCTAATGTGATTCAGCTATGCATCTGTTGTGAAATCGATGATCCTAGCAGTTTAAATGTGTCAGTATCACTACTACTCTAGTTCTCCACACCCCATATAAATGTCATTTTCCTTCTTTTTGTGAAATCTGACTGTTAATGGTTGTTAATTGTACAGCAATCATATGTACTCTATATCTCTGTACAAAATCATTTTCCACCTCTTTTGTGCTGCTTAATGTCATTTTTATACCAACTTGCACCCATTTGACACCTCTCATTGTGAATGTGGCTGCTGATGTAAAACAAAATCTCACTATATGTTAGATATTTGCATTTGTTTTGTCATTTTGATTCTTTTATTGACATTTAGGTTTAGCTGGAGGAAATGCCTCATTAAGTTAGCTGAATTACTGAGTTTGTTTTGAGGGAATCGACCATGCTTGACACTTCATAAGCTGGTACTGGCCGTGTCAGTAGCTGGAAAGAAACTTGAAATTATATTATTGTTTCTTATGTTTATTTAAAGAGTAAGCCGAGTACTCTGAGTCTCCACTGAATTTACAATCTCACTTTGTATATCGTACGTAATGCAAAATCTTCGACTATAACCATCCCAAAATTGAGTTTGATTCAATTTACTTTTTGAACATGTACAGTAGAAGGGGTTTGCTCTGGAATAGCATACTTGGGAGCCCATTGAAAATCTTGAATTTGTACATAATTTGACATATTCTGATTCCATGATAATGTTTATGTTAACTAAAGTTACAGAAAAATAATGTGCACTGATTCTTTTGTTTTGTTTAGTGAGTTCTCACTGAAAATTAGAGTTTTTGTTCAATAATGCCACATGACAAACATTTTACCACTATAAGTAACACTCACATTTAGTGGTATAAAATGTTTTTAATGTGGACTTTTTGAACAAACTCTCTAATTTTTGTGGGAAATCACTACGCAAAACAAAACAAAAAATCCGTGCATCACATATATACATTTTCCTATAAGTCCAATTGAATTAAACAATATCATGGAATGGAATATGTCAAATTAGATACGGACCTAAGATTGTCGATAGGTTCCCATGTAACCTCTTCCTGACCAAATCCCTTCTATTCCACATTTCAAAAACTATGTTACAACAATCTCAGTTTTGGGAAGCTTAGAATTGAAGCTTTGCACTGGCAGAATGTAAAATCAATTGTCCATCACTAAAATATCTATAACAATATAAAAGATCCAGAAGGGGCTGATCAAACATTTGACCCTCCTAACCATCACACAAAGCTTCAACTAGCACCCGTCATTAGTGCTATTACACCAGTCCATTCATGAATTTAGGAATAAACGGGCCTGCACCCTGTCTGCAACATCTTCTGCGCTGATGTAGATCTTGATAGTTTTGTTCATACTTTGATGGTGTAGATGTTGTGCTGAATATTGTACGTGCATCTTTGTTTGGGCAGCAATGGTGGGGAGGAGGAGATGTCAACACGTGCTGCAACGACCGTGCAGTCAAGGTGGAAGAAACCACAGTGATGATCGTCTATGCAATGGTAAACGTGCTGCTATGTGCAAGCTTTGCTTCTGTGAAATATGGATCATCTGTTTTTTAATTGCGCCATAAACATTAATATGTTACTTTTCTGGAAAAATTGAATTCCACCTGTTTTGTCCCTTGATAACATTTCTGACACAAAATTGCAATCCATCTCTCATTATGAATAATATGGTCACTAGTGTCAGATCCTTGCTCCTGACTAAGCAATCCTTCTCTACTCAACATGTGAATGCGATTATGCTTTTGCTATGTAATCAAATTGTGCCTGAAGAATCTATTTCTCTCCACAAAGCGAACTTATTCTGAATATGGTTGTTTCTGTCAAACCCTCACTATCTGTTAGATGTGCGCAGTTATCCTCGCTGCTATAATGATTGCTCTGTTCATTGTTATTTAGGCTGCCATTGTATTACTACACCTCATGTGATTGAGTCCTGCTTCTGTTGTGGAATCGATGATCCTATCATCGCTAAATATCTCAGTAGCTTGGCTGCTCTAGTTCTCTACACCTCATGTGATTGCCATTTTGCTTCATGCTTTGAAATCTGACTGTTAATGGTTCTTAATAGTACAACAATCATATATACTCAAGATCTCTGTACAAAATCAAATATCCACCTCTGTTTGTGCTGCTTAATGGCATTTTTAGTACAAAATTGGATCCACATGACATCTCACTCTGAATATGGCTGCTGATGTAAAAATACCTCTAGGTGGCAATTTCGTAAACCATGAACAACACAATTTAGCAACTAGAAATATTTAAAACACTAAATGGGATAATAATAATAATAATAAGTTTGCATATCTTAAGATAGTTTTGGGGTCATGTTAGCAATTACCACTTATTATATTTCCAAATGTCCAGTAAGGTAATGTATATGACATGTCATAGTATAGGTCGCTGTCAGCCGCTAGTTAGGATTTTGCCTATGCATCAAACAGAAAATGGAGGCAATTTTTTTACAAATATTACACCAACCAAGCAACATATTTATGTACAATGTCACTGACCTCGTGATCAACCTGCACTATCTTCTTCTTGGGCACAATGCACTGACCTCGTCGGAGAGGAACACCCGCTTGGGATCATGGCTATGGGCATTCACTAATTTTGCGGTTGCAATGACTGTATCTTCAAATGTGAAGTATCGGGAATGCATGATCGGTTCGCTAAATAACTCGGTAATCTGGCCAATGTAATGGAACTTTCTTCCTCGGCCTAAATATGAATGACAATACTGTCATTGCGATTCCTTAATTTCCATCCATATTTAGGCCGGGGAAAAAACCTGATTACATTGGCCGAATAACTGAGCTACATGAGGACCGATATTTCACGTGACTATTGTTCTTCCGACGTGAAGATACAGTCATTTTGACGACAAAGTTGGCGAATGATATAGCTATCCAAATGAGTGTTCTCTCCGACAAGAGAAATGACAACACTCTTAATTCAAAGATAGTGTAGGTTGATCCCAAGTTAATGTGTGTTGCCTGATTAATGTATGTTTCTATTAGAATTTACACCTCTTCCCAGCTTGATGTAGAGGGAAAAGCCCAACTAATGGGTGACATCGATCTATAATATGACATGTATACACACTAGCTTACTCGACATTTGGAAATATCACAAGCGGTAATTTTTGTACCCTGTTCAAAATTAAGTAAACTCATTATTGTCCCACTTAATCATTTAAATATTCCTAGGACCGTTGCTAAATTCCGGGTTTAGGAAAAATGCCTTATAAGAGTTGAAGATCTTAGGACGTACGTTAATTTGTTTTTTCCCCTTTGTCCATGTTGACAATAATACTCTTAGAGAAATCAGGAATTAGGATGTTATGTTTTTTCTGCACATATTAGTTGTGTGTTCAATTTGACAGGAACTTATTTGGTAAAAAGAGATAGAGTTATCTTAGGGGGCCTTCCAGGGCCCAGCAATTTTCATGCATCAGCTAGGCATATCATTGTTTGAGATCAACTATAGTATCATCTTTCTTATTTCATTGGCGTAGTCACCATATGAGTGCTTGCAACACATAATGTGTCGCGTTTCAACTAATTTCCCACATCATCAGTATTATAATTGAAGATCTGTTTAGTATGTAGAGACAAATGAGAGCTCTAAGATTTCTTCAGTGGCTGTCACCTCTAACAACATCCTTCCTTGGAAACAATTTTATTTTTCTTCTATTTATTTTTTGAAAAATGTTTTATAAAGAAAAGAATTAAAAAACACTGCTTTATTTTCCATGTAAACCCATATGTTCCACTAATTTGGTAGAATATTAGCATAGAAACATTGGCTTTCAAATTATAACCGAAATAAACTATGCTTTGAGGAAATGCATAGCGACTGAATCATCTGGTCCAAACAAATTTGGATGATTTCATCCTGAATACCTTATGTACTGAAATGTCCTAAGCTATCTTCGGCACATAATAGCACATGCTACCTGTGGGGAGAAATCAAGCTAATCTGTGTTGAAGAAGAAATCATAAGCAAGGCGAGGTTGAACCTTGTGACTTAACAAAAAAATTGCAGTTCATCTTCCCTTGTCGAGCACATAGCAGGACACCTCCACATATTGTGATCGAGATAGCTAAAACCTTTCAAGCTACAAAAGATGATAAATTCATGGATGTCATTAGTCTGTTAAAAAATAAGCTGTAACTTCTATATGAACATCGAGTTCCATGGATAGATACTCAGATTTATGGATTGTTGCTGGTCTGTTGCTGGTCAAATGCTACCAGTGATAAGAAATTCAGTCCAAGAATTTTGACATATACGCTGCATTGTACAGATGGACATAAACTCTCTATTGGATGGATTGCTAAGCTGAATTTGTACCTGATGAATTTTTGTCCATGTGATTATATACCCGACTTGCTCGCTTGTCCATCTGCAGTGACAAAATGTGACGGCGGGACACATGTGGCACGATATGCACCTACAGCGAAGATATCACTGGCGCATCATTGTTTCCAGGCCCGCTGGACGGTGATGGTAGGCACACATCAAATTAATCCAGGCTCTTAGGTTTTATCAAGTGCTAATCATCAGAGGGTGCTAATTATTGTGTTTGCATTTGTTTAGGTGCTAATGATTCAAGTGTTAATCAACCTAAATGCAAGAATCGATGGCCGAAATGCTTGCAGACCAGCGGCGGTGCCTGGTTGTGAGCTGGGGGCGGGGCATTTATTGTGGATCTGCTCGAGGAAAATATTTATTTAGAGTAATCTGTCTGACTGGTAAAAAAAAAAGCACACCATCTGCATAATACTGTTAGAAAATAAAATATGTGATTAATTGTGTATGGGAGGGATGCCTCCCAGGAAGAGGTGTCTGTTGGGAATCATTTGCTCTATTTCTTTGTGTCTCTTCCTTTGTACTACAACAGTTATCAGCGCTTCGCTCTCCAGCAGAGAAATAGGCAACAAAGTTTCACGAACGGACACCCTCCGGTCACGGAGGCAAGAGACGAACGGCGACTCCTCGCCATGGATCAATTAGCACTTGTCGCTCAGAAAGCATGCAAGCATGCCAAACGAAATCGATTTGCATGGATCCATCATCATGCAATTGCATGCATCCACTGAATTTCGAGCGCATCAGCTGATTAATTCACCGCTACAATTTTACTGAGATTTGTAACTAATCATTGCACTTTTTTCACTAGCGTTCTAACCAGAACAAGAAGCAGCGGCGATGATGCGTTCTATACTCATGTCCACGGCAAATTGGACCAAGACACGGCTACAGAAGCGCACGACGATCCCCGACGCCCGGCAGCGTGGCTTGAAGCAGCGCGGCGGCCCTCGACCATGTTGCCACTGCTACCGGCAGAGGCGCGCGGCAGCGGCGTCCTCCAGCGAATCACCCCGCAACTGACTGCCCCGGCGCAGCGTGACCCGCGGCTCCGACGTGGGGACATCGGCCAATGGAGATCCTCGGCTGTCGGTGACCGCGAATCACGGCGTGGAGGTTGCTGCCCGTGCGGCGTGCGGCATGGACCTCCAGCCCGGCATCCCCACAGCGCGGCGGCGCCCCAGCCCTTGGCCCGGCTGCTCTCGACGCGGTCTTGGACCTCGGCTCGTCATGGCGGACGGCGCGCACCAGCCCAAGGCGATGACGAGCGTCGCGCTCCCCGGCGATGGCGGCTCGTCGCCTATGGCGCCGTGGCAGCAAAAGGAGGCTGTACCTCGCGGCGGATACCTCCAGCGTGGATGCACCTTCGTAGATGTTCTTCTTCAGAGGAATAGGAAGAATTGCTGAGGGCTTCGGCTCCCCGCCATTGAACTCGCCGCTGGCGGCTGGTGGTGGAGCGGCCGGGACGGCCTCGCCGCTGTAAGGGAATCTAGGGGAGCGGTTGCTCTCGGTGGAGAAAACCGTCTCCTTCCCTTATCTGTTTCTGATGGGACTGAGATCCAGTGACGGCATGTCACCGATGAACTGACATGCTCCTTTTTTTAAACCGCTGGATCTAGATTTAATGGCCAGATGTTCACCGCTACAGAAACTGTCTACAGTGTATTTAAACAGTACCCTCGCTACAGTGTCATCTACAGCACGAATGCTACAGTCCATCTACAGTAAGTGTGCTATAGTGTTTAATCATGTACGTTTATTTTAGATCGAATGGATGAGAATGCATGTCACGGTACTGTTCACCGGTGATCTCAGTCCTTTCTGACGGTAGTGGGCTAAGGCTCATGCCGTTTCGGCTAGTCTGAAAAAAAAAACATAAGTGAAAGAAAAGATTGCCCTTATTTCGGCACAGTACATTATTTTTGTTTCTCTTTTCTATTAAGTTTTTTAGCTTCAGTTTTGGATATATGTGTTTATTAGAAATTTTAAACACATTGGCGACGCCAAAAGCATCTCCGCTATTTAAAAGAATATGGAATTTGCTTGCAAGATTTGGAAAACATCAGGTAGCAAAGTGTATGACACTTGTATAACTATCTCAAGTTTATACTTGTGAATTAGAAGGTAATTGATAAGTGGCATCTACTACTTAAATGTAGATTATGCACCGTTACCTTGAGGTTTATATTGTGTCATTCAGACATAATGACCCCTTCAATTTTGCACACAACTTATGGATTGCATGATGGCAACGAATTTATTTCGTTCACAACTGTGGGATCTACACCACCATCTGGTGATTACCTTCAATGTGTTTTAGTTAACATAAGGTTGGAAAAGCTCCATAAGAGTGAGGTCTACATTACATAGTAGTGATTACCTCCATGTGTTTCAAACAAAAATGAAGGCGCAAAGATTATGGCATGGTATCATAGCAACAAAATAATTTTCGTTTAAAACTATGATGTCTACACATCTGGTGACTACCTTGATGAAGTTTTTCCAAATGCTTTGCAACTTCATAGCATTTGTTATTGGTTGCGACTTTAGTGTCACGTACTCCATCAAATATGGAACCAAGACATTGGCGACGATAACATCGCCATGTTATGCTATGAAGAGAATTATGCAAAATACTTGCATAATTTGGTGATTACCTTCCATGAAAACATAACTTATGAGACGCCATTATAGCTACGAATTAATTTTCAGGCTCAACTGAGAGGTTTAACACCATTTTATGGTGATTACCTTCATGTGTTATAAATAACATAAGGTTGTGGAGGCTATGATCGATGAGAATGTCAGTAAGAGAGAGGCACCACTAGCTGGTTGACTACCTCCATGTGTTTTAAGAAAATTAAAGTTTGTCCATTTTAAGGTGACTAACTTTAATTTGAAGATCTACACCATATTGTGGTGTTCTTGTGGAAGGCTTGACCTATGGGTCACTACGAATCACCATGACCATGATTATGCTCAGCCATAGCATTTTCATCCTACTTAATTTACTGATGGTAAATTAATGCATGAATATTTCATGCATCATATGGATGGCCTTTCTCGAAAGGTAGTGCAATGAGATGACATTATGTGGGAGTAATCATTTAACATGGGTCCTGGACATTGATGATTTTGTCGACCCGTGGCGACAAAACTTCACATGTAGATGTCATGGCTATTTATAAGATAGCATAATCGCAATGACTCGATTCTCAAATTGAGTATTTAAATGGATGGTGAATATCCATTGTCCCCTTTGGGACCCCCCCCTTAAGGAGATATATTGTTATAAGCATCACACGAATGACTATTGATTCGTGTTTAGGACTCCAAGTCCGTTAAGGCTTATAAGTCTTTTGTCTATAAATCAACATTGGGTTGAGATTATATGATAGGGCAATTTCGGATACATATCTGATTGTAAGTCCTTACTGCATTTTGCATTCTCCTATATGGTAAATATAAATACCATTTTTATTTCAGGGTGAAAATATGATGAACTTCTTATGAAGGATCATCACGTTCAATGGGTGTGATACCATTGCCTGAAATGCATGCTTGCGCTCTTAGTGCTAAGAAATTTAGTGGATAAAAACCACGGAGAGTTGAATGTAAAGTGAAGACAAAATGGCAAATAAAAATAAGTATATATCTCAAAAGGGAATGGACCATTTAAGAGAAATGATCGCAATGACAACATTGTTTGTCAAAGGTGTGGTACTATGAAATATCGTACCAATGGTTACCAATATATCAAGTATTGAATTGAATCATACCACCAACTCCTTATCAGAGAAGGCAAATGAGTTCAATGGGATAAGATTGAAGTTCAACTTCAAAGGAACAACCAAAAAATATTCTGGCATTGTAGAAGGAAAATGACTCCTTCACAATGATGATATGCTTGTGGATGATTATACCCAAGATGTCCTGAAGATCTCGCTTAGTCTCCTGGTTATCCCAGATATCATTAGCATATTATTGTACTACTACATGTAGTATAATTTGTAACATCTTGTCCCGAGGACATGATAGTTGAGAAAACTGAGTGTATGAATCATTTCTACTCAATTTTGTTGCGTACATAATAATTTTTTCTCCTTTATCACCATAGTATGGGAAGTTAGAGAAAATATTGATAATTCTGTTGACCAACACTTGATTGTTTCAATATTCCCAACAATCATAAGATTTTATGTGCACTGGACGTGCCATATGAGAATTAATTTTAAGGCACTATCAACTTAAAATTCAGAATGAGCCACACATTACTCTTGAAAGCATTCAAAAATGTATGTGGATTACTCAACCATTGTGTGGGTTATGTTGGTGCTTCGTGGTTGCACAGATGTATCTTGAAGATGGTCTTATGTTTGTATCATTCACACAAAACCATGTGAATACTGAATTAAGTGGTCAAATTGACGAATTTAGAGCAGAGTGTCCTAATGTGGGATAATGCCAATGGAATAGAATTGTCGTTGAATTTGCTTCACGGACATTCAATGGTCATATTCAGTATATTTTATACATACCCACAATAGTTTGGCTAGATCTCTTCTGAAAGAGAGTCAAAGTCGCATGGCCAATGTTACTGAATTATGATTTGCCAACATTTAGTTGGTGGTAACATGCAGAATCACACGCCGCATGTTTAATACTACGTCCCCTTGCAGTTTGTACGTGGAAATAGGATTTCCTATCTGCGTAATCGGTTGCATCCGATATCACCACCCCGACGTATGCATGGGCCCTCACATATATTCGGAATCTATGTGAGGAATAACTGTGGTATGATTGTGCCTCTTTTGGTTGTTTCTCTTTTGGTTATTTTTTATTTCAGTAGGTTCTTATTTTAGTTTTTGAAGGTTGTTACTACTGTAGTAACCTTTACTTTTACTTTTTTTTCTTTCATTTGTGTGCCGATGGTTGCCTCTAATATGAGGAAGATGATATTTGGGGAAGTGCTGCCTAAAAAACAGATTCTGGACTGATACTAAAAAAATTCCTAAAAATATCCAGAACGTTATTTTGAGCAGCCAATTTTTGTGCATGTTCCCCAGGTTATTATCTAATTTTCATTAGTTGAGCACTTTTCGAGTTGAACAGCAGAAGATTTTCGAAAAAAAAAATACTGTACTATTGTCAAGTTTGACGGATTTCTGCCACCTTGTGTTTGTGTGACTCTTTCAGTTTTCATTCTCTTGTTTTTGCTTTTTTTCTTTTCTAAAACACAAAAAGACCAAAAATATTTTTGTTGTTTCTCTTTATCATTTGTTTATTTGGTTTCTTGTCCTATTTTGCTTTATTTACTGTCGTTGGTTTGCTATGAGAAAATCCAAAAAGATTTTACTTTCGTTCTTGTTTCCAATTCGAAAACACCAAAAATATTTGTTGTTCTTCTTCGGTTTCGTAAAGTTTACTATGGAGTTCAGCGATCTCCGGTGGTTGGAGCTTGGTTTTCATTTCATATTATTCAAGCTACACAAGTGAAAGGCAATAATGATGATCTATGACAACTCGACTGTGCTGAGAGGCTGGTATGAACTCTATTTGTTTTTATTTTTGTACATATACGCATTCATGTGAGCATGCTTAGTTGGTTCATGTGAGGCATATGTCATTTAATGAAAGTCTAGTAGTTCATGATCTCTCATTTTTAGCTCCAATTTATTAATAATGAGTAGCATGTCATAAATATTTGCTTGCATTGTTTTATTCATAGATAGGTATGACATTGTGGTATCCTCCTCCGAATAATTCATCTGAATTGACTTGGCACATGCTCACGCATGCATATGACTGAAAAACAAAAGTCAATTAAGCCTCGATGATTTACTTTGCTTCAGAGTTCTCGTATCACTTTTATGCCTCCGTTAATTTTATTTTGTCGCAAGCATGATTATGACAGTTATTGCTATCTTGATTATCGCTTTCCAGTCTATTGCTAGCCTTCACTTGTACTGAGCGGGAATGCTGCTCGTGCTTCCAAATCCCTGAAAACCAAGTTATTCCAAAGTGTCCACCATAAATACCTATGCATGGCATTTCAAACCATTCCAAGTAAATTTTCATGTGCTACCTTTAAAACCTTCAAAGTACTTCTCAATTTGTGTCAATGTTTTATAGCTCATGAAGAAGTATGTGGTGTTTCATCTTTCAACCTTGTCATTTACTCCTGACAGACTTTCACCAATGGACTAGTGGCACATCCGCTTATCCAATAATTTTGCAAAAAGAGCTGGCAACGGGGTGCCCAGCCCCAAATTAATTAACTTTCATTAATAATTCTCTTCACATGTTTTGCCCTGATTTATCAGTAAGCAACTTAATTTGCAAATAGACACTCCTTCATGGTATGTGAATGTTGGAAGGCACCCGAGGATTCGGTTAGCCATGGCTTGTGTAAGCAAAGGTTGGGAGGAGTGTCATCCATAATGAAACTAAAATACATGTGTAAACAAAAGAGAGAGAGGGATGATCTACCTTGCTGGTAGAGATAACGTCCTTCATGGGAGCCGCTCTTGAAAGTATGGTTGATAAGGTAGTTAGAGTGCCCACTACCATTCGTTGACAACAACAAACACCTCTCAAAAGAATTTTACTTCTATTTTAAAAAATGAAAAGCTCTAGCACATGTTAATCCCTGCTTCCCTCTGCGAAGGGTCAATCTTTTACTTTTATATTGAGTCACCATCCTTCCTTTGAGCACCTTCTTGAGAGCATAATTGTCATTCTTAGTGTACTATGCTTGTCCAGAATATGGTTAACTGTGGTATAACTTTGATGCTTTTATCTTTGATAATCTTTACTTCTAGCCTTTCCATGAAATTCAGAGGTGCCTGGGCATTTATGTTTTGTTGTACAAATACGGGCAAGCGAGATACCACTTTATCATATCTTTTTATGAACATTGCAATCCTGCTGATAAATATGATTCATGATGCTTATTATTAGTTTGTTGGTATCTTTTTCATGATTGACATAACTATTATATGACTTTATTTGCATTTATCTTATTATGAATTGCCTAAGTACTCGTCCATATAATGAGAATATTTACATCATATGAGTAAATGTGTTCATGAAAGTTCTTTTATCGCACTCGCTTGTTAATCGAATTGCTTGAGGACAAGCAATAAGCTAAGCTTGGGGGGAGTTGATACGTCCAAAACGTATCTACTTTCCCGAATACTTTTGCTATTGTTTTGCCTCTAATTTGTGTATTTTGGATACAACTAACATGGACTAACGCTCTTTCAGAAGAATTGCCCTGGTCTCTAATTTTTGTGCAGAAAATCAACTATCAGGAAAATCCCCGGAAATAATTGCAATGGGCCTATTTTTACAGAAGACCCACGGAGCCAGAAGACGAGACGGAGAGGGGCCACGAGGTGCGCACACCACATGGCGGCGCGGTGGGCCCCTAGGCCGCGCCGCCCTATGGTGACGCCGCCTCGGCCAGCCCCCGACGCTCCCCTCTGGACTACTTAAAGCCCTTGACCTAAAAACGCACGGGGGTTCGACCAATTTGCGAGAAGACATCCAGAACTCCGCCGCCATCGAAAACTCCGTTTCGGGATCAGAAACTCCGTTCTGGCACCCTGCCGGGACGGGGAATTTGAGGAGATCATCGCCATCATCACCACCGACGCCTCTCCATCGACCATCCATGCTTCCCACATCCATGTGTGAGTAAATCCCCCGCTGTAGGCTGAAGGGGATGGTAGGGATTGGATGAGATTGTTCATGTAATAGCCATAAGATTGTTAGGGCATAGTGCCTAGTATCCGTTGTTGGTACTTTTATGATATTGTTGCAACTTGTTATGCTTAATGCTTGTCACTAGGGCCCGAGTGCCATGATTTCAGATCTGAACATGTTATTGATTCATGATGATATTCATTGTTTTATGATCTTACCTGCAAGTTGTATACACATATTGTTGTCCGGAACCCGAGGCCCCAAAGTGACGAAATTGGGACAACCGAAGGGGAAGGTCGTGATATGAGGATCACATGTGTTCACGGAGTGTTAATGCTTTGATCCGGTACTCTATTAAGAGGAGTACCTTAATTACCAGTAGTTTCCCTAGAGGCCCGGCTGCCACCGGCTGGTAGGACAAAAGATGTTGTGCAAGTTTCTCAATGCGAGCACGTACGACTATATACGGAACACATGCCTATGGTTATTTAGTACTTGGATATTGTTTTATTATTATCTGCAAATGACTTGTCTTGATTATTACATGAGTTATCTTATCCATGCAGCGCCCGTTCATCCATCCCTATGACTACAGTATTTTAATCCTGTTGTTTACTATAATCACTACTGCTGTCTTTATTACACTGCTACTTATATTTCATTATCGCTATCGCTATAAAACTGTTGCTACTGATAAACTCTTGCGACCAAGTCTGTTTCCAGGTGCAGCTGAATTGACAACTCCGCTGCTAAGGCTTACAAATATTCTTTGACTCCCCTTGTATCGAATCAATAAATTGGGTTTTACTTCCCTCGAAGACTGTTGCGATCCCCTATACTTGTGGGTCATCAAGACTATTTTCTGGCGCCGTTGCCGGCGAGCATAGCTTTATTTGCAAGTTCACCTGAATTGATATTGTTCGCTGCAAATCCTCCATCATGGGTAAACCTCGCGATGCTAAAGTCGCCATATTACCATCCACTACAAGAAAAGGTACAACTTTGAGTACCTCTGCTGCTCTTGATTCACCATCTGTGATAAGTGATGTGTGCAGTCGACACGTCCGTTGGGAACCCCAAGAGGAAGGTGTGATGCGTATAGTAGCAAGTTTTCCCTCATAAAGAAACCAAGTTTATCGAACCAGTAGGAGCCAAGAAGCACGTTGAAGGTTGATGGCGGAGGAGTGAAGTGCGGCGCAACACCAGGGATTCCGGCACCAACGTGGAACCTGCACAACACAATCACAGAACTTTGCCCCAACGTAATAGTGAGGTTGTCAATCTCACCGGCTTGTCAGTAAACAAAGGATTAGATGTATAGTGTGGATGATGATGGTTGTTTGCGAAGAACAAGAACGAACAATTGCGTAGATTGTATTTCGGATGTAAAGAATAGGACCGGGGTCCACAGCATCACTAGTGGTGTCTCTCCCATAAGATAGCAGTATGTTGGGTGAACAAATTACAGCTTGGGCAATTGACAAATAAAGAAGGCATAACAATGCACATACATATATCATGATGAGTACTATGAGATTTAATCAGTGGCATTACGACAAAGTACATAGACCGCTATCCAAAGATTCATCTATGCCTAAAAAGTCCACTTTCAGGTTATCATCCGAACCCCTTCCAGTATTAAGTTGTAAACAACAGACAATTGCATTAAGTATGGTGCGTAATGTAATCAACACAAATATCCGTAGACAAAGCATCGATGTTTTATCCCTAGTGGCAACAAGACATCCACAACCTTAGAACTTTCTCATCATCGTCCCGCATTTAATGGAGGCATGAACCCACTATCGAGCATAAATACCCCCTCTTGGAGTCACAAGTATCAACTTGGCCGGAGCCTCTACTAGCAACGGAGAGCATGCAAGAACATAAATAACATATATGATAGATTGATAATCAACTTGACATAGTATTCAATATTCATCGGATCCCAACAAACACAACATGTAGGATTGCAGATAGATGATCTTGATCATGATAGGCAGCTCACAAGATCTAACATGATAGCACAATGAGGAGAAGACAACCATCTAGCTACTGCTATGGACCCATAGTCCAGGGGTGAACTACTCACACATCGATCCGGAGGCGATCATGGCGATAAAGAGACCTCCGGGAGATGATTCCCCTCTCCGGAAGGGTGCCGGAGGCGATCTCCTGAATCCTCCGAGATGGGATTGGCGGCGGCGTCTCTGGAAGGTTTTCCGTATCGTGGCTCTCGCATCGGGGGTTTCGCGACGAAAGCTTTAAGTAGGCGGAAGGGCAGGTCGGGAGGCTTCACGGGGGCCCCACACAACGAGGCCGCGCGGGCCCCCAGTAGGCCGCGCCGCCCTACCGTGGCGGCGCCCGTGGCCCCACTTCGTCTCCTCTTCGGACTTCTGGAAGCTTCGTGCAAAAATAGGACCCTGGGCGTTGATTTCGTCCAATTCCGAGAATATTTCCTTACTAGGATTTCTGAAACCAAAAACAGCGATAAAACAAGAATCGGCTCTTCGGCATCTCGTCAATAGGTTAGTGTCGGAAAATGCATAATAATGACATATAATGTGTATAAAACATGTGAGTATCATCATAAAAGTAGCATGGAACATAATAAATTATAGATACGTTTGGGACGTATCAATAAGTCAACTTGTTTCACCACC
>NC_061510.1:129944635-129958347 GCF_022539505.1 Lolium rigidum
CGCAGCCCGCCGGAGACTATGGTTAAGGAGATGGATTAGACGAGGTTTTTCCGGTAATTGCTGGAAGGAATTACTCATCTGAATGGTTCATCTTCGCAGTTGGTTTATGTTTTTCTGGCCAATTTTTCGATTTGTGACAGCTGATGATTATGAGTGTAATAAGTGATTGTAGTCGGTTAGGGACGTTTGTGGGTATGTAATCTTTGATAAAGTCACAAATTTGTGGTAGTAGGACGTGTAGTTTGATTGGACGAAGATGCACAAAATTGCTCTGTTTTGCGAAATTCAGTTAACTGTTTATAACTGAATTTATTTAGAGACTGCAGATTACAGCATACACACTAACACATAGATCAAGGATTACAACACTACCTATTACACATTGGCTCATTATTCATAGGGTCACACATTCACACATCTAATTCTTGCTCGACTTACCATGGATGTTTTTCTTCATTTTCTTTGCAAAGCTCTGCAACTTCTTCTTGATGCGACACAATATGAGTCCAGCAGTAACCTCTTGCTCAAGTTCTTCCAGCCCAGCTACAGCTTCTTTCTCCATCATGGCTATCCCATTTCTCTCTTTTGTTGCTTCCCTCTCCTCAACACTCCTTTTATGATACACTATCACTTCTTTCTCTCTGGTTGGCAACTCTCTAGCACTACTGCTCCTACTGAACTGAGATTTCTTTCTGGTACTACTGCTCCTCTTGCCCTTCTCACTCCAGGAAAATTCCATGACTGAAGTAGCAAATGTGTATGTACGGGCAGATGCATCTAGCATATTTATAGTGGAAGAGGCAGGATGTAGACAATGTTACACAAGGCAAACAGTATTTGCATAGGACAAGGCATTGATAGTTCAAATCACTGACACTTTTTAGATTTCATGCAGTGAGAATATTCTTGAGTATTACATTTTGTTTTCTATGTGCAGGTAATAGTGAGACTTTGTTTACTGTCGAAGTTGAGCACAATGGATTCTTTTGTGGCTTGGGGATGGATAATTTATGTTACATGCAGCCAACAGTGGAGTATTGGGATGATTGCAGCACAGAAACTTTGTCAATTGAGTGGATTGATCAGTTGCTTCGACGGATGGGGTATGAGAGGAATGAAAGCATGACAGTGTACTGGTGCCTGCCTGATAAATTACTCACTGATGGTCTTGTGTCCATACAGACAAATGCAGATGCAATGCATATGAGTAATGTTGTAGGCCCTACTTGTCATACATTGTATGTGTATATTGATCACACAAACTTTCTCAAGCATATCAGGCCAGGGTTAATTGTGAGACTAGATGAAAATGCAGAGGAAGGAAATGCAGAGGAAGGAAATGCAGAGGCAGGAAATTCAGAGGAAGGAAATGCAGCAAATGGAAATTCAGATGAAGGAAATTCAGACATTCTAGATGATTCAGATGGCAGTGCTGATTCAGATTTCATGGACAGTGACTATGATGCAGCAGATGGTGATGATGATTTGTTCATCGACAATGTTGACCTTGAAGTACATGACAACAATGAGCCCCAACAGATGGAAATTAGGTAGGGTAAGGAAAGAAGCATTGCTGCAAATTCATGGTGCTGAATCTGCCCAATGTAGACTACTCTGGGACTATGGCCAAGAGCTGAGAAGATCCAACCCTGGAAGCAAATTCTTCTTATCAACCAACAAAGCAAAAGATAGTGCTGCTGCAGTGCCTAAAGAGCACATGATGCTTGCAAAAGGGGTTTCTTGGAAGGATGTAGGCCACCAATTTGCATTGATGGATGTCATGTCAAAACAAAATTCAAAGGGCAACTCCTAACTGCTGTGGGAATTGACCCAAATGACTATATTTATCCAGTTGCTATGGGGTTGGTTGAAGTGGAATGCACTAGCTCTTGGGAGTGGTTTCTCACAACTCTTAAGGAGGATTTGAACATTATCAATACATATCCATGGACAATTATGAGTGACAAGCAAAAGGGTCTAATAAATGCAGTGAAAAAGGTTTTCCCAGATGCAGAACATAGATTTTATGTCAGACACTTGCACCAAAATTACCAAAAGGCTGGCCACAAGGGAGAGATGTTGAAGAATGACTTGTGGGCAATTGCAAGATCAACAACAATTGTCAAGTGGCAGAAAAATATGGAAAAGCTCCTAGCAGACAGCCCTGCAGCTTATGCTTGGGTAGAAGAGCTTGTACCCAACACTTGGATCAAGGCATTTTTCAGTGAATTTTCCAAGTGTGACATGCTACTGAACAACCGCTGTGAAGCGTACAACAGCTACATATTAGAAGCAAGAGAAATGCCCATGCTTTCCATGCTAGAGAATGTGTTCTACAAGATTATGCACAGGAATGTGAGCAAGCAGAAAGAAGCTGAGAAATGGACTGGGACTATTTGTCCAAAAATAAAGAAAAAACTAGACAAACTCATTGAGTGGAGCAAGAACTGCATTGTCCTATCAGCTGGTGGAGGAGAATACAGAGTTTCATCACTAGAGCTGGAAAAAGATTATGCAGTTGATTTGAAAGCAAGAACTTGTGACTGCAAAAGGTGGCAATTATATGGCATTCCATGCCACCATGTCCTTGCTTGTTGTAGAGCTGATAGAATTAATCCAGATTCACTTGCACATAGTTGCTACAGCATAGAGACATACAAGAAGGCATATGCACACAATTTGCATCCATTGAGAGGAAGAACATTTTGGGAAAAAGTGGATGCAGTGTTAGTGCATCCTCCTGTACACAAAAGTCATGGGAAGGCCAAAGAAAAATAGGAAGAAAGCTCCAGAGGAAAAATTAGACAAGGTGCACCAACACTTAGCAGACATGGCCTAACTAGCTATGCATTGCTCTATATGTGGAAAACCAAATCACAACAAAAAGGGACCTGATAATTGGATTCTAAGCCAGATGGAAGAGCAAGAGGAAAGAAGAGTTGAAGCAGAGGATGCAGAGGGCCAAGAAGAGCAACATGTAGATGACCCAAGCATTCTTGAATACATTATTCCTCAAAACTCACTGCCACAATTGGATCCAGTACACTGCCCTTCTAGCATGATTTTCAGGCTGGGGCAAGAGGTACTGAATTTATATGATTTTATTACTTACTGCACTGAATTTGTTACAATTTGTTACTTATTGCACTGAATTTATTTATCTTGCAGCAAAGAATACATGACCTGCCACCAAGAACAGCTCAGCCTTTACCTGAAAGTGCATTTATTGCTGGTGCAAGAGAAGAAATTTCACAACCAGGAGTAAGACTTACATCTGCCAGTCTGAGAGGAAGAGGAAATGTTGCAACAAATAGAAGAGGGGGCAGAGGAAGGAGCACATCTAGGAGAGTAGCAGCAGATGTTGCTACAACATCTGGTACAGCAGCTGCATCACCTAGAGGATCATCAAGAAGAAGGAACTACAGAATAGGGCCAGGAAGTGCTTACTGGTTGCTGGTTGGTGATGAACAACAAGGTCGAAATGTTGTGCCGGATTTGAATGCAGTGCTGCCAGAGGAGGAAGAAATACCCATTTCACAAATTGCACCTACACATGGGAATGTCTAGAGGATATCCAACATATTTTCCTTGTCAAAATGTAGTTAATCCTGAAAATTCTTGTGAGACAATGTTGCCAGGAATTCTGCCATTTTCTGTCCTATTTTTGTGAACAGAATTAAGTATTGTGCTGCAAATTTCAATCCTCACTTGTTTCTATCTGAACAATATAGCATTGCAATACAATGATCAAAATGACAAGTATTCTTGAATTTATTTATTCAAATTGCATAGAACAACATGGATTACATAGCTACATTGAGTACATGATTTGTCAAACAAATCCCCTTGTCATCAGGGCAACAACCACATAAACCAGCACACACACAACACCTAAGACAACAATGCTAGCTTCCTTCTTCTCCCTCCACTTCATATCTGCTTTGTGATCCCTCAACAGCTTATTCTTCTCCAACTTCATCCTCTGCATCTCACATTCCAGATCAGCAACATCATTCTCCAGCCTCAAATTTTCTGCTGCAACTTTCCTCATCACACAAGAAGAACTGCAACTGCAAAAGCTCTGTTTGTGCCCATCCCATCCATCGATTTATGCACAGCTACCTGAAATGCAGTACAAACTGAGCAAATTTAGTGTCTGTGTCCTCTAATTTGCAACAAATTCAGAGAAAATTCATTCAAAACGATTACTACAGCATACCTTGCCATCCCAGAGCACCTCTGCGGTTGGTCGCCACTATTCGCCCGCACCATTGCTCGAGCTTGTTCTGCCGGGATAAACGCCACGCCGGTGGCCTGCTCCAGCTTCTTCCTACATTCCACCTATACGTCGCTGCTGGAACTTCCTCGCCCACGCCGTCACCGGTCCGCCGCGCCGTCGTCGCCTCGGGGAGAAAACGATTTGGGAACTAGAGTTAGGGACGAATATTCTTTCGCATATTCCCTTCCCGCCCAGCGTCAAAATAGGGTTCATTTTTTAACTCAACAAATTCCAGGGGGGATTCACAAAAATGCCTAACCCACACGCCTTGTCCATTCGCCAGCATGGCAAGCCAAATGGCAACTTCTCATTGGTTGTTGATGTTTTTGAACTCGATTTACAAGTTCGTGTATGACCTGCCCCCATTTTGCAACTATTTGGGTGTGTTTGCACGTCGAGGACAACTTCGTGTATGTCCCATGCAATTAGCTCCTCCTTCTTTGGGCAAACAATCGTTGGCTATACGTCTCTCCTCTCAGCCGCCGCCTCAACCCTAGCCGCCTCCAGTTCATCCTCCTCCATAGATTGGTTCCCCCTCCTCCGGTCGGCTTCGCCGGCGTCGGGAGGAGTGGGGAACCCGATCTATGCGTGGAGTTTTGAATAAAAGTATTGTTTTCTTTAGATTATGTTAGGATTTTGGTAGCCGCCTTCTTGTTGGTTTCCCCTCAATGGAGATGGCATCCTCTGCAATAAGTGATCTTCGGCCTTTCGTTCGGCGACGAGATCTTCTTCCCGGCGTCAATGGTGGTGTTGAACAATCAGAATTTTCTAGGTATGGGCCTTCGGATCTTGCTTCTCCAGATCGATTTTGGATCTTTTGTCGTTGTTGCCGCAAGGAGGGTTATCCTCGCAGTTTTTGTCCCGGCTCCTTGATACGTCCAATTTGCATCACTATTTTATATCATAATTTGCTGTTATTCATTGATATATTTCATATTTGGAGATAATACTTATATTATTTCATCTATTTTGCATGTTTCATGATTATTGGAGGATCGCGCACCGGAGTCGGATTCTCGCTGAAAAAGCGCCGTCGAATGCAATATTTCGGAAGATCAACAGCTGACGGAAATTATATGAAAAATCCTATTTTTCCGAGAAGAGGAAGGGAGCCAGAAGGGGGAGCCGAGGGGACCCGAGGTGGGCCCACCCCATAGGCCGGCGCGGCCCAAGGCCTGGCCGCGCCGCCTCGTGAGGAGGGGGCCCACAGCCCCTCTCGCCTCCTTTTCTTCGCGTACGCCTTCGTCCCGAAAACCTAAGATCCAGGGGTACATCGCGAAGAGCCACGGCCCGCCTCTGCGGGGCGGAGAACACCGGAGAGAAAAGAGCTCTCCCAGCAGGCTGAGATCCGCCGGGAAATTCCTCCCGGAGGGGGAAATCGACGCCATCGTCACCGTCATCGAGCTGGACATCATCTCCATCACCATCATCATCATCTTCATCATCACCGCCGTCTCCACCGCTGCACGCCGTCACCGCTCGTAACAATTTGGGTTTGATCTTGATTGTTTGATAGGGGAAACTCTCCCGTGTTGATTTCTACTTGTTATTGATGCCACCGAGTGAAACCGTTGAACCAAGGTTTATGTTCAGATTGTTATTCATCATCATATCACCTCCGATCATGTTCCATATGATGTCTCGTGAGTAGTTCGTTTAGTTCTTGAGGACATGGGTGAAGTCTAAATGTTAGTAGTGAAGTATGGTTGAGTAATATTCAATGTTATGATATTTAAGTTGTGGTGTTATTCTTCTAGTGGTGTCATGTGAACGTCGACTACACGACACTTCACCTTTATGGGCCTAGGGGAATGCATCTTGTACTCGTTTGCCAATTGCGGGGTTGCCGGAGTGACGAAACCTCGAGCCCCCGTTGGTATATCGATGCAGGAGGGATAGCATGATCTCAGAGTTTAAGGTTGTGGTTAGATTTATCTTAATTACTTTCTTGTAGTTGCGGATGCTTGCAAGGGGTATAATCACAAGTATGTATTAGTCCTAGGAAGGGTGGTACATTAGCATAGGTTCACCCACACAACACTTATCAAAACAATGAAGATTAATTAGCCGTATGTAGCGAAAGCACTAGACTAAAATCCCGTGTGTCCTCGAGAACGTTTGGTCATTATAAGTAAACAAACCAGCTTGTCCTTTGTGCTAAAAAGGATTGGGCCACTCGCTTCAATTATTACTTTCGCACTTTACTTACTCGTACTTTATTCATCTATTACTTCAAAACCCCCTGAATACTTGTCTCGTGAGCATTTACAAGTGAATCCTTCATCGAAACCGCTTGTCAACACCTTCTCGCTCCTCGTTGGGATCGACATTCTTACTTATCGAAGATACTACGATACACCCCCTATACTTGTGGGTCATCAAGACTATTTTCCGGCGCCGTTGCCGGGAGTGAAGCGCTATTGGTAAGTGGAATTGGTAAGGGAAATTTCTAGTGTTTGTGCTGATTTTATTTCGGCTCGTTGCTATAATTCATTATGGAGAGATCTTCTCTTGAGTGTTTATTTGGGAAATCTACTACTACCGCAAAGGTAGTGGATGAGGCGCTGGTAAGGAAGAAATACCATACAAAATACCTATGAAAATTATTGAACGTGTAGTGGATAACTCATTATACAGGGGATGGAACTGTCCACCCCGGAGATCATTTACCTGTTCTTACATGAATTATGCGGTTTATTCAAGTGTGCAGGTATTGCTATGGATGAAGTGAGGAAGAAACTATTCTCTATATCGCTGTCCGGTAAAGCGGCGCATTGGTATAAATTATCGGATAATGGGGATTCTCTTGAATGGAATGATATTGTGCCCCGGTTTTATTCTAAGTTCTATCCTCCAAGTGAGATTCACAAAGATCGGAATCGCATATATAATTTTTGGCCTCATGAAGGAGAGAGTATTGCCCAAGCGTGGGGGAGATTGAAATCTTTAATGCTCAAATGCCTCATTCATGAGCTTCCTGGTAATATTATTATTGATAATTTCTATGCAAGACTTTCTTTTCAAGACAAGACCTTGCTGGATACTTCTTGTTCTGGATCATTTACACGCAACAAGGAAGAGTTTAAAAGGGACCTTCTTAATCGGATCCAAGAAAATGTCGAAGGATGGGAGAACGACAAGGATAGAGAATCGGTATAAATTATGATTATAAATGCATTGAAGCTTTTATGGATACCGATAAATTTCGTAATATGAGTGCTACTTATGGTCTTGATTCTCAAGTTGCTGCAAATCTTTATAAAGCTTTTGCCTCTCATTATGAATTGCCTAAGAAGAATTTTGATAAGTATCATGAACCGTATAAAGATAAAATTGATTCATCTATAAATAAATGTGTTGTAGTTGAAACTGTTGATCATGTTATTCCCGAAGCTTATATTGAAAAAACTCCTTTCCTCGCTAAAATGAAGGAGTACTCGTTATAAATAGTGTGGTTCATAAAAGTGAAAAGAAACCTATAGAACCTCGAAGAACAAATAAAAGTTGAACTCCGTCGTTGCAATTGTTAAAGATCTTGTGACTGAAAATGTGGAGGATGGTCATATTATTTTCTCGTGAAGATGCCTCTAATATTGTTTCACATCCTAATAAGTCTAGGAAAGCTAGTGTTCCTATGCTCTCTGTTAGAATTGGTGATCATTGTTATTATGGTTTATGTGACATTGGTGCAAGTATTAGCGCCATTCCTTATGAGCTTTATACGGAGATCATGCATGAAATTGGTTCTTGCGAATTAGAAGATATTGATGTGGTTATTCGGCTAGCTAATAGAGAAACTATCTCTCCTATTGGTATTATTCGAGATGTGGAAGTTCTATGTGGTAAGATTAAATATCATGCTGAATTTTTAGTGCTTGGTTCTGCTGCTAGTAAGTATTGTCCTATTACTTTTGGTAGACCTTTCCTAAATACTTGTGGAGCTATTATAGATTGCAAGAAAGAGAAAATTTTGACTAAATTTGCTGGTGAATCTTATGAGTTTAACTTCTCTAAATTTACCAAAACTCCTTATAAAATTGATTCGCCTAATAGTGATTTTAAAGTTGAACAGATGTGCATCTATTGCTCTTGCTCTTAGTAATCCTTTGCAGCAACATTTGGAGAATAGTGAGACTCGAAGTTTTTAGGGAAGAAAGAGATGAGCTTGATGAAATTTTCCTTCGTCAACCTATTCTTAAGCATGATTTACCTAGTGGAAGATCCGGGTACAACACCACCACCAAAGGAAGATCCTGTCTTTGATTTAAAACCATTGCCCGATAATCTTAAATATGCTCATATTGATGATAAGAAAATATATCCTGTTATTATTAGTTCTAAGCTTTCGAGTTTGAAGAAGAAAGGTTATTGGAAATATCGAAGAAACACCGAGGTGCTATTGGCTACACTCTTGATGACTTGAAGGGGATTTCTCCCTCTATTTGCCAACACGCCATTGATACGTCTCCGACGTATCGATAATTTCTTATGTTCCATGCCACATTATTGATGATATCTACATGTTTTATGCACACTTTATGCCATATTCGTGCATTTTCTGGAACTAACCTATTAACAAGATGCCGAAGAGCCGATTGTCGTTTTCTGCTGTTTTTGGTTTCGAAATCATAGTAACGAAATATTCTCGGAATTGGACGAAATCAACGCCCAGGGTCCTATTTTGCCACGAAGCTTCCGAAGACCGAAGGAGAGTCGAAGTGGGGCCACGAGGTGGCGACACACCAGGGCGGCGCGGCCCGGGCCCCCGGCCGCGCCGACCTATGGTGTGGGCCCCTCGTGCCGCCTCTTTACCTGCCCTTCCGCCTACAAATAGCCTCCGTCGCGAAACCCCCGGTACCGAGAGCCACGATACCGAAAACCTTACCGAGACGCCGCCGCCGCCAATCCCATCTCTGGGGATTCTCGGAGATCTCCTTCGGCACCTCCGCGGAGAGGGGATTCATCTCCCGGAGGACTCTTCACCGCCATGGTCGCCTCCGGAGTGATGAGTGAGTAGTTCACCCCTGGACTATGGGTCCATAGCAGTAGCTAGATGGTTGTCTTCTCCTCATTGTGCTTCATTGTTGGATCTTGTGAGCTGCCTAACATGATCAAGATCATCTATCTGTAATTCTATATGTTGTGTTTGTCGGGATCCGATGGATAGAGAATACTATGTTATGTTAATTATCAAGTTATTACCTATGTCTTGTTTAAAATCTTGCATGCTCTCCGTTATTAGTAGAGGCTCTGGCCAAGTTTTCGCTATTAACTCCAAGAGGGAGTATTTATGCTCGATAGTGGGTTCATGTCTCCGTGAATCTGGAGGAGTGACAAGAACCTCTAAGGTTATGGATGTGCTGTTGCCACTAGGGATAAAACATTGATGCTATGTCCGAGGATGTAGTTACTGATTACATTACGCGCAATACTTAATGCAATTGTCCGTTGTTAGCAACTTAATACCGGAGGGGTTCGGATGATAACCTCGAAGGTGGACTTTTTAGGCATAGATGCATGTCGGATAGCGGTCTATGTACTTTGTCGTAATGCCCAATTAAATCTCACTATATTTATCATGACATGTATGTGCATTGTTATGCCCTCTCTATTTGTCAATTGCCCGATCGTAAATTGTTCACCCAACATGCTTTTATCTTATGGGAGAGACACCTTTAGTGAACTGTGGACCCGGTCCATTCTTTTATACTCGAAATACAAATCTGCTGCAATACTTGTTTTACTCGTTTTCTCGCAAACAATCATCTTCCACACAATACGGTTAATCCTTTGTTACAAGCAAGCCGGTGAGATTGACAACCTCACTATTTCGTTGGGGCAAAGTACTTTGGTTGTGTTGTGCGGGTTCCACGTTGGCGCCGAATCTCCGGTGTTGGGCCGCACTACATCCCGCCGCCATCAACCTTCAACGTGCTTCTTGACTCCTACTGGTTCGATTAAACTTTGGTTTCTTACTGAGGGAAACTTGCCGCTGTGCGCATCACACCTTCCTCTTGGGGTTCCCAACGGACGTGTCAACTACACGCATCAAGCAAATTTCTGGCGCCGTTGCCGGGGAGATCAAGACACGCTGCAAGGGGAGTCTCCACTTCCCAATCTCTTTACTTTTTTTTTGTCTTGCTTTATTTTATTTACTACTTTGTTTGCTGCATTATATCAAAACACAAAAAAATTAGTTGCTAGCTTTACTTTATTTACAGGGTTGCACTCTATATCAAAAAACACAAAAAAATTAGTTACTTGCATTTACTTTACTTGATTCATCATGTTTCCTTTTAATTTTACCACAAAAGACATACCAGTAGGACGTGGGTCTATAGTTGGGAGAAACAATATAGAAGAATTTTTCAATCATGTTAGTACCGTTGAAGATTTTGAAGATAGACACTTGGTAGAACTTGCTCCTACTTATGAAATTGTCTGCTGCTGCTTTAGTTCGCATGTTGGAAACTAAATTTTTTAATCTCAATCCTATAATCCAACACATGTTTCTTACACTTGGTGATATGGAAGAAGGGGAAAAGAAAGATTTTGTTTTAGAAACCCTTCTTAGAGAATTTGGTGGTTTAGCAAGAGAGGCTAGAAAGGTCTTTAGTAAATATAAGATGCTTGGTTCTTATACTAATTTTGCTAGTATCCTTGAAAAGATGGACATGGAGAGAGTAAGGTACACTAATAATATTAATGATGGTGGGGAGATCAAAGCACCAATACCATGTAAGCTCCTAGCAATGAATGAAGCGCTAGAAAATAACTATGCTTGGCTTATTCCTGAAAATTTGTTTGATGAGAGTAGCAAGCCCAAGACTAATGAAAAGGGAGCCGCTGAAACTTATGTATCCAATATAGTATGCATGGTTGAGAAAACTCCAAACCCCGCTGAAGATTCATCATCTCTCGATAATACTTGATTTACACTTTACGCGCCTAGCCGAAAGGCGTTAAAGAAAAGCGCTTATGGGAGACAACCCATGTTTTTACTACAGTATTTTTGTTTTATATTTGAGTCTTGGAAGTTGTTTACTACTGTAGCAACCTCTCCTTATCTTAGTTTTGTGTTTTGTTGTGCCAAGTAAAGTCTTTGATAGTAAAGTGAATACTAGATTTGGATTACTGCGCGAAACAGATTTCTTTTCGTCACGAATCTGGGTCTAATTCTCTGTAGGTAACTCAGAAAATTAAGACAATTTACGTGAGTGATCCTCGGATATGTACGCAACTTTCATTCAATTTGGGCATTTTCATTTGAGCAAGTCTCGGTGCCTCAATAAAATCCATCTTTACTGGACTGTTCTGTTTTGACAGATTCTGCCTTTTATTTCGCATTGCCTCTTTTGCTATGTTGGATGAATTTCTTTGATTCATTAATGTCCAAGTAGCTTTATGCAATGTCCAGAAGTGTTAAGAATGATTGTGTCACCTCTGAACATGTTAATTTTTATTGTGCACTAACCCTCTAATGAGTTGTTTCGAGTTTGGTGTGGAGGAAGTTTTCAAGGATCAAGAGAGGAGTATGATGCAATATGATCAAGGAGAGTGAAAGCTCTAAGCTTGGGGATGCCCCGGTGGTTCACCCCCGCATATTCTAAGAAGACTCAAGCGTCTAAGCTTGGGGATGCCCAAGGCATCCCCTTCTTCATCGACAACATTATCAGGTTCCTCCCCTGAAACTATATTTTTATTCCGTCACATCTTATGTGCTTTGCTTGGAGCGTCGGTTTGTTTTTGTTTTTGTTTTTGTTTGAATAAAATGGATGCTAGCATTCACTGTATGGGAGAGAGACACGCTCCGCTGTAGCATATGGACAAATATGTCCTTAGGCTTTACTCATAGTATTCATGGCGAAGTTTCTTCTTCGTTAAATTGTTATATGGTTGAATTGGAAAATGCTACATGTAGTAATTCTAAAATGTCTTGGATAATTTGATACTTGGCAATTGTTGTGCTCATGTTTAAGCTCTTGCATCATATACTTTGCACCCATTAATGAAGAAACACATAGAGCTTGCTAATTTGGTTTGCATATTTGGTTTCTCTAAAGTCTAGATGATATCTAGTATTGAGTTTTGAACAACAAGGAAGACGGTGTAGAGTCTTATAATGTTTACAATATGTCTTTTATGTGAGTTTTGCTGCACCGTTCATCCTTGTGTTTGTTTCAAATAACCTTGCTAGCCTAAACCTTGTATCGAGAGGGAATACTTCTCATGCATCCAAAATCCTTGAGCCAACCACTATGCCATTTGTGTCCACCATACCTACCTACTACATGGTATTTATCCGCCATTCCAAAGTAAATTGCTTGAGTGCTACCTTTAAAATTCCATCATTCACCTTTGCAATATATAGCTCATGGGACAAATAGCTTAAAAACTATTGTGGTATTGAATATGTACTTATGCACTTTATCTCTTATTAAGTTGCTTGTTGTGCGATAACCATGTTTCTGGGGACGCCATCAACTACCCTTTGTTGAATATCATGTGAGTTGCTATGCATGTCCGTCTTGTCTGAAGTAAGAGAGATCTACCACTTTAATGGTTGGAGCATGCATATTGTTAGAGAAGAACATTGGGCCGCTAACTAAAGCCATGATTCATGGTGGAAGTTTCAGTTTTGGACATATATCCTCAATCTCATATGAGAATAATAATTGTTGCCACATGCTTATGCATTAAAGAGGAGTCCATTATCTGTTGTCCATGTTGTCCCGGTATGGATGTCTAAGTTGAGAATAATCAAAAGCGAGACATCCAAAATGCGAGCTTTCTCCTTAGACCTTTGTACAGGCGGCATGGAGGTACCCCATTGTGACACTTGGTTAAAACATGTGTATTGCGATGATCCGGTAGTCCAAGCTAATTAGGACAAGGTGCGGGCACTATTAGTATACTAAGCATGAGGCTTGCAACTTGTAGGATATAATTTACATAACTCATATGCTTTATTACTACCGTTGACAAAATTGTTTCATGTTTTCAAAATAAAAGCTCTAGCACAAATATAGCAATCGATGCTTTCCTCTTTGAAGGACCTTTCTTTTACTTTTATGTTGAGTCAGTTCACCTATTTCTCTCCACCTCAAAGAAGCAAACACTTGTGTGAACTGTGCATTGATTCTTACATACTTGCATATTGCATTTGTTATATTACTCTATGTTGACAATATCCATGAGATATACATGTTACAAGTTGAAAGCAACCGCTGAAACTTAATCTTCCTTTGTGTTGCTTCAATACCTTTACTTTGATTTATTGCTTTATGAGTTAACTCTTATGCAAGACTTATTGATGCTTGTCTTGAAGTACTATTCATGAAAAGTCTTTGCTTTATGATTCACTTGTTTACTCATGTCATTACCATTGTTTTGATCGCTGCATTCATTACATATGTTTACAAATAGTATGATC
>NC_061510.1:129958447-130218076 GCF_022539505.1 Lolium rigidum
AAAGGAGAAGACAACCATCTAGCTACTCGCTATGGACCCATAGTCCAGGGGTGAACTACTCACACATCACTCCGGAGGCGACCATGGCGGTGAAGAGTCCTCCGGGAGATGATTCCCCTCTCCGGCGGGGTGCCGGAGGCGATCTCCTGAATCCCCCGAGATGGGATTGGCGGCGGCGGCGTCTCTGGAAGGTTTTCGTATCGTGGCTCTCGGTACTGGGGGTTTCGCGACGAAGGCTTTAAGTAGGCGGAAGGGCGGAGTCGGAGGAGTCACGGGGGCCCCACACGCTAGGGCCGCGTGGGCCCCCTCTAGGCCGCGCCGCCCTAGTGTGGCGGCGCCCCGTGGCCCCACTTCGTTTCTCCCTCGGTCTTCTGGAAGCTTCGTGGAAAAATAGGCCCCTGGGCGTTGATTTCGTCCAATTCCGAGAATATTTCCTTACTAGGATTTCACGAAACCAAAAACAGCAGAAAACGACAAGCTGGCTCTTCGGCATCTCGTTAATAGGTTAGTGCCGGAAAATGCATAAATATGACATAAAGTATGTATAAAACATGTGAGTATCATCATAAAGCAAGCATGGAACATAAGAAATTATCGATACGTTGGAGACGTATCAGGCCTCCGCCAAGAAGGCCAAGACAGTGAAGCCCCCTCCACTGGATTCCAGGAAGGCGGAGCGCGAGCGCATCAAACTGCTGTCAACAGCAGGAAAGCGATCGCGCCCTATCATTCCCGGCGCCACGTAAGTCTTCGAGTACGACGCATCTTTGTCTTGATAGAACTTGTTATTTATTCATCTCCTCGCTTGTTTGCAGGAATCCGACTACCGCCACCACGTGGACCAACGTCCAAGAGCCCATCACCAAGTACATGAAGATGTCTCCGGCCGTCGGCCCTGCAACACCAGCTCCGCCAAGCACCTCACACGCGACTCCCCAGCCATCTCCACCTCAAGCTGAGCGATCTTCCCCTCCTGCTACCGGAACTCCCGTGGAAATAATTCTGGTGAGTAGTGAAAAGGTGGGCGGAGAAAGCTCCGGGGCAAAGCATGCCCAAGAAGAAGCTGAGGTACAAGGCCGAGAGAGGACGAAAGTCAACTCCTCAGAAAAAGCTGAAGCCGCAGGCAGTGACATTGTCATTTTTCTGAAGAACTTCGGAGATCCGACTGATCTTACCTCCACCCCCAAGGCCTATGCCACCAAGTTTTTTAACAAGCTTACTGAGGCGGAAAAGTGGGATCTTGAACAAGACCTGCTTAACGCCATGCTGAACAACGCCTAGGGAAAGCCTGATGCCGAGTCGTCGGAGATCCAGGACTTCAAGAAGGAGATTGGTTAGTTCTGCGACAAGCTCATCTGCAAGCAGAAGGTACTTCCCAGTAGCCCCCAAGTATATAGGCGGAAACTAGTAACTAGTTAGCACCTAAATACTTAGAGAAAACTCAAACTGAAGAAAATTTTAAAATGTCGTAGTAGCCCCCAAGCATTATGGCGGAAAAGTTTCCGGCACAGTGCTTTAGAAGGACTTATGTGTAGAATATCCGGAATTTACTCCTGCTCTGATTCTACTTACAGGAACAACAGGCTCTGCATTACGAGCTACATAAGAACATTGCCCTGCAGCGCCGCGTTACCTTGAGCCAGGCGGAGAAAATTCAAACTTTTAAGCAGGAGAACGCGGATCTGAAGAAGCAACTGTCAGTCGCCCAAGGTTGGTTTCCGTTTGACTTGCTAATGATTCATGATCCGAATTACACATTGATGTTGACTTATCTTGGATAGGTGCATCCTCGTCCCTCGCCGCAGCATCCTCCGAGCTCGAGACTCTGCGCTCTTTGCACAAAGATCTAGAGGCAAAGCTCGCATAGGCGGAGAAGAAGCTGGCAGAAAAGAACTCAGGACTCATCCGGAAGGAGGGTGAATTCGAGTTAAAAAGAAAAGTTGATAGTGAAACCATCCAGAAGCAACAGAAGGAGCTCGGCGGACTCCGGAATTACATGGAGATGGCGGAGAAGCACTGGGACTTGCTCAACGAGGACGTCATGGGTATATCTCCGAAGTTCATATAATAATGTATGTGTTGAGCTCAATCTTTTATGCTTATCTCTAATCGTCTCATGCAGAGCCTCTTGGATACAATGAGGAGCGTAGGAGCCAGTTCCCCAGAGATGATCTTCTTCAGCTCGCCGGAGATGACTGCAAGGACCTCATCTCAGCTTCCCGGAAGATTTGCCACAACTTGGCAATCAAGAAGAGTAGAACTTGCGAAGTTCGCAAGCTTATCCAGAGAATGGACATTCTTCCGGAGCTGGTAGTGGATCTGCAGGCGTCATCGGCCCGAGGTGCTGCTGCCATGTCCTTGGCTATGTGCCTAGCACATAACCCGGGTCTTGATATTGATAGGGTGACTTCCGGTGTTCCTCCGGATTCAGACGTCAATGCGCTGCTAGATGCGGTTAGTGGCTACGACACCCGCATCGCCCGGAGGATCTGCCATGATGATTTTTACGACAAGGTGGTTCTTCCAGCCGACGAACCTCTTGAAGCAGAGCTCCATAAGAAACACGAGGCGGAAGCTCGACCTGCCCAATCTGGAAGCCAGTACACCTGGACAAGCTCCAAGGACAAAGGTGGCGCAGTATCTCCGGCTGAAGACGACGAAGAGAGTGATGATGATGTCTCCTCTCCGGCCAAGGGAGGAGAAGAAGCCGATCCGAAGGTTGATGACAAGGGTGAAGCTTCTCCGGCTAAGGAGAAGTAAAAAAACTTATTCCTGGGGGAAGAAAACAATGCATCATTTTGGCCCCATAGAGGGTTTGTAATATAACTTAAATTCTTAAGTAGCTAGGGACGAAACACTTATACATGGGCGGAAAAAACTTATCCTGCTATCCGTTAAGGTTATTATGCATGTTTCGTTTGTTGAAAGCAAGTGATGGTTTTTATGTTTTCCGGCTTGCTCTCTTGACCTTCCACGAGCCAGAAGACCTTTAGCCGGAAACGCTCGCCAGCGGCGATGAAGCCCAATGGCATTCCGTCAATAACCGCGGAAACAAGCCCCCAGCCGAGGTGCCGGAAGTCGCTACCAGGAATCCGTGAGTTCGCAACAGAAAACATTTCCACCAGAAAACTTAAGCTTACGTCCTAAAGGACGATTTTGAAAATCACAACTTTCATACACGCCTAGGCGGAAATATCCAGCTCTGCGGTTTTAGTCGGAAAACATACACGATCTAAAAATGAACAAGTAAAGGAGGTAAAAGACTCAAAGAGTGAACCAGATGCTTTATTTCATTGATCATGTATAACTATTACATAGTATGTAACACGAAAAAATTGCTAAGTGTGGAAAGGAAGTAGCTGTGCAATGTTCCAGGGACGTTCTGTTTCATCATATATGTTATCCGGATCCTCTCGCTTGCGTTTCCGGTACCAGTTAGCAGGTATATCCTTTAGCTCCCGGAAATTAATAAGGTAGTACGATCCGTTATGAAGCACTTTGCTGATGACAAAGGGTCCTTCCCATGGAGATTGCAACTTGTGATCTTTCACCTGGAGAAGGTGGAGGACCAAGTCTCCGGCCATGAACGAGCAATTTCGAACTCGACGGCTGTGATAGCGTCAGAGTTTCTGCTGGTAGATGGTGGAACGTTGGTCAGCTAGATTCTAAGCTTATTCGATCAGGTCCACAGAAAGCTGTCGAGCCTCGTCAGCAGTTTCTTCATTGTAGGCGGAGACTCGCGGTGAATCGTGGATGATGTCAGAGGGAGCACGGCTTCGGATCTGTATACCAGGAAAAACGGAGTAAATCCAGTTGATCTGTTAGGGGTAGTTTGTAAACTCCACAGAACAGAGTCTAACTCATCAGCCCAAGCCCCAGCTGCGCGTCGCTGTGGTTCTTCAAGGCGTGGTTTAATTCCGGATAGTATGAGGCCGTTGGCTCTTTCGACCTGACCATTGGATTGTGGATGAGCCACAGATGCGAGGTCAAGCCGGATCCCTACGTCATTGCAGTAATCCTTCAATTCTCCTTGTGCGAAGTTCGTGCCATTGTCTGTGATGGGTGTGTGGGATGCCCAATCTCGTCACGAGGCTGCAAACAAATTTTAGTGTCGTAGCACCGTCGACTTTCCTCACTGGCTTTGCCTCGATCCACTTTCTGAACTTGTCAACATCGACCAGGAGGTACTCAAAACCGCCAGGAGATGATTTCTTTAACTTTCCAACCATATCGAGCCCCCAGACCACAAACGGCCAGGTGATAGGGATGGTCTTCAGCTCTTGGGCTGGAGCGTTTGGTTGAGTAGCATAGTACTGGCAACCTCGGCAAGTTTTTATCAGCTTGTCAGCGTCTTCTTTAGCTGTAAGCCAGTAAAATCCGATCCGAAAAGCTTTTGCAACGAGGGACCTGGGGGCGGCATGATGCCCGCAATCCCCTGCATGGATCTCCCTGAGGATTTCAATGCCATCTTGATTGGAGACGCATTTGAGAAATACCCCAGTTGCGCTTCGTTTGTAGAGCTGTCCATCAATGATTGTGTAGGATCGTGATCTTCTGATGATATGTCGTGCGAGGACCTCGTCCTCTAGCAACTTTTGATTGATGAGGTAGTCCGGGACCGGCTGTGTCCAGGCCGGAATGATAGACATCACTTCCCTAGCCGGAGATACTGCCATGTCCGGGTTTTCCGGGTTAGCGCCCTTTACCGAGGGTATCCGTAAATGCTCCAGGAAAATGCCAGGTAGAATTGGTTTCCTGTCGGATCCGAGCTTGGATAGCATATCTGTCGCTGTGTTATCATCTCTCCTGGCGTACTTGACTTCGTAGCCGAGGAAGCATTTGGCGATCTCGTCAACTTCGTCTCTGTAAGCCGCCATGACGGAGTTTCTGGTGTTCCAGGTTCCAGCTACTTGTTGCGCCACCAGGTCGGAATCTCCGCAGCAAATGATGTGCTTGATCCCAATTTCCTTAGCGATGCGCATACCGTGTAGTAGAGCCTCGTATTCCTCCATATTATTTGTAGCTTCAAAGTGAATCTGCAGAACATATTGCAGTTCTTCTCCGGTAGTGGACTTCAGGGTGACTCCGGCTCCTGAGCCATGATGCTGCTTGGATCCATCGAAGTGCATGACCCATGTTTCAGGTTCCGGCTCCAGATTTGCATCCGGAGCTTCTGTCCAATCTGCGACGAAATCTTCCAAGATCTGGGACTTGATCGCAGTCCTGGCTTTGTAATTGATGTCGAAGGCAGATAATTCAATGCCCCATTTTTGTTGTGCGTCCTGTTGCGTCAGCGTTGTTAAGAATCGTCGACAGCGGAGCCTTGCTCACGACTGTTACTGGATGCTCTTGGAAGTAGTGCCCCAGCTTCCTACTACCTAGGAACACGCCATAGGCTAGCTTCTGAAAGTGAGGATATATTTGTTTGGATTCCATCAGTACCTCGCTAATGTAATAGACTGGCCTTTGGACTCCATACTCGTGACCTTCTTCCTTTCGCTCCACCACGATAACGAGACTGATGACTCTGTTGGAAGCTGCCAGTTAAAGGAGCATGGGCTCTGACTCTTCTGGAGCTGCTAGGATAGGTGGGGAGGTGAGTATTTCCTTCAACCCCTGAAGTGTTGCATCTTCTGCATCGTCCCAGACAAATTTGTCTGTTTTCTTCAGCAGCTTGTACAAAGGTAGTGCCTTCTCGCCAAGACGGCTAACAAACCTACTGATTGCTGCAACACAACCAGTTAGTCGTTGCACATCTTTGAGACAAGTTGGCCTTTTTATGCACAGGATTGCCTTGATTTTCTCTGGGTTAACTTCAATGCCCCTGTGAGAGACGATGAAGCCAAGGAGTTTTCCGGCTGGAACGCCAAAGACGCACTTCAGCGGATTCAACATCATCTTGTACCGTTGGAGGTTCTCAAAGGTTTCTGTGAGGTCGCTGATCAAATCGGATCCTTTCCGGGTCATGACCGCGATGTCGTCGATGTAAGCGTGTACATTCTGGCCAATTTGGTCCTTCAAGCACCGCTGCATCGTACGTTGGTAGGTGGCACCTGCATTTTTCAAACCAAAAGGCATGGTGACATAGCAGTAAGTGCCGAACGGAGTGATGAATGAGGTCGCCTTTGGGTCGGACTTCTTCATCCGGATGCGGTGATACCGGAATATGCGTCAAGAAAACACAGAAGTTCCGCCCCTGCCGTCGAATCAATGACTTGGTCAATGCGCGGCAAGGGGAACGGATCCTTCCGACAATGCTTATTCAAGCCGGAGTAATCGATGCGCATTCTTAGTATTTCAGAATTCTTTTTGGGTACAAGGACGGGGTTTGCGACCCAATCAGTATGGATAACTTCTACTACAAAACCTGCCTGTAGTAACTTTGCTAGTTCCATTCCTATGGCGGCGCGCTTCTTATCTCCAAAGCGTCGCATAGCTTGCTTCACCGGTTTAGCCCCCGGATTTATGTTGAGGTAGTGCTCAGCGAGTTCCCTAGGTACTCCGGACATGTCAGAAGGCTGCCATGCGCAGATGTCCATGTTAGCGCGGAGGAACTCGACGAGCGCGTCTTCCTATTTGGGGTCCATGTTGGCTCCGACCGAGACCTGTTTAGTGGTATCTCCTTCCTTGAAGTCGATTTTCTTGGTCTCTATTGCGACCTTGAACGAAGTTTTCTGTTCGGAGATCTGCTTCTTGGTGGTGTGCATCTCTTTTGAATCCACCGCGGCTCTGTAGCCTTGCAGCTCCTCTCCAGATATCACAGACTCTGCGAAGGCGGCTTCGCCCAACTCGCACTTGTGAGCCTTCTTGTAGTCTCCAGATACGGTAATCATACCATTGGGACCCGGAATCTTGAGTTTGTTGTAGATGTAGCACGCTCTTGCGTGGAACTTGTGGTAGGTGGGCCTGCCGAAGATGACGTGGTAGGAGTTCTTGAAGGGCACGAACTCAAACGTGATCATCTCTTCGCGAAAATTATTGATATCGCCGAAGGCCACAGGAAGTCTGATGCTGCCAAGGGAATTTTCCTTTTTACCAGGAACCACACCATGAAATTCAGTGGTGCTGTGTTTGAGCTGTTCCTTGGTAAGGTTCATCCGCTCCAGAGTCTCCAGATACATGATGTTCAAGCTGGCTCCACCGTCCATGAGGCACTTGGAGAAATCATAGCCGTCAATGCGGGGACTTACAACCAAGGCGTAGCACTCTTTCGGAATGACGGTAGGATGATCCTGCCTGTCAAACGTACACGGAGTTTCCGACCACCTGACATACTGCGGCACAGCCGGAACTGTGGCGTTCAGGATCCGGAGAGCTGACTTGCCGGCACGGACTGTTGGGGTTCCGAGGAAGGTGTGGTACGCGCCCACGCTCTTTTTGACGAAGGGGTTGGGTTTAGCTGCGGATCCTTCCTTGGGATCCGGCGAAGCATCATCCTCATCCATCGCCTCGGAACTATCTTCCTCTTTGTCCTTGTTCTTGCCCTTGCCTCCTTTGCCGCGTGGGCGGTGCTTGCGGGTTCGTTTGTATCCTGCCTCCGGGTCAGTTTTGAGATCGTTGACCCACTTGCAGTTGCGATTGGTGTGACAGGACTTGCCGGTAGCCGGATAATGTGGGCTAGGCAGGGCATGTCTCTGTATTCCTCATAAGTTCGGGGGGCGCGAGTTCCGGCAGCGGTGACCTCATCACCACGCTGCTGGCCCCTGCCGGCTCCACCTCCGCGGCCACGGCCTCTTCCGCCTCCTTGACCTCCGCGCTGGAAAGCCATGGCGACCATGCCGGATCCGCCACTTCTCTGGTCATCGGGGGGATTTTTCGCTTGTTGCCGCTGCTGTTACCGTTATCACGGTTCTTCTTTTGCTGATGCAGGGGAATTGTTGTAGCTGCGAGATCTCCGTTTGCGTCGTCATCGGCGGCAGTGTGATCGCTGACGATGGTGATCATGTCGTCCAAAGTCAGTGTGTTTGCATTGACCAAGCAAGTGAGCTTGTGCCGCAGCAATCCTCCCCTTTGCAATCCACCTATAAAGGCGTGCATAGTTGTGCGATTATCAACGTTCTCGCACTCGTTCCTGGTTGCTAACCATCGGGTGAGGAAGTTCCTTGATGTTTCACCCTTCTTTTCGATACAAGCCTGTAGGTCGCTTGTCGTGGCAGGTCTCTTGTAGGTGCCCCTGAAGTGCTTTTCGAAGGCGTTCTTCAGGTCAAACCAGCAAAAGATGGAGTTGTTCTCGAGGTCGCTCAGCCAGATCCGGGCTGGACCTACAAGGTACAACTGAAGCATGCGGCAAGCAATGTTAGGGGTTCCTCCGGCGAAGGTTACTGCATTGTAGTAATCCTCGATCCAGGTATCCGGCCTTTCGGTGCCATCATAATGCTTCAGGTTTCCGGGTAGCTTGAGGTTCATCCTTGGCTTTGGTTCCTCTCGAATCATCCTGCCAAAGCACTTTGGGCCGATGTAGCCGGTTCTGTATTCATTGAGACGTTCCCGCGCGTCACGCGAGCCATTGCGGGGGGATTTTGAGCGCGAACGAGATCTCCGGCCACCGCCTCCGCCTCCACCTCCGCCTCCACCGCTAGGTGGTGGGGAGGGAGATCTACGAGGGGCTGATGCGACCTCTTGCTTCCGCCTTCTGATTCTCCTCGCCCTTCATGATGCTGACTCCGGCTTCGGTGGCTGCCTTCACCATGGTGCTGGCTGCCTTCGTCGTTCCGGCTTCTGCGAGGTTCCGGGTCGCGCTCCTCGTGTCGGCTCCGACGGTGTTCCGTCGTTCGCTCTCTGCTCCTGTTCCTCTGAGGGACCATGTTGTCGCGGATGTTGATTCCACCTGGCCCATGGGGTCTGGTGTTTTCGGTTGGACTACAGCGGCAAGGAGGTGGAGGACGCGGGTATCCGTTGGGCGGAGGTGACAGATTCTGGTACTTGTCCCTACCAGTGTACCTCACATCCTTTCCCTTCCTTGGATCTGACGGAGGTGTCTTTGATGGCACAGGGATTGGATTTGGGTGTTCTCTGGTTCTCCTCCTGCGCTCCGAAGATCCGGTGCGCGATTCATCGTCGCGGTGCTTGCTTCTGGAGGCGTCCTTTTGCGCAGTGGAAATGCATAACTCTGGGTTAGATTCCAACTTGCGCGAAGTGTTTGCCTTGCTCTGTTGCTGCACCGCTGAAGCAACGAGCGTGCAGAGGTGGTTGATGTCGATTTCCTCATTCTTCTTGTTCAGAAGCTCCGTAGCCTTCTGCATGTTCTCCTTTGGAGTTGTGAGCGGCTGCAGGTTGGAGGGGGTTGCGAAGGTGATCTTACGGGGGCCAATGGCTTCCCGCCGGATCCTATCAGCTTCCTTTATTTTGGCCTTCTGCAAGGATTCAACGGCTTCACGTTCTCTTTTGACAAAGTTATCCATTACTTCTTGAGCTTCTTGCCTTTCCTCCAACATCGCAGCTGTGGTGGTGGAGATTTTCTTAGCGGTAGCCAGCATCTCCCTTCTTGTTGCTTCTAGAGCTACTGGATCTGCGGCTTCCTCCGGAGTTATAGGCTTGTTCAGGACTTCTGTGTGAACTAGGGCTCCTATGCCTGCTTGCTCCACGAGCTCTTCCGGGGTCAGGTAATCCTTGTCCCCAGAAAAGTTGTCTTCTTCGGATTCCGACGCAGCGCGGCGACGAGGTCGCGATGGCGGAGTATCCGAATTGGACGCTATCGGGAGGGCTGCTGCAGCGGGAGCTTCTTCGTAAGCGTCTTCGCCTAACCCACTTATGGTCGCTAGGACCTGCTTAGGTGGGGCGGAATCCGCCTCAGTTTCCTTGTCGCCTTCTAGCTCCTTCAAGGCTTGGTCGAATTCCTCCGTGTTCATGGATGAAGCATCGTCGGAAGTCGGGCTAAGGTTCCCCAGGATTGATTCTTCTACGTCTCCGGCCTCCTCTTGTTGATCCGGTGCACTGCTATCTCCGGCAGCCTCATGCTGTTCCGGGGCGTCGTCGATTCCGGCATCATCAACCTGCATAGGTCCTGCGTCTTCCGGAGGAGGAGCGGTTCCAGAGGTATGTGCGAGGAAGTGCACGAAGTGACACCTTTGCTATTCTAACACCTGGGAGACCCAGGAGGATCTGCATTGGTCTTCCACCGTTGTTTCCTGCTCAGGGGCGGATTGGGTGGGTTTTGAATTTTCCAGATCTAAGGCGGAATCTTCCCTAGGAAGTTCCAGCATCTCAGATCGGATCTTCGCGACTGCGTCCTGCTCAGCGGCGGTCGCGTCAGCGTTACTTACCAGGGCGTTTCCGTCAGAATCGACGGTTTCGCCGATGAAGATGTGTATGCCGTCAATCGGGACGATGGAGAGCTTGACGGGGTTGGTCCTAGCCGGAATCTAGCATTCGTCCTGGGGGGCGATCGGAAAGTTCCCTGCGTAAAGGACGCGCCCCACAGCGATGGATTCGTCGTAGCTTCCCATGGCGGAACCCTCCCGGTTCCGGCCTCCAGACGCCACTGGCCCGAAGGTGGGAGCCAACTGTCGTTGCCTATTCGACGGTACTCCAGAGGAGGGATCCTCATGGAGGGGAGAAGAAGTAGGGGCCATAGGGCGGAGAGTCCTCGGGACGGTGGTACGCGATTCACCCAGCTTCGGAACACCTGCTCGAAGACATGGCCTACTGCTGATTGTCTGGAATTATCTGGGCGCTTTCGCGTTGTTACAATGAGTTGTGGTTGTGCCTCTAGGGCTCCCGGGATTCGGCTTATAAAGGCGCACGGATCTAGGGTTTACATGGAGAGTCCTAGCCGGAATACAAGTTGCCTAACTACGGTACAATGTCTTGCCGTGTACGTCAAGGATCGGCCTTCCATCAAGGCCGTGCTGGATCCGGATACTTCATGGGCCTTCACGTATCCAGCCTCCTTCGTAGGTCGGTTGGGATCCGGCTCCTCGTTCCTAGGCTGGACTTCATCCTTCAGGATCTACAGCAACTGGGCTGCCCGATGGGCCACATGCCACATCACCATCTGTGGGCCACCCGGGCTTGCCGGATCTAGGCCATGCCGTTGATATACCCATAAAGTATACCCACAACAACTGGAGCACACAACAGCCATCCCATCGAAGTTAACCTCCGCTGCCCCATCGGATCTCACTGCGCCGCCGCCCCATCAGAACTCACTGCGCCGCCTCATCTCCTAGAGCCGCCCCATTGATGTCGTCGGCAAGGCCAGGCACCTCGCTCGTTGTGGCGGCATGGGAAGGCCGCCGGGGAGGCCAGCCACCTCGTGCATCGTGGCAGCGTGGGGAGGCCACCGGCGAGGCCAGCCAAGAACAAGCAATTCATGATTAGCGGGCCAAGTGGTTCTCTTGTCTAGAAATCGATTTATAAATTTGCAGAGGAGTATGTGCCACTCCATCCTAAACCTGAGCCATCATGAGAGAGAGAGAGAGAGAGAGATCTAGGTGGAGTAGGTGCTCTTCAGAATCAACGAGGAGGACAAAATCGAGCTCCCCGCTGCGGCGTCGGTGGCGTTGAAGGGGCCTCCCTGCGACCCTCCTGGCCGCTCCGCCCGGGCTGCGTTGTTCGCTTCGGGCGCCTCCGACGAGCCAACCATGGCAACTGCCACCTCGCTCCGGGTCGGACTCAGGGGTGAAGAGGAGACCACCGTGCGCCTTCCTTCACTGGCCTCCACCTTGGCCGCCTTCTCGCACCCCCACCACGAGAAACCCTAGAAGAATGCCCGATCTGGAGGAGTAGAGGCTGGACAAGGGAACCCTAAAAGATCTAGAGAGATGGGTGTGGGGAGAGGTTGAGCACGGGTTGAAAGAGAAGAGGCTGGGCAAGGGTAGGCGGCTTGCGCATGCTCGGAGTACGGCGTCGCCTCGCTGGACGCCATGCAATTACGGCCCGAGAGGAGAAGGACGAATGGCGATATGAAATGTCGATTTTACCCCTGGCGGGCATGCGAAACCACGGAGGCAGCCACCGCGCATCAATGTTTGGATTAACACACACACGCCCACGTACGCGGAGTCACTGACCTTCGGGTCAAGCGAGAAGCAGGCCCGCACATCAGCGAGTACGTGAGCGGGTATACCACGAAGAGTGATGGAGGGCTATAGGAACCAACGGTTCGGACCATATGAGCAGTGTCAGGATGTCGATCGAACGGTTCACAGCAGCCGATTGGAAAACGGTCGGACAACGCTCCGCCACATCATCTAATCGGACAGTCAGAAATCAAGTGCCGTGGATGGAGACCCTCAGGTGCAACAATGTTTAAAAGAGATAGCAGGGGTTCTCAAAAAAATATGTATATAGCATGGTCTCCAGCGTTGTGTGTGCATTGTGTTAGGCCAGTTTCGACGAGCTGCCTTATAACAGACCGCTTTTCCGTCTGTTTGGATTCAGATGTGACGATAGGGAAGAGGGGAGTCCGAGGGGGGTACGAGAGGTGGTGTCTGGTGGAGAGCAGCAAATAGGTACGCCACCAGGAGACGAGATCGTTAGCGAGTCAGAAAGAAGACTAGGGATATGTTTGGTTTGTCGGCAGCAAAAGGTGGATGTGGTTACCCCCAACCACGTGCCTGGGGTTAGCCACGTTTTCTGTTTGGTTGAGTGGGTTTGAAATGTGGTTAACCATAGTCAGATTTGTGTTTGGTTTGAGGGATGTACAATGGCTAAGATGATATGGTCACCTCTTTGCTATGATGGTGAGAATACCCTATATTATGATATTTTGATTGAATAGATCTACAAGAATTTCTATTACTACATGCCGTGGTGCCAAGATCTGAGAGAGAAATTCCATTACGTACATGTATCCTTACGGGTTGAAAAGGGAATCGATCAGAGCAGCTAGCTTGCTCTAGAGTGCTTCGCCGCCCGGAGCCACGCGTTGTGCGCTAGCAGCAACGCACTCATCACCATGCCTAGAGCCTTGCCTGGCTGCGGTGCCGCTGCCACTTGCGCCACACGCCTGCTAGCATATGCGCAAGAGACAGGCCGGAGAGGAGAGAGATTTTGGGAGGGGAAGGATTTGCCTCATGTCCAGCTTCGATGTCCAATCTGCCGTCGCCGCCACAGCTCAGGGGAAAAGAGACAAGGAGAAATAGACTGAGGGAGGGTGAGCGCAGCTAAAAACGCTTCGCGAGTGATTCTAGTGCTTGCCCATGGGTGGTTGGCTTCAACCACCACTTTTCTACTAGTTGGGCTCAACCAGCTTTTGAGCATAATTTGGCTACCCTCAATCACCCTACAATACAAACCAAACACTGGGCAACCACTCAAAAAATGGCTACCCACAACCACCCATGGGATAGCCACCTAACCAAACACATCCTAGATCGTTACCGACTCGGATCGACACAGGATTGCCTAGCAACATATAAGCCGTGCCGTCCAACAAGAAATACCTGCACTCGATACTTAACGTGAAGGCGATATTTGTTTACGATCAACTTTTTACCTGAACTTGTTCCCTTCATCGTTTCAGCGTCGTAAAAACTCGGTGTCAACGCCTTCTGGACATCGTCAGAAACTCTCAAGTCATGGTGAGTCAGAGCCAGTATTCCATTGTGATCGATGTACTTCCTCCGTTCGAAAATAAGTTTGACTCATGTATCTAGACATATGTTAGTATATAGTTACACCCATATGTAGATGATCAAGTTGAGTCACTTATTTTCAAACCAAAGTTATAGTACCATATAGCTACCTTGCCCACCGTTGCTTGTCATGCATTGTTTTTTCCTATGGCTAACCGGTTATCTGCTTTGTGACGATGGCTTCAGGGGCAGGGACAATCCTCGGGCATCAGAGCTAATGAACTTCTGCTTGCAAAAAAGAAGCAGGAACTACTCGAACTGCTTCAGCAAGCGTTTGCCAACCTGGTGCTGAAAGACTGCGGGGTGAACTACTCTGCGGAAGCAGAGGCCAACAAGCTCAAGGACCCGGCTTCTCACTGGTCGTTTCGTTGATTCAGCACGTAGCTTCTTCCCACTGAACAAGTTCATGCACACATACTGAACACAACTTCATGTAATGTGTGGCGTCCCGTTCATGTTTTTACCGATATGATTTCACTTGGTTTACTTTATGTACAAATAAAACGGATATTCCCCATAAAATAAATAAAATTAAAGCAGATATAGTGTGACTCAGCTTTGTCTAAATACAACACGTTTTAGTGTGACCGTATCTATACAAAGCTGAGTCAATTAATTCGGAATGTATGGAGCATGTGTATTCATAATGCTGACAACCACATAATTCTTTTTTTTACCAATATTATGTTAAACAGCTGCAGGAATACACCGAGGCAGAAAAAACGATGAAAACATTTTTGCAACCTTGCCTATCAAACCAAAGAACCAAGTGGTGCATAATGCGACAAGAGCATAGTAGTACAGGCGTACAGCACATTGGCTGAAAGCACCTGAAAGTGCGTCGTATCAGCAGTAAAAAAGAGAAGGCCAGCCATGATCCATGCAGCCACTAAATTACACTGCGCTGCCAAGTAAATCATTTGAGGAGCAGCCAAAATTTATTACTCTATCGACACGCTGTTAAACTGCCTCTCTGAAAATCGGACGCAATCTCTCGTCGCCACGGAAACACTGATCGCTACACATTGTAAAGTCAGGAGGTAGAGTGAAAAAATGCACAACACCAAGAAGAAAGGGATTGTAGTTAGCTGCATCAGCTGGCTTTCTCCAGATTCTCAGCTTCTCGCCGCTGCCTCTCCTTAGCCTCCTCACGCAGTCTATCCTCCTCTCGCCTCAACGCTTCGGCTTCCTCCTCCTCGGCCTCCTCTCGCTCCCTGCGTTCATCCTCTGCGTCCTCTCTTTCATCGAGATAATCAAACTCCTTCTCTGCAGCCATAGCCTTTACTATTGGATCCCGCAGCTCAGATATCAAGCCCCCACCCACCTTGTACTCCTGCTCGTCACCGACAAGGAATAGCCGCTGATCAGGTCCTGACGCCATTGGGATGTCAACAGCAAGTAGCTTCATGTCATACTGCAAAGGAATTAGAGTTAGGTTAGAAGACTTGCTGTCATTGGACCGATACTACTACTTATTTACTACTTTCTCATGCAGGATGACATCTTATGTATTATATTATTTCTCTTCATCTATATATAATAATACTAAAATCGGTGATTTCTAGATGGCAAGAGAGAGAACACTAAAAAAAACTAGCTGGATACGGTGTCAAGTGTCAACTACCAGTCGACTATACATGTGCTATGACAGCAATTTAAACTTTCTATTACAAACTTCTTTCATTTCTAAAGAAGGGCTGACAAGAATCGACATAGCAAGATTGTGCATTGAATTCAAAGAGCGATCAGCAATTTCTCTTATATCAATAAGGAAGAGAGACTGAAACTTGCTTCACTTTAACTCTACTATTGCAATAATTGTTCAAGTTTTCAGTCACTCACTAAAGGTCCAGTGCTTACATCATATTGTGCATGCATAAGTACAAGACAGTTAAATCTAGACGCAGTACAGTAGAGTTTGCTACGAAATAGAGAAGAACATTTTACATACCTGTCCTTTTTTCTTCTTGACTTCAACACTTACAAGACCCTTTCTTTCTGATCCTTTGATAGGGAAGATAAGAAAGCATCGCTTGCCGCCAACCTTCAATTTGAAGTCCTTTAGTTTAGGGCCTCCGCCAGACATAACATATGCTCTAACGTCAGTGCCAGCTAAGGGCGCACCCATGACTTCAAGGATTGCAGCAGATGTATTGAGCTTTGTCATCGCAATCCTGTAAACCTTGTCAGGATTTATGGTGATCCTTGCGCGTGCGTACATACCCTGTGACAAACACAGATAATTGAAATCATTTAATCTCCAAAAAATCCATGACGCCATATGTCAATCAAAGCTGCACTAGAAAGCTTAAATTGTCAACTACACCCTTTATGATAATACTACAGAGGATAAAACAAAATGTGCTACAAAAAATTAGTACTGAGCTATAATGTGCCACAAGTAAACTAGTTGTTTATCATTAACAAGTTTAAAAAAGTTCACATGCCCCTGGTTCTATACCCTGCCGCTGCATCTCAGCAAACAAGTCTCTTTAATCAAACATCACCTTGGTCACAGAAATCTAAATTACCTCCTGCTGTATTTTATTAATTCTGTTACTTAAAGAGGACCAAATTGGTGTACCGTCCATGCACACCAAGAAATGACATAAAATGAACAAGCGATATTATTATAAGCATGCCTATCCAGTATTTTGTCTTCGTGATTAACTGCTACTGATATTTTAAAACATGGTACAGACTATTGGTTTGTTACCCTCTATGGTAAAGCATCGTGTGCATACTAATTCTCGACGGATATCCACTTGGTGGATTCTGATCGAAAAATTGCATGAGGTGAATCATTTAAGAACAAAGAACAAAATAAAAATATGATTCTGGTTCTGGAGCAATCCACAAGGAGTACGCACAGAATCAAAGTAATGGCTGATGGCAGTTCAGGTGTAATCGCATAACGAAGATAACCTTAACATTGCTAAGCATGGTATTCTCCTCACATTGTTAGCATGGTATAGTCGCACACAGGCATGTTGGCTAATCATATGATCAACAGACTATTGCTCCGTGTAGAACTGTACTATAAGCATGCCTATCCAGTATTTTGGCTTTGCGATTAACTGGTACTGATATTTTGAAACAGGTTGTAGACTCTGTTTGTTGCCCTACATGGTAAAGCATCATCTCTGAGAGCAGTAGTTATGGGTCCAGGGCAATCAACCACTATCTAAAATTCCAGTAAGTTCTCTACGAATATCCACCTGGTGAATCATGATCCATCCTGCATTTATCCCGTAGAAAAGTATGTTAATCCTACTACATTTTATTTATGTTAGTCAAAAAGGCCCAAATTGCTGTAGCCTCCATGAATACCAAAAGATGAAATAAATTGAATGAGCAGAGTTATTATAAGCATGCCTATCCAGTCTACGCTTAACTGCTACTCATATTTTGAAACATGGTACAGACTATTGGTTTGTTACCCTATAGGGTAAAGCATCATGTGCATACGAATTCTCGACGGATATCCACTTTGTGGATCCAATCCATCACCCATAGTTAAAAGAAAAAAATGCATGATGTGAATCATTTACTTTAAGAACAAAGAACATATGATTCTGGTTCTGAAGCAATCCAAGGAGTATGTACACAATCAAAGTAATTGCTGATGGCAGTTCAGGTGTAATGCTATATCTAAAGGAAGATAATCTTAACATTGCTAGCATGGTATTCTCCGCACATGCATTTTAGCCAATCATATGATCAACAAACTATATCGCTCCGTGTAGACCTGAACTAAAAGCATGCCTATCCAGTACTTTGGCTTTGCGATTAAATGGTACCGATATTTTGAAACAGCATGTAGACTGTGTTTGTTACCCTACATGGTAAAGCATCATCTGTGAGAATAGTAGCTACGGGTCAAGGGCAATCAACCACTCTCTTAAAACCCAGTAGCAGTTCTCTATGGATATCCACCTGGTAAATCATGATCCACCCTCTATGGTTCAATGCAACTTGTATGAGACAAAACATTTACTATATGAACCATAGACATTGGATTTGGTTCTTAAGCAATCCAAGGAGTAAGTACAGAATCAATGTAATGGCTGGTGGCAACTCAGATGCAATGACATATCTGAAGGAAGACAATCTTCACACTGACAGTACGGTAATCTAGTACGGTCTCCACACTGCTAGCTTGGCAAAGGTCACACGCAGGCATGTTAACCATTCATACGATCAACAAAATATATTGCTTAGTGCGGATCCTTCAGGGTGAAGTACTGAAGTGTGGTTTCTTGTAGGAACAGTGTGACAATTCTGGAAACATCCCAGATACACCACAGTTTCGAAGGGGAAAAATACATGGCATTGCCCACCTAGAATAATACTGAATCATGATCTATCTAAAAACCCAGTAGCAGTTCTCTAGCGATATCCATTTAGTGAATCATGATCCATCCGCTACAGTTCAATGCAAATTGTATGAGACAAAGCATTTACTGTATGAACAATTTGACAGTGAATTTGGTTCTTAAGCAGTCCAAGGTGTAAGTACAGAATCAAAGCATCTACAGGATGTCAAACTTCATACTGATGGCATGGTAATCTGGTATGATCTCAACATTGTTACCATGGAACACGCACACAAGTCAGCCGTTCACACGATCAACAAATTATGTTGCTTAGTGTAGACCCCATCAGGGTGAAGCTACAAGATCAACAAATTAGCATAGCAAGATAGACCGAGAGGAGAAGTGGAGAGCAAAGTACTCACCGCGAAGGCGACCATGGCGGTGGCGAGTGCGAGGAATCCGTACTTGGCCATGCCCTCGGAGAGGCCGACGAAGGTGCTGGCGATGCCGAACATGACCCGCCAGAGCGCGATGCAGACGACGACGCCGCCCGCGCCGACGAGCAGCATGTAGTTGCGGCGCCAGAAGGCCTCCACCTGCAGCCCCACGGCCTCCCGGTAGCGCGCGGCGGCGTTCTTGGCGGCCACCACCGGCCGGTTCAGCCCCTGCCCGAGCGGCGCCACCTTTGTGGAGCGACCGGCGCCGCCGCTCGCGAACTGCCTGGCCCCGCCGATGAGACGCTGCATCGCCTGCTGGTGCTGCGGGGCGAGGAGGGTGGGCCGGGGTAGCCTCGCCTCGGGGTGCGCGGTGGTGAAGAAGCGGGAGGGGGCGAAGAAGTGGCGGGGGATTGGAGTGGGGGGAGGGCGGATGGCGGCGCCGGGGGAGGGGCGGAGGAGGAGGTGGCGGTGGAGGGTGTGGAGGCCTCGCCGCGAGGAGGAGAGCGCGGCGGCCGCCATGGGGATCGAGATCGGGCTCGCAGTCGCCGGCTTGGGAAGGAAGGATGCTGGTTTAGACTCGACTCGAGAGCGGCTTGGACTAGACAGACAGACTTGGCTTTCCCTTGTTTCTTCAGACCATTTTTGCACCTTTCTTGCTTGTGCTTTGAATTTCAGTGGATTTTACATTTGCTATGGGATGTGCTGCAAAGGATTTCTTAGCAAAAATTTATACCAAATCCAATCCTGCAAACCAAACAACCATCATAGGAAAAATTTCAAAGAATTTGAATCATCCAAATTTCTTCGACAATCCTTCAAATCAAAGATGCGCTGACCTGTCGATATTGTAGTAATAGATTTTTTTAACCATTTCATGTTCGATTCTATAGCATGATTGCGCTCCAAATTTCATTTTTTTCTAGGGTTTGGAATATTCGAGCTATTTTCACTATAACATGGTCGGACCGACATGACGCTTATGTTCACCGACTTGGATGGCTAATTGCCTCTAAATCAGTTTTCATGGCCCATAATTGCTGCAGAGAAGAAAAAAATCCTAGCAAAATTTATTTTTGTAACGCTTTAGTTCAGCGGTCAGTTATACGCCGCAAAATATGTATCATGATGCTTACAGATTGCGATGCGATAGGTCAAATGGCGCCGCACAAATGCATCGTGGTACGTGCTACCTGCCTTCCATGTTATAGAACGTTTTTGGCAAACTGGTTTTGTTTACCAAAACATTTTACACTACGGAACAGAGGTAATACTATCCTAAGCCAACAATAACTGTTATGATATGTGTGACCAAGCACACTATCTGTTTATGATTCGTGCCTACCATGGTAGGTAGAAAATATTCCTTTCTCTCTTCTATTTTTATCTGAATCTCAAAACATAATAGACGGTGACGAAAACACCCACACCCATGCGTGGGTGTACAAAATTCACTCCTCCTACTTTCTCCCTCCGCGAATAAGTGTAAATCTAGATTTATCCTAAGTCAAACTCATTAAAATTTGACCAACTTTATTATAAGCAAAAATAGAAGCATTTGTGACACTAAACTAGTATCACTAGATCCATATTGAAATATAGCTTCATACTATACCAATTTGAGTTCATATATGTTGATATTATTTTTTATAAAATTGGTCAAATTTATAAAAGCTTGATTTTGGATAAAACTAGATGTGTTTATTCGTGGATAGAGGGAGTATGATCTTTGCCGAGACCTGTCTTTTGCCTGGCAATTTAATATCCACACTTTGTTGAACACTGTAAATCACACAGGGGCGTAACACAGGAAGCCCGGCTTCAAGTGGTAAAGGAATACGGCATTTCATTTTAATCACACAATAGCATTACATATACAAAACGATTTACAATGGGGTATTGTGCATGTATGTAGGACAACCGACAACATCTAATCAAACACCAAAGTAGGAGTATATAATTTGCCTCACGTGATTTAAGGGACCTCTACATGCGCACACACAAATATAAACACACTCAAACGAAAACTTAACTATGGTGTTCACTCGAAACGTACGAATTAAAGTTACACGTACACCTTTACACAGCCTCAAGAGCATGCATGTTGAGAACCAAGAGTTCTAGTTGTGGAACATGTTTTCAGCCATCAGACCTGCCCTCCACCTTCCGCCTCGCTGCATCACGTCAGTTATGTCCTCGCTCTTCGTTTTTAGGGCCACGCGGTTGATCTTCTTCCTGAAGGCAGGATTTGCAGGCTCAACCATGATTGAATCCGCAGGAGGCATGTTGTAGACCACAACTTCCTTGAGATCTTCCATCAAACCTCTTAAGCCTGCTTCCCCTTCTTTCCCTTCAAGCTTGATCTTCATCTTGGAGCAACCAGACAGAACAATCCTTCTAATCTTTGGGATGGACCTGGGCCTTATTGTCCACTCTTCTACTTTTGTCAGGTTTGTCATCACCAGGCTTGTCACATTGTTGAATCCATTGTTAGAGAGCAAGAGCTTCTTCCCGCTGTAGGAGTCGTCAGACAAGACAAGCTCCATGAGGCTTGGGAGCTCACCTATCTTGTCGATGAACATCTGGTCCACCATGGATAGCTTGAGCACGAGCCTTGTGACATTGGGCAGTGTGTACTGGTCCTCCGTGCCGACGCCTGATGTGTCGATCTTCCCAGTCAGCTCTAGGATCTGCAGGCGGCGGAGTGTGAACTTCGTGAACAGTTTGAAAGGTATGTCATCCCCAGCAAGGTGCATGTACATGAGTGACTCCAGCTTCTTCAAGACGTCTTGAAGTGCTTTCCAATGCTGCTCACCCAAACCTGACATCTGCAAGGAGCGAAGATACACCATGTTGTGTAAAGGTTTGATGTTGTTGCTTGATGGATCAGAGCAGACTAGGCCTGTGAGTGTTTGCATGTTGTTGAGCACCCCGGCTGACTTGGGCAATTCCAGCCTGTTGGCAACAACGTGTCGCAGCGTTGGGATCTCCCAGAATGCTTTTGTCACCTTCTTCACTTCGGTCCTCTTTATGTCAAGTGTCTGAAGGTTGATGAGACGTGCAACCGAAGAAGGGAGCTCGACAAGGGACCGGCTCCGGAGGCCTAGGTATCTTACATGGATCATGTCCCCGATTGCACGAGGCACCTTTTTTATCCTTAACCCCCGGAGATCGATTACACGGAGGAACTTCGATGCCGGGAGAAAATGGAGAGTGTGGTTGCGTAGATCACTGTTGTTGCCTTGGTTCTTCAATGGGCCATGCGCTCTTACTATGGCTGCCTCCATGTTGCTCGATCTCTCCTCGGCAAAATCACCCAAGATGGACCTCATCTTAGGGAACGAGGTGCCTATGGGTATATACGACTTCATGTAGTTCTGGAGGTATAGGCGGCGAACGGAACCAGGTGCGAGGAGGTCAGCACTGTCATGTACCTCGAGGAAACTTGCCTCCTGTGCTTCTGCCTGTGCAAAAGCATGGAGACGGTCATGGATGGCAACAAGCCAAACGCCACCACTCAGGTCCCTCTTCACCAGGTGGATCATCCCCCTCGAGATCAGTTCCTTGAGGTAGTTTTGACCAATGTCCTCCATGGTCTTCCCCTTCTTCGGCTTCAGAAACCCCTCTGCGGCCCATAGCCGCACGAGACGCCTAGCGTTGTAGATCAGATTCTCTGGCATCCCTGCAAAATACAGGAAGCAGGACTTGAGCCGGCTCGGGAGATCGTCAAAGCTTAGAGCCAAGATCCTCTTCACTTGCTTTGGCTCATCGCTAGACTTGAGCTTCTTCAGGACCTTGTCCCACTCTGATATGCTCTTTGTCCGAAGAAGCCCGGCAAGCACCACGATCGCCAGGGGAAGTCCACGTGTTATCTGGAGCATGTCCTCACAAGCCTTGTCCATCAGCTGCTCGGATTGTGAGATCCTGCTACCAAAGATCTTCTCCTGGAACTGGTCGTCGACCCCAAAGACTCTGCGCTGAAACATCTTTTTGCTATCTTCTTCTTTGAGATTGTGTATCTTGAGTGGACGAACTTTCGGATTAGTGTATGCAGCTTCTTTGTCCTCGAGGCGAGTGATGATCATAATTCTGCTCCCTTTCTTGTTCTGCGGTAGGCTTTGGAGAATGGAGTTCCAGTTGGTGAAATTGACGAGGCCATCAATCATCACCAGGTAGCGTTTATCCACCAGGTACAATGAGAGGGCCTCATGAACTTTTTCTGTGACTGAAGAGTGGTCATCGGTCTCCGGGCACACACGCTTGTAGATGAAGTACAAGATGTCATCATCTCTGATTTGTGGTGGGACATTGATCCAAGCCCGTACATCAAACTCCTTCCTAATGATAGGACTGTCATACACTTCCCATGCAAGTGTAGATTTCCCAATGCCGCTCTCCCCAACAACTGAAATGACAGATCTGCTAGTGTCACCTTCCAGAAGACGTTCTTTCAGGGTTACACGTTCAGCTTCAAAGCCAACCACTTCGGTCACCTCATCCCTGCATATATTGATTGACCAAAGGGAAGAACATTTAGGCAAAAGTATGGTTTGCAAGTATTTGTAAGTGAGATGCTAACACAAACACAAGATCTTTACAATTAAATAACAAACACTATGTCCCAACTATCTAAATAGTTTCACTTCTTTCAAAAGGATAGTTTGATTAACTAATACAAATGTGATAGGTATTTTCTATTACTGACCAAATGTATCTCTTTATTTCAAAAAATTAAAAAGTGTTTCTGGAAGTTTCAAAAAAGAAATCCTGGTTGTGCTACGGATTGGAAAAGGTAGGTTACTTATGTTGTGTATATGGCAAAAATATAAGAAGGGAGAGCTAAACAAAAAACACCATTTATATACTCTACATATTACAGAGTATTATTTTTGTAGATGCACCAGATATGCAAGATTATGCATGAATCTTAACAGCTGCACATAACGTTCAGTCATCTACATGTGCGTATTTATAAAGATTTTGGGCAGCACAGTCGTATAAAACAGTCAAACTCATTGGTTAAAAACATAACACGTCCCTTAAGCCCCAGCTTACCAAGATCCCCTAAACCTGAACAATGAACATTTAGAAGCATATAGTCGTGTTTGCTTCAAAAGATTTCTTGGCTCTACACTCACATCAAACACCCATTGTTTGATAAAATTTCAGGAGCACCATACAGACACTACTTGCAGATATAAAAGAAATCCAGGAGACCTCTGCAAGCAGAGCAACACCCAAAATGGCAGCAACCACTGCCACAGGGACAAAGAAATGGCTGAAACGCCAAAGATATCTAGCGCTTCACAGTTTCAGCAAGAGGAAAGACAGCGAATCGAAGTTTCCGCGCTTCCAGTGCCGCATATATGATGAATTGAACTCAAAACCACCTCAACCTGCTCCACCCCAACTCGCATTACGCAAATCCCTATCTCCTTACGCCCCAGTCTCTAAGAACACCAATCGGCCATGGCCGCACTCGCCACCACCAATGCCCAAGAGATTCGCGACCACCAACACCCAAACCACTCAGTCCACTCGCACCTCGAAGCCGACTACTGAAACCCCACCAGAACCCCCGCCAAAACATGGGGAAACCCAGAATGAATCGCGCCCAAATCAGGGCGGCTAAGGTATCCCTCACCTCGCTCGAACGCTGGGAGCCGGCGGGATGGACCGGCGGTCGTGTGCTAGAGTCGCTGCCGCTGCCGCGAGTTTGAGCCATGCGGCCGCTGCGTGCGACGGCAGGGCAACCTGAGAGCGACGGAGCCGAGCAAGGACGGTTTTGTGCGGGTGGGAGTGTTGCACGGCGCGTGATGCGGTTTTACATCTCAGTTACCCCAGAAAGAACAACTAAAGTGCATTTTTATGGGTGATTGAGACTTAAGAAATTCTAAGTTAAGTGAGACATAGCAAATTTTGTTTAGGAGTGTGTTGTATTGTGTTTAAGAAAACCTATGATTTAATTTTTTATGTTCTATAAAATATGTTATATTTATGCGTATTCTCGAAAATTTTATGCATGAAATTTAACAGAAAATCAAATATAAGCCCAGGGCTACAGGGTGGCTGCGTTTTCAGAATTGAAAAATAGGTTTTGAAACATAATAAATGCTGAAAAGCATACACGGATAGACAGATGTATACTGCAAGCATGCATATTTTCAATAATATATACATTATCCCTTGGGTTACACAACAATGCCAAAAAAAATCAGTTCTGGGTCCAAAATGTGTACTGTTCACTTTATTAGATTCATAGTTTTTTTGTTTTTTTGTACTCTACAAGATGAAGTATTTTTATATTTAAAGTTTACACACTCGTACGAAATTTATGTATACACGAACAATATTCAATTTTTTGAACACTTTGAAATAATTATTCATATTAATTTAGAGCCCAAAGTTCCAAATCTCCAAAACTTAACAACCTTCTATATATGTGTATTTAATATTTATGGAGCTCTTTTGAAGCGATCATTTTGTGTGTGGATCAAGAGAGCTCGAGCTCATTTTGTGGTTATCGATGTGTTTAAAAGTCTCAAATAGTGCATAAACACATCTCATATATACATATTTGAAAAGGTAAGATGTTGAAGCATTTTGTTTGGTTCATCCACTTTAGTTTGTATCTAGTCTATTTTTATGTATAGGTTCACTCACTTTGGTTTGTATCTAGTCTCTTTCAAAAGTACCTAAAACATCTTACATTGATACACAGAGGGAGTAGATGGCAACTACAAGAATAGGGAGCTACACATCATCCTTATGAGCTCTAAAAGTTATGATTTTTTTTCCACATACCATAAATATGCAAAAAAAAATTGCGCCAATCTGTGTAGACGCATAATACTCAACAGTCCACTTGTGTAAATTTCCGGATAAAATGGAAGCAATAGAAAATAGTTATTTTTGTGTACCTTATGAGAGACTCTCACTTTCAGGCTATCCAAGGGGAAATGCTATTTCAATACCCTTATCAAGCAAACATGTTTTTAAAGAAATATTTTATTGTAATTTGGCCTCTGCATCATGAACGGAACATAAAATTTGCCAACTCTATTTAGTAACATGTCAAGACCTTGATCGTAATAATTCTTCATTTTGATTAAAAATATTATGTATTTTTACCACACTAATAATGTAAAATGTTATTGGATCATTGACATGGCTAGAGATTGTACTCATTCGCTACTTTGGGCAACCCATGCAACAAAAATGTGTCAATTGGTACAACAACATTCTAAAACAAGTACAAACATGCACTGTGTGTTCTTAGATGTAATTTGGCAACAAAATAAGATCAAGTGGCACAACTTAAATGAATTCTTCATGGTGTAGAATTACGCGGCTACATGCCCACATGCGGCCATCGAGGAACCACTTTTAGTTCTTCTCCTTTCTTATTTCACCCTCAAAAACATTGAAATTGATCAAGTCATAAATGGGTTCTTATTTGTAGAGCTGAAGAACAAATAGTAGTATGGCGACACATCATGTTTTTGTTTATGGAAGCTTATGGAACATAACCTAGGAAGGCCGATGAGCTGAATATTTTACTTTGTGTCTCTGAGCAATTATCCTGGTGGAAGATAAGTTTTGTATATTGTAGATTGTTATATTTTGGTGTAGGTGGGAAAAATCTAACTAATAAGGCCCATGAGCTGAATATTTTACGTTGTGTCTCTAAGAAATTATCCTCGTGGAAGATAAGTTTCGTATATTGTAGATTGTTATATTTTGGTGTAGGTGGGAAAAATCTAACTAATACCACTACTTTTTCGGATAGTAATACCACTTCGCTACTTGGGTATTCCAATCCACCATGAAATGGTTTTGAACATGGAAAGAACATGTGTCGAGGAAAGGCTTAAAAAGAAACTAAGTGATTTAAAAGGAAGCACTTGTTGTCCATGAGTTCTTGACTTCTCCTAATCAACTCTATTGTATATGATGTTTTTTCCATGATCTCACATCGAGTATTTAGTAGGATGAATTACTTGCGAACCAATTTTTCTTGGACAAATGTTCACATCAAAAGAGGTATCAACCAGCACAATGGATTGTCTTGGATACGCACGGATTAGGGATTTGGATCCCTTACTAAGATTATCTTCTAACTAGGCAAATGGTTGTTTAAAATTGACGAGGATGGAATATGGCATGATTTGTACAAAAAAAATGGGATCCAGGAACCTCTCACAAGTAAAATGGAAACCAGTGGACTCTTAGCTTTGGGCAGGTCTATTGGAGGTCATGAAGCAACATATTTTTCTGTCCCTTTGGTGCCTCATCAGTAAAAACTAAAGAAGATTCTTGCAGGGTAAGTGGATGGGAAACACACAACTCATGACCAATGTCCAAGATTCCCTATAGAGTAAAAAAAAATTGTATTTGTTTCCTTCCTCAAAAATGTTTTTTTTCCAGTTTTTTGTACAAAAAAGTACAAAACTTTACTCTTCGTTGAAGTACCTAATTAAGTTTGCCGCAGCACATAGGCTCTAATATATGTTGATCGTTACATTTGTTTAGTCTTGCGCACACGACACATCAATATATACTAGTATGCGGTTAAACTCTTCAGCGATTATCTAGGTTCAGTATGATGACGATGAATTAGTAATAATAGTAAATACTTTTTCCGATCAGTAATAAGTGTTGAAGTTTTAGTATAAATTTATAATTTGAACTAAAGCACCGATATTTATTATGGATGAGAGGGACTACTATAAAGGAAAAGTGTGAGAGAGAGTACGTGCGCTTTGCACACCCACTTTTTGACTTTTTCTTTCTCATATCTCTCAAATTATATAATATTTTGATTTGATTTTTTCAAGTCGCTATAAAATAACGAATTTAATGGGGAAAATAGTTAGGAATTTATTGTGCAATTTAAAATTTGAAATTATTTAAAATTCAAAATAAATTCTTGGAATATATGTATACGTAATGACATGAAAAAAACTCTAAATTATTTTTCCCATATTCTAGTTGTTATATTTAAGTGATCTGCAAAATTTTAAGTTAAAAAATTATATGGTATGGGAGATAGTTTTAAATAGTGTGCTATCTTTCGCTATAGCATCGCTATAGTGGATTCACAACACTTCCGCTAAAGATAAGCACTTTTAGTGCTAAATAGATTCTCTCGCTGATATCTCGCTAAATCGCGCTAAAACGCTAAATATGGCTAAAAATAGCGCTATTTATTCGCTAAGCCTAAATATTTTAAGATTTAAATGTAAAAGTTAGGCCTACTTATGTAATATGCATTTATGTACTAATTTTATTATTGCAATCATCATAATTTTTGAGTACAAGTTTGTATTATTGAATTTCATGCCATATTTATTGATCATATGAATGTTTTATGCCTATTTTTTTAAAAAAGTTTTCTTGTTTTGTAGAAAAACGCTTAGCTCTATAGTTTCGCTATAGCTTCCTTAGCGGCAAGAAATTCTCACAGCTAAGAAGCATAGCCTCCTATTTTAAATTTTGCTAAAACCTTGTATATCTAAAAGAAAAAAGATAAGTCAGTTTAATAAGTTCTTAAGATATGACAGCGAATGAAGGAGCCAGAGAGATGGGGAGAGATAATACGTACGCGTACCATGCGTCGACGGTGTTGATGGTGTTGTGCGCCGCCGACGAGGAAGCGCCGTGGGGCGCGGGGCGCAGCTTCCTGATCTTGTACTTATCGACGTTGTCGGAGATCTCCTTGAGCCTGTCCTTGATGCCGTTCATCCGGCCCCTTAGGTCATGGCGGACGGAGACCTGGGTGGTGCAGGAGGCGGCGAGGGCGAGGTACCTCCTCCAGGCGGGGGCTCCTCGCTGCAGCGTGTCGAGGTCGAGGCGGCGGAGGAAGTCGTCGAGGACGTCCTCCACCTCGTGCGCGACGTCGCGGGTCTGGCGGACCCAGAGGCCGACGTACTGGTTGGCGCCCTCCCGGCGCTCCTGGTCGGCGTCCTGGATGAACGTCTGCAGCCACTCCAGCTTGTCCCGGAGCAGCCGGATGTCGTCGCCCACGCCGCTCAGCAGCGCCGCCTCCTTCACGGCCAGCTCCCCCAGACGGTTCAGCACGAAGGTGATCGATGCGGACGCCATGCTCGATAATCTCGATCTCTCTCTTCTGGTGATTAAGCACTATCTTTCTCCTCTTGTTTGTAGTTAAACGACGTATGCTTCCGTATATATACACACAAAGTAAGAAGGCTAGCTACTGGACCGATTCAGAGAGGTTGAGCCGGCCGGATGGGGCGCTCGTCAAAAAGTCAAAACTGATCGTGCTTGGAATTAGGGGGGGAATTAATAATACACCATGGCACATGCTTAATTAGTGCTTGTGTGCATACTGCATACACACACATGCAAGTATACTATGCATCACAAGTTAGGTTCCGTCGAGAAAGATATGACGTAAGTTGCATATGGAAGTTGATGGTCAAGAAAACTACGGTGGCTTAATCTGCGAGCCAGCCCTTGCCTCACTGCGCAAGCTAGCTAGCCATGTTCAGCCAGTAGTAGCTTAGTAAGTAGAATGCATGCATGATGCATGTATTCCAGCTCATTGCTTATGTGTATATGGTGCACCCTTGATCGATTCATCCATGCCGCCGTTTACTTCAGATAAACAATACGACTGAACATACACGGTGAGTGAGTCGTCAATATCGAGCTTTATTGATTAAATATTACATTGTCAATTAACATCGAAATAATACATTGAGCAACAATGTCTCGAATATAATGGTTACCAATGTGTTTGTTCTCTCATAAAGTATTTGATCCAACGGTCAGGCCGGGCCTGCAAATACGTGTTTATCGAAAATCGGGCCAGGCTTGGGCCTGAATTCTTGGCCCAATGGTTGGGCTGGGCTGGCTCAGGCCCAGACTTTTAACTTCGGTTTTTTGGCCTAGCCCGAAAAATACCCAGGTTGAGTGTCAAATAGGAGCTCCCCAACGGCAATTCCTATTCATCACCCGCGGGTGATGGTTACCAACCATCGCCTGCGGGGAGTTTTTGGGCCGCAACCCATTAACATGTAGGGAGCCTGTAGATCTCGGTTTTTCCAGTTTTTGCCGAGTTTTTTCTTGTTTTTCTTGGGTTTCTTTCGGTTTTTCTTCGATTTTTCGATTTTTTATTTTTTTTATTTTTTAACAAATTTTAAAGTGGAGCAAATTTTAAAGTTAAGCAAATTTCAAATTCAAAATTTCAAAGTAAGCAAAATTTTAATCTTAGCAAATTTCAAATCTGGGCAATTTTTAAATCTAAGCAAATTTCGAACCTGGGTAAATTTGAAATCCAAGCAAATTTTCGAATCTGCAAAATTTTGAAATAACCGAACTAATAGGCCAGGTCCATAACCATCGCTAAGGGGTGATGGTTAGCACCGCCCCTCCCCAACCCAATGAATCTAACGTGTGCCTGACGCTCGAGCGGAGGATACTGAAAAGAGAGTGAACTTTTAGAGCAGGTGCTTGGTGAGCACCCGTATCCACACCATGTATACTGCATTAAGATCCGTGCTATTTTTTTCCCCTCTCAAACAATTTCTCATTTTTATATCTCTCGCACCACATATTTTTTGAAGTCAAAAACTTGCAGATCACTTAAACATAACAATTGGAATGTGGGAAAAATATTTTGGATTTTGTATGTCATTATCTATATATGTATCTCAAGATTTTTTTGAATTTTAAAAAAAATTAAATTTAAATCTGCACAAAAAAATTCTGAACTATTTTTCCTCCATTCTATTTGTTGTTTTTGAGTGATTTACAAAAAATCTAATCGAAATATTGTATAATTTGAGAGATAGAAAAAAGAAAAAGACAAAAAAAAAGAGAAGGTGCGAGGAGCGCACCTGCTCCACCACACTTTTCCCTACTGAAAAGGGCTGGGCCCAAGGCCCAGCTACCTTTGCACTCCGTTCCCCACACCTCGAAATATATAACTAGAAAAAAAGATCTCCGTTCTCGCAAGAGTCCCGACCTCGGTGCTGCAGGCCGCCGCTCACCGTGACGATGGCCTCGACGGAGGAGCAAGAATACGGTGGATCAATGGAATATTCATACCACCGTACGCACTACCCCAACGCGTGCACGGATGATGATCATGCCGGCCTCTGTTACCCGGAAGACCCAGCCGATCTCCTTGATCGGCTGGAGATTGCCGAACCCCATGAGCAGCCGGCGCGCATTGTTGCTGGTGCGTGCATCTTTACTCTTCCATGGGAACCCCTTCTTATTGATTCTTGTTTCCAAAAACTCAACTAGGCGTTGATCAATTTATCTATATTGAATGAATGTAACTGCACAGATGTTTCAGATCCTTGTGAAATTGCCTGGCGTGCCTTGGACCTCATGTTCCCACGCGAGGACGACGAGTGGAGCAGCTGGAGCGCGAGGGAGGGTAGTAGTGACGACGACGATGATGTTGACCCTGTACAGATGATAGACGGGGACGAGGAGACGGATTGCCCAGGTATCCAGTTCTCCATCCAGAGTAAATTGCCCTTCACAACCCAATCGATAATTAACCAATCTGTAGGTTTTACATTGATTCTTCAGGGGGAAATGTAGTCGATGACTGTAGCACAGAGGAAGGCGGCGATTACGAAGATGGAGGCGGTGATGAGCAAGTGGTAGATGATGACGAAGAGACAAACTGCCCAGGTAGCTAATGCTCTCATCAGACGATACAGAGATTGTCTTCCAATCTGAAGGAAATAGGGGATGTGTTTATATTGAAGTATTTGACTGCTGACATGACATGTTTTACATTAACTCTTCAGGAAAGCTTTACCCTGAGAGTGAAGCAGAGGAGATAGAACGCAAATGGGCAAAAAGCACCCTCCAACAGTTTATAGAGCACACCAAGATCTGCGACGAGATATTGGCCCTGGGTGATGAGGATGAGACCCCTTTACCTCCTCATCCTATGCAGGTGTTTCCTGACGCAACATCTGCATGTGTTCTTGGGTTAGACTGCCACCACCGTGTTTACAGGACCCATGACACTTCTACCAGTAAGTGCCAATTTGTCATTTGTTCATTCCTAGCAATTAATCTCTGCTGTCGTGATACCTACGTATTTTCTTAGCAATAATAACTTGTTTTTTCTTCACTCCATTGTTCACAGCCCCATCAACTCTTGGGTATCGCAAACCACAAGCTATGCTACAAATATTTTCTTTGCGTTTATCAAGCTTTGAGCCCTCGTATACAACTAGTGTGTACGGGATATTTGCCATTCGGGATAACTTTGACCCGCGCCGGAATTATGTCTTCAACCATTCCAGAGACGATGCTGTCACCGTTCAGAAACAGGTAATTAAGGCTTGTCTTCCTCCGAAAATAATTATGCTTGTTTTGTCTACGAATTGGTTGGCTGCTGAATCACCAAGTTCAACACTTGAGATTTAGGTCAGTTAGCTTCTTTGATTTGTCCCCTTTTGCATGCATCTATTAAAAGCTGTGTGAGGTCAGGTTATTTTATTTCACGGGTCCTATGGATCTGCCCCTTCTTGTTGTTAACACTTAAATTATTATTTTTACATCAAACCATCCTATCGGATCTCAAAACTTATATGATTATACTTTTGTATGCCATGTACATACAAAAACCAATCATCTTATTTACATACTTCAAAACATATATGCATGGGCATTGAGATGGTTAGCAGGATATTAGGGGGCATGGGGTAATTGATCTTGAAATCCCTAGTGGTAATATGATCTGACATCTGATACTCGTAGATGTTGAGCTGTTGACTACATAAAATAGATGCAAGGGAAATATTTTTTTTGAAACTAGGCAAGAGGCTTGCCATTCATTGATATAGGAGAAGAGAATGGCTAGTTTATGAGGGAAACCAGCCGAAAACCGATAAAAACACAACACAACACGCCGGCCCCGAGGCCGCGCACCACACGAGCCGACGGCCTAGCCACCCCAGTGGCCAAGGCCGACACCCTAAAACACCTCAAAACGCAACAAGGCGGAGGCAAAACACGGAGCCGCCGCTCCGACAACCACGCCGACCCCCAGGGTCGTGCACCACCTAGCCGAAGACAAGCCGAGGACGAAACCGACAACACGAACAACAAACTTGCAGTGAAGGGCCTCCACAGTGATGCCTCCAACGAGGGGAGCGACGTCCGAGAGCGCCACCATCACCGGCATCGGCCGAGGCCGGTGCAGGGTTTTCACCCGGAGCACACCGAAACCGAAGACGTGTTCGCCTGACCGCCGAGTCGAGGAATCCAAACCGCTCGTCGACGCCGACAACCAACTCGCTCCACAGCTCCCTCCGGCCGACGGAGCAACCAAGGCGAGGACCCCAGCAGGCAAAACGACACATGAAAGTGTCGCCCTCGCCCGATCCCACGAGGAATCAGGGTTTCCCCTCGCACGACCGACATCCACCGCACCTCGCGGAGATGAGAGGCAGGGCTGCGCAGCATGCGGCCGACAGAGCACCGCCAAGGAGCACCGTGGGCGCCGCCGGAACGCCACGAAGGAGGGGGCGCCGAACAACACCGAAGCGGAGACTCGAAGACGAACGCCGATGCCCGCAGACTTGAGCTCCCTGGACCAGCCGCCGCGCCGCCCACGCGGCCACCGCGGCCGCCACACAGCCGAGGAACCCGGGGCCGCCGCCCCAGCGCCCATCTCTGCCGGAACGCCGCGCCAAACCAGGGTCGCCACGCCGATCCGGCCGGAGCTCCAATCGCTCGAAAGGGGAGAGGCCCCTGCCCAACGCCGCCCGCGCGAGAGGAGGAGGACCCGCCGCCACCGTCAGCCGCGCGCCCCTCGCCCGGCGGCGTCCTCTGGCGGCGGCGAGAGGAGGTGGAAGGGGAGGAGGGGCGGCGGCTGGGCTAGGGTTTGAGTCGCCCGAGCCGCCCCCCAGGGAGCGATGCAAGGGAAATAGATTTACATTGTAGGCACATGCATGCATGCCTTAATATTGAAACAACTCCCATCTCGAGGGTGAAAAAATTCACCCATATCTCTCATGCATGTACCCGATATGAAGTTATCCACACAGACAGTTCTACTTATAACGACCACATTCCATATATGTTATAGTAGTAGAGCCTACACTTCTAAACATTTAATTGACCTCAACTTTGCTTCAACATGGCAGAATTTTAGTAGACAACTCTATGCATACATCATGTAGTAAAACTTTCATTATGACATGTTGCACTTCCTCTTGTTCCTTCTAGAACAAGTATTGGAATTCTCAAGATGCATAATTTGTGCAATAATCTATTCTGATATGTGATACTCACAAATAATGAGTAGCTGACAAGATATATAATTGTTTAAGGGATATCATTGCATTCAAGTCACATGCATTCTTAGATATTGAAACAAATGTTAAAAAATCCACCCTTGAGATGGAGTGAATTATCACTCAGTAGTTAGTTTCAACATGAGCCTGTATATCTCACTGAGTTTATTCTGTTACACGCTCACCTTTTTGGATGTGGATATTGCTCATCAGTCCTAACAAGATGTTAAATTGTAGGAATCCTTTGTCTTACCTCTTTGTAGCCCATGTCGAGGAATGTATTATGAATTAGATAAGGCATTATTAGAAGTTGATCTTTGGGAAAAGAAGGAAGGGGATGAATCAGCTGACAAGCAGCAAATCTCTGGATATGTTGAGATCGATATCGTTTTCGAACACGATTTCCTGTTTTGTGGACGGATTACTGTTGATAAGTGCAATTTGGACATAACGTACACAATTCTTTCAAGAAGTGTTGAGACTGTAATACAAGTCTATGCAAAGGTTGATCATCCTCATCATGTGAGGTTCACTGCTTTTAGCACTGGATATTGTAAGGATGGAGTCATGCTGTTGGATGACAAACTATTTGGGAGCGAAAAATTATTCCAGCATATCGTTGCTGTGAAAGCAAATGAAGAGTTGGATGTTGTTTTAGAAGTGGACAATTCACTGTTCAAGTGGACTTTTCAGGATGAATATGTCGGCGCTGTTATCTCTCCTAATGACTCGATCTTTGACTATGGCCTGTTTTTCGTGAGAGTGATGTTTGCTCCAAAGGACTCTCAGTGAAGCCGTAGGTAAACAGCAGAATTCTATGGTCTGACTTATATGACATTTCTATGTAGTATATACAACTGGCCATATCGTGAATTATTTTTCCTAGTCCCAGTATTAGTTGACCCAACGAACACTTTATGCTAACCAACTTGGTTTATCGAAATTAGGAACTAGCCTTTGCTATTGCTGCTATTTCGACTAAATTCCTGGGAGCCAAACATGGAAGGACATCTTTGCATACCGAATGCTATTGTAAATTAGCCTCCTAAAATATGTAACGTTGACTTACAAGTTTTAAGTCTCTCATGTTGATTTCCATATGTGGAGCCCGAAATGGAGTATTTCCATATGTGGAGTATTTTGATGTCGATTTAATTTGACGACGCAAGGTCACCACGGACAACGCCGTTTGTTAAGTGATAAAATCTGATACCGTTCATATCTTAGCGTGTTATTCTAGATACTACAGTACTACTATCCATGTTCGGGATTGTATGGCCTGAGGACCAATTTGATAAGAGTAAAGTTTGAAATAAACCTTAAAGTTGCAGTGGGTGATGGAATCAAACCTTAAACTTATAATCCCGGAAATTAGCACCCCGAGCTTACTATTCCCGGTCTATACTTACATGGAGCTCGTTTCCATTCAAAAATTGTTGACGTGGCAGCAGGCAACCCTGGGATCACCGACTGTTCGTCATCCTCAGGCTGGACCCTTTCTCTTCGGCATCCTCATGCCGGCCGAGCATTTAAACGAGCAGAACGCAAGCATCCGCGAGCCTGCGGATAACTTGCACATCTTCGCCATCAAGAGCAGCTAGGCCATGGCCTGTGACTCCCCTACATACGCTGAGTGTGCCGACGATGTACTTCAGCGATTCAGCCTACGACACATCTGCTGCACGGCTCCGCCGTGGTGATCGTCGTCGTGCTCCCCGTCTCCGCGGGAACGCAGGCGTGCTCTGTCTGTGGTGCCCAAGCCCAACAACCTGAAGGCGAGCAGGCGTTTTCAAAATCACGTTGACGGCGGCGAACCCAGGCGGTCAGCGCGGTCTGGAGAAGAACGGAGCGAGCTGCAGGTCGGACCGTTCGCCGTCCATCTACAGATCGCGCGCCGCCGTCGAGGTCCAGGTAGCGCGCCACGCTGCAGGCCGGGCCGTCGAGGTCCATGCGGTGTGTTGCGCGCCTTCCAGCTAAAGGACGCTCGCCGCCGTTGAGGTCCGGGTCACGTGCCGCGATGTATAGGGTAGGGTGGTGATTTCAAGGATTAAGAGTTCAAGGTTTGAGTTGGACACCATCTACAACTTAAAGGTTTATTTCAGACTTCACTCATTTGATAAAACCAAGAATGTTTATAATTTACTTATTAATTACAGCATGCACCTATAGTTTCAGATGCATCCAAGTTTCCCTCGTCTGCATGCCCACTGAGTATGTATTTTTCTTATCTAAGATACAACATCACTCTATTTAGTTATTTAATATAGTGCCATATAAGCCGGAAATGCACTTTTGAAAGCGGGCAACAACAATCGAGCACCATATGTACAGCAGCAACGGTATCAGGATGCAGAGCACACGCTAGGATCAGAGGAGAAGCAGACCTAGCGGCAACAACCACGCAGAGGAGGGCAGCTTGGGTCGAAGAGAATGAGCTCGCTACAGTTTGCGACTGCCAGCGCCGGCTAGAGATTTTTTTATTCGGACAGCGGTTCCCCTCACTTTCTTCCCAAACTTCTCTCCAGGCGGTGTCCAAGCGAGGTTTGGATAACGTGGATGGGCAGCCCACCTCCCTCTAGACGCCATTTTCCTGCCATGACTCGAGCCACCCTCCCGCCAGAGTCATTGCCCCACCATTGACTCCGGCTGGCTAGACTCGCGAGCTCCCACCGTCGCCGCCCCAGGATCTGTCACCAAGCCTTGGGGAGGTCGCCCGCATTGCGTCCGCAACCGAGCTCGGCAGGATGCCATCTATCGGTGCTTCGTCAGTGCTCAAAGCCCTTTTTGGGCCTAGAAGGCATCAACGACATTTTCGGACGCACACAGGAGGTAAGCACAGCCCGTCCCTGCCTTCTATGTCGTCGGCACTTCGTGACACCTCTACCGCCCGCGTGGAGATGATTATTTTTTTGCAATAAATTGTCGATGATTTCGTCAAACGAAGAGTTCGATGATGGGGAGAAGCTTGCGGTGGTGGCGTGGTCCAAGCTGAGACAACGAAGAAGAAACATGCCAGCTCGACGTTGGGTCGTCAAGTGATCAACCGCCCCGAACTGCCGCGCACGACAAGCTCATCACGGACTACTTCAACCCTGATGCAGTATACTGTAAAACCTGCTTTAGGTGACGGTTTAGAATGAGCTCTAAGTTGTCCACGAAAACTGTGGATGCCGCCAAGATATATGGCACATATTTCACTGAAAGGAGGAATGCCGCAGGGCTTCTAGGTCTTAGATACCAAAAGCTCACAGCCGCTTTTGAGGATGATGGTTTACATCTGATTTGATTGATGATCATGTGTGAATACGAGAGAGCACAATTCTCAGGAGTTTCCGCTGTTTTGGGAAGGTTATCATTGCAATATTTAGTGAGGAGTAAATGCGGTGCACCAGATGAGGCCGACACTCAGAGGCTTCTATCCATTAACAAAGCTAGGGGTTTGCCAGCATGCTTGGTTCCATTGACTGTATGTATTGGCGGGGTTATGTGCATGATCCTACCATAATTCTAGAAGTTGTTGCAAATCAGGAGTTATGACATGCTTTCTTTGTCCTTCTAGGATCTTGTGATCATATCAATGTATTGCAACGATCACCACTCGTTACCAGGTTAGCTCATGGAGAGGTTCCCCCTGTTGAGTTCATGCTTAATGAGCACAAGTACATAATGAGGTATTATCGTGCTGATGAAATCTACAGTTCAGACATATTTTTATGGACGAAGGGAGTACTTGTTTGAACTTGTAATTTGTGTTTGGACTTATTTGTTTATTGGTTGTATTGTGATGAATCTATTTATGTGATGAATTGTAATACTTATTTTAATTATGTATGGTTTGTTTCGTAGATAAAACATTGAGTTCCTATATTCATATTTAATTAGACAACACATAGATTTTGGACCGCAAGTTTTGTCTTCTGCTACATTTATAGTTTTCTGGGATCCCAATACTTTCTCTCCCCACTCCCAAAATGTGAGTGAGGTGTTATGCTTTTGATGGATATGCTCGTTTGTACCAAAGTTTACACCATCCGCTAGAGATGCTTTTAGACATCTCTCCATCAACCATACTACCAAATAGTCAAACATGTTGCGTTCTCCTTTAATTTCCTGAACACATTTTGCTCCTCCACGAAATCACAAAACCCCTTCCCTATATTTTTTTTTCAAACAAATCTCCTTCATTATAACCCACTCTGTCCACAAATAGGGGTACTTCTAGGTTTTGACATAAGTTAAACTGTTGAAGATTTGACTAACTTTATAGACAAAATGTAGCAACATATATGATATCAAATCGAAATATTATGAAACTACACTTAAAAACCCTTCTAGTGGTACTAGTTTGGTGTCATAAATATCACTACGTTTTCCTATAAAGTTGGTTAAATTTTGTTAAGTTTGGATTAATACAAAGTTTACAAGTGCACTATTTTTTTTTGGATGGAGAGTGTTCCCTTTTTTCGATAAAGGATTCGTTATTACTTTGAAAAGCAATTACACCCAGCTGCATAACCACAACCGTTTATATGTTTCAAGTCAAAGGTCGGATAAAACAAAACTATGCGAAATACATATCGAAGCGATGAAACATAAGACGCCTAAGGTATGGGTGGGGATTCAATCCGTAGACTATGCTGCCACCCATGTAGCCTTCAATCGTGTACAGACCTTCGTAAATAGGTCTCGGTTCTCCACTCGCTGAAGAGGTAAGAAACGGAGAATACATGTACACATCTGTAGATAACCTACAAAATGGAGCAATTTTTATGGTTAAAAATCTTGTCATTTCTACTTAGCCAAAGCGTCCAGATAACTGCTAGAGCCCCCACCCTAAGAAGCAACTTGAACCTTTAATCGATACCATGAAGCCAATTGCCAAAGACATTGGCTACACTAGTCGGAGGATACAGGCTAGACGCTACTTGGATGACTGACCATATAGATCTAGAAAATTGGCACCGTAAGAAAAGGTGTTTAATAGTTTCGTCATGTTGACAGAAAATACACCGGGTACTTCCATGCCAGTTTCGCTTAACAAGATTGTTTTTGGTGAGGATAACTCCTCGACGAAGATACCATCCATTTTTTTATTTTTTATGGTATTTTCATCCTCCAAATTTTCTTATTATTATCAACTGGTATGTCAGAATGAAGGATCACACTGACAATGATTTTATTGAGAAAGTGACATCTACATGAAGATTCCACCTAAATTCATCTGGTTCGGTCGATAGTTGTATATCTCCTAGCCGGTGGATTAGGGAATTCCATGCCAACAGCCTTTTCCCAAGCAAGACCGTCTGAACGTCACATTCGGAGGCGAGGTAGCCATTACCGTGACAATGATATCACTTTTGCGACGAACAATACTATACAAGGCAGGATATTGTTCACTTAAGGGTGCATTGCCTAACCAAATGTCTTCCCAGAACCGTATTTGTGCTCATTCTTGATCGAAAAAGTACCATGGCAGAAAAAGACATTCTTTGCCATCATGAGACCAGCCCAGAAGTACGAATCCCCTGGTTTTCAAACCACTTGGGATAACGTCTTCAAGCCAATATACTTTCTTCTAAGAATAGTTTGCCAAATCCCATCCTCGGTAAGAAGCTTAAACAACCATTTACCTAGCAGGGCTAAATTCTTGACTTCCAGGTCATGAACTCCAAGCCCTACTTGATCTTTGGGACTACAAACTATGCTCTATTTAACCACTCGAAATTTCTTTTTCTCGCTGTCCCCTTGCCAAAAGAATCTAGATCAATAGTAATCGAGTTTATAAAGAATTCCTTTTGGTACTAGGAAGAAGGATAACATGTACAGTACCATATTTGTCAGTACTGAATTAATGAGTACCAATCTTCCTTCCAGGGACAACAATTTACCTTCCAATTACTAAGGCGTTTTTGTAATCTTTTTTCCACTATTTTCCATTCAGCGATTGTGAGTCTCCGATAATGCATCAGAATACCCAAATAGCGAATATGAAACTGGCATTCCCCGTAACCAAACAACTCTGCATATAGAGTCGTATCATTTTGGGCATCACCAAAACAAAACAATTCACTTTTATGGAAATTGATTTTTAATCCCGACAACTGCTCGAATGCCACCAAAATTAATTTCAGATTGCGAGCTTTTTCCAGACCGTGATCCATAAATAGAATTGTATCATTGGAATATTGGAGGATAGATAAACCACCATCGACCAGATGTGGAATCACACCTTAAATCTTACCTTCAGACTTGTCCCGCTCTATCAGGATAGCCAGCATATCCGCTACAATGTTAAACAACATTGGTGTCAACGGATCCCCTTGGCGTAACCCTTTCGTGTCTGGAAATAGTGTCCGATATCATCATTAACCTGGATTGCCACACTTCTTCCATACACAAAATTGTTGATCAGAGTACGCCATTCAGGAGAAAAATCTTTCATCCCAAGAGTCTGCTGTAGGAAAGATCACTTGACCTTATCATGCGCCATTTCAAAATCTTATTTTAAAATAACCACATGTAATTTCTTAGTATGCATCTCATGTACCATCTCATGCAAAACCGCCACTCCATCTAGGATATTTCTTCCTTGCATGAAAGCGGTCTGTGATGGATGAACAACATGATCCGCAACCGTATTATGTCTAATGGTGGCCACTTTCGTGAAAATCTTGAAACTTACGTTTAAAAGGCAAATAGGTCTATATTGTTGAATCTTTTCTGCCTCATTAACTTTCGGTAACAAAATTAGTTCACCAAAATTTAGACGAAATAATTCTAGTTGTCCCATGTGCAGAGCTCTGAACAAATCTAGAAAGTCCGATTTAATAGTATCGCAAAAGGTTTGATAGAACTCAGCTGGAAAACCATCTTCCTCTGAATAAGGTCCAGTCAGAAGGCCATTTTCTTCCATAGATACTTGGGGTATGTCATCCGTTAAGTCCACGTTTAAAGAAAATGCACTTTCCTCCGGAGGACCAAACAAACCTTTATAATAATTCGTAATGTAGGATTTGAGTTGCTCATAGCCTTCAATCAACCCTTCATCTTGTATCGGAGAGTGAATACGTTTTTTCCGATGTCTCCCATTGGACAAGCCATAGAAATATCACATATTTGAGTCTCCTTCCAATATGAATTGGGCTTTGGAACGCTGATACCATTTAAGTTCCTCTTCGCGAAGAACACTCGCTGTCTGCGCATTGGACTGATTCTTGAGTTCAATCTCTTGCGGAGATAGCGGTCTTACCTCCGCTAAAGCCTCTAGCTCAACAATCACATGTGATAAGCGAGCCTTTTTTTTAAGAATACCAGCCATATGGGCAGTCCAACCAGAGAGATGTTTGCGCATTGCCCGCATATTATTATTCCATCTCAAAATTGGAGTGCTACCCGAGACCGGTCTCTCCCCAACCGTTCTAACCATTTCATGGAACCCCTCTCGATGTAGCCAGCCAAGTTAAAACTTGAACGACCGTTTACAAACAGATCGGGGATTCCCAGTAGTTAGGAGGATAGGAGCATGGTCAGACAATTTTTCGATACGTTCTAGTGCACGGACCGACACCATAGGATATTTATCTTCCCAATCGGTATCCATCAACACGTGATCTAGTTTTTCGTACGTGGGTTTAGGCAAGCTATTGGCCCAAGTAAATTGTCGACCGGACATAAACACCTCTCTTAAGTCTAAGCTATCAATGACAACATTAAACAAGAAAGACCAATGTGCATCGAAATGGCCTTTGATTTTCTCGTGAGGAAATCTGAGCAAATTAAAATCCCCTCCGATCAAAATTTGATGGGGGTTATCTTTTGCAAGATTTACTAACTCTCGTAAAAAGTCAGCATTAAAAGCGTCTTGAGAGGCACCATAAAGGGGAACCCCTCCTCTCCTTATATAGTGGAGAGGAGGCTTACAAGATGTACGGCAACTAGCATATCTCCTCCTGTAACTAGCCAAGACTCGATCCTCCCGCACAGGGGAACCCCTCCTCTCCTTATATAGTAGAGAGGAGGCTTACAAGGAAAGGAACTCTAGGGGTATATTTGCTGATCTAAGCTACTTTATAAGCTTCTTTGGCTCCAGGGGTGACCCTCCCTTCTTTAATCGACGACCAGGTGACCTCCTCCGGTACCTTTTATGCCATCTTCTTCTTTGGCCTCATGGCTTTGATTAAAGCTGAACTGCTTAGCTCCTCATGTCCTTTGGTCCTTGATGGAATCTTGGACCAGGGTGCCGACATGCTACAGTTGAGATTATGCCGGATCCCCGGTAACTTAACCGGTATAAACCGAACTCTTGTTCTTTTTATCTTCAGATTGTAACTCTTGGGCGTACCTCTGGCTTCGATATCACCGGTTGCCTTAGTCCGGTATACCCCTCCTGGTATACTGGTTTGCACCATCCGCCACTATCATAGTAAGCCTACTTAATCCGGATTATTCTTTAATCTGGTTTACAAACACTTTAACATGGCATATTTGCCATAGTCTTGACCTACCGGATTTACAAACACTTCAGTTTTACAAATACTTTGTTGCCAAACTTGACCTCACTAGATTTTTTTTTTTTAGATGAACCATCCCGCTTTATTGATGTATAATATTTGAGAGAGATACAGGGATCGGTACAAGGACTGGGGTATTAAGAAGCCACACACCCAGTTCTAAAGAAGAAGAAGCCCTTGCTAAACTATGAGCCTCTAAATTATAATTTCTACCTTCATGAACAAATCTAACAAACTCAAAATATCCAACTCGCTCCTTTATTTCTCTAACTATAGCTGCATTTTTACCACCCGTACCTTCTGAAATATCACGTAGAATTCCTTGACAATCTGAACTAATGCTAATTTTTCTGACAAGCAAATCATCTGCAAGAGACAAAGCTTCTCTACATGCTATAGTTTCTAGCACTGCCGAGTCTATGATTCCTGGATAAATACATGCCGACGCCCCAACGTTCATCCCATCACTGTTTCGACAGATAACACCAACAGCTCCCTGATTGCCAGTACGAGACACTGCCGCATCAACCATAAACTTATGAACACCGGGAGGCGGTGCTTGACCTCACTAGATAGACTCTTTAGTCTTGTGCAAAAAAAAAAAAAGATAGACTCTTTAGTCGGCCCACAAGCAAAACGAATCGAACGCAAAGGAACGCAGAAACGGTCAAGAGACGGGATGTAGTGAACCGGGCTGGGCCTCGGGCCATATCTCGGCTGCAAGTATAATCCGTTCCCCGCACCTCGACTCGAGAGAAAGAATCTTGGTTCCCCGCGACCTCCAGTGGAAATCCCTAATCCTCTCGGACCCAACGCGCCGCCGTTCGCCGCCCGTGACGACGGCTTCGATGGAGGAGCAAGTCTCCCGTGGAGCAGTGGAGCTTCGCCGTTCATATCACGCTACCCACTACCCTAACGCCTGCGCGGATCATGCCGGCCCGGAAGACCCAGGCGATCTCCTGGAGGTTGCCGAGCCCCACGACCAGCCGGCGCACGTCGTCACTGGTGCCCATCCTTACTCTTCCTCGATAATTCTTCAGTATTGATCCTGCCTGATAGGGAGTGCAACTGCACAGATTTTTACATCTTCGTGAAATTGCCTGGCGTGCCTTGGACCTCATGTTGCAACTAGGTTTTGATCAATTATTATCTGTTGCGACTGCACAGATTTAGATCCTTGTGAAATTGCCCACCGTGCCTTGGACCTCATGTTCCCACGCGATGACGACGATTGGAGCAGCTGGAGCGCAAGGGAGGAGGGTACTAGTGACGACGACGATGTTGAGACTGTACAAGTGATAGACGGGGACGAGGAGGAGACGGATTGCCCAGGTATCCACTTCTCCATCCACAGTAAATTGCCCTTCACCACCCAATCGATAATCAACTAATCTGTAGGTTTTACATTGATTCTTCAGGGGAAAATGTAGTCGATGACTGTAGCACAGAGGAAGGCAGCGATTACGACGATGATAGGCAAGTGATAGACGATGATGAAGAGACAAACTGCCCAGGTAGCTAATTCTCTCATCAGATGATACAAACATTGCCTTCCAATCTGAAGGAAATACAGGATGTTTTTATATATATTCAAGTATTTGACTGCTGACATGACATGTTTTACATTAACTCTTCAGGAAAGCTTTACCCTGAGAGCGAAGCAGACGAGATAGAGCGCAAATGGGCAAAAAGCACCTTCCAACAGTTTGTAGAGTACACCAACATATGGGAGGAGATCATGGCCCTGGGAGATGAGGATGATACCCCTTTACCTCCTCGTCCTATGAAGGTGTTTCCTGACGCAACAGGTGCATGTGTTCTTGGGTTAGACTGCCACCACCGTGTTTACAGGACCCATGACACTTCTACCAGTAAGTGCATTGTGCCATTCATTCCTAGCAATTAATCTCTGCTGTTGTGATATCTATGTATTTTCTTAGCAATAGTAACTTGAGTTTTCTTCACTTCATTGTTCGCAGCCCCATCAACTCTTGGGTACCGCACACCAGAAGCTATGCTACAGATATTTTCTTTGTGTTTGTCAAGCTCTGAGCCCTCGTGTCCCACTAGTGTGTATGGGATATTCGCCATTCGGGATAACTTTGACCCGCGCCGGAATTATGTCTTTAACCGCGCCAGGGTAGATGCTGTTGCGGTTCAGAAACAGGTAATCAAGGCTTGTCTTGTCTACAAATTGGTTGGCTGCTGAATCATGATGTTCATCACGTATGTCAGTTAGCTTCTTTGATTTGTCCCCTTTTGCTTGCAACTATTAAAAGATGTGTGAGGTCAGGTTAGTTTATTTCTCCAGGTTCGAGGGATCTACCCTTTTTTGTTGTTTTCAGTTACATGATTTTTTTTTTTTACATCAAACCACCAGATCTGATCTCAAAATTTATATATTATATTTTTACCAAAAACATACAAAAACCAGTCATCTTATTGATATAATTCAATATAAACACACCCCTATTTCTTTTTCTTGTTGTTATCTGCATGGACATTGAGACGGTTATAACTCCAGCTAGCGGGACATTATGGGGGCATGCGGTAGATGATCTTGAAATACCTAGCGGTAATCTGATCTTTCATGTGATACTCCTAGATTTTTAGCAGCTGACTACATGAAATAATTGTGAAGTAAACAGATTTACATTAAAGGCACATCATGTCTCGCATATTGAAACATGTGAAAAAATGTACCCTTGAGATGGAGCGAGTATCATTCAACAGTATATCTTACTGAGTTTGTTCTGCTTTTACATGCTAATGTATTTAGAACTGGATATTGCGGGGAGACGTGTGGATGTCCAAGGGGCATTATGCTCTAATATTTTAAAAGTGTATAAATGAAATGCGAACACCATGTTATCACATAGATGCATGAGCAGTTTCTTTGTTTACATAAGTAATGCAGTTCTAGCAGATACTCTCAGGAATAATCTAAAATCTTACTTGAAAACTAATGACTGTACGCACTCCATCACTTTTATGAAATGACTATTTATAGTAGAATTTTATCTAGGCAAGCAGACTTAGTTAATGCGCCTATTATTAGCTGTTGAATTGTATCTAGGACCATGATTATGCTTGTTTTATCTACGAATTGGTTGGCTGCTGAATCACGAAGTTCAACCATTGAGATTTAGGACAGTTAGCTTCTTTGATTTGTCCCCTTTTGCTTGCATCTATTAAAAGATGTGTGAGGTCAAGTTATTTTATTTCTCGAGGTCCAAGGAATCTGCCCCTTTTTGTTATTAACACTTAAATTACTATTTTTACATCAAACCATCATATTGGAATCTCAAAACTTATATGATTATACTTTTGTATGCCATGTACATACAAAAATCAATCATCTTATTTACATACTTCAAAACTTATATGCATAGGCATTGAGATGGTTATAACTCCAACTAGCAGGATATTAGGGGGCATGGGGTAGATGATCTTGAAATCCCTAGCAGTGATATAATCTGACATCTGATACTCGTTGATGTTGAGCAGTTGACTACATAAAATAGATGCAAAGGAAACAGATTTACATTATAGGCACATGCATGCATGCCTTACATATATTGAAACAACTGTGAAAAAGTTTCACCCTTACTCCCATCTCGAGGGTGAAAAAATTCACCCATATCTCTCATGCATGTACCCATTATGAAGTTATCCACACAGACAGTTCTACTTATAACGACCACATTCCATATCTGTTATAGTACTAGAGTATACACTTCTAAACATTTCATTTACCTCAACTGGCTTCAACATGGCAGAATTTTAGTAGACAACTCTATGCATACATCATGTAGCTAAAATTTTCATTATGACATGTTGCACTTCCTCTCGTTCCTTCTAGAACAAGTATTGGAATTCCCAAGATGCATAATTTGTGCTAGTAATCTATTCTGATATGTGATACTCACAAATATTGAGCAGCTGACAAGATATATAATAGTTTAAGGGATATCATTACATTCAAGTCACATGCATTCTTAGATATCGAAACAAATGTGAAAAAAAATCCACCCTTGAGATGGAGTGAATTATCACTCAGTAGTTAGTTTGAACATGAGCTTGTATATCTCACTAAGTTTGTTCTGCTACGCACTGATCTTTTTGGATGTGGATATTGCTCATCAGTCCTAACAAGATGTTAAATTGTAGGAATCCTTTGTCTTGCCTCTTTGTAGCCCATGCCGAGGAATGTATGTATCAGATAAGGCATTATTAGAAGTTGATCTTTGGGAAAATAAGGAAGGGGATGAATCAGCTGACAAGCAGCAAATCTCTGCATATGTTGAGATCAACATCGTTTTAGAACATGATTTCCTGTTTTGTGGACGGATTCCTGGTGATAAGTGTAATTTGGACATAACGTACACAGTTCTTTCAAGAAGTGTTGAGGCTGTAATACAAGTCTATGCAAAGGTTGACCATCCTCATCATGTGAGGTTCACGGCTTTTAGCACTGGATATTGTAAGGATGGAGTCATGCTGTTGGATGACAAACTATTTGGGAGCGAAAAATTATTCCAGCATATCGTCGCTGTGAAAGCAAATGAAGAGTTGGATGTTGTTTTAGAAGTGGACAATTCATTGTTCAAGTGGACTTTTCGGGATGAATATGTCGGCGCTGTTATCTCTCCTGATGACTCGATCTTTGACTATGGCTTGTTTTTTGTGAGGGTACTGTTTGCTCCAAAGGATTCTAATTGAAGCTCAGCTCCACCATTCTGATGTATTGCCATTGGCTGGAACTCTTTCGAAGAAGAGAAAAATGATGTTCTTAGACCTGTTAGTAGCAGCTGAATTTCTCTTGGCAAGCTTTAGGTGAACAGCAAATGTCTTTGGTATGGCCTGTCTATGTAAAATGTTGAACTGCTTAGCATGTTCAATATGTGTATACTGTCTACATGCTCTGTCTTTTTCTTGTCCTGTTATTATTATCCTTATGGTTAGAAAATTAGGGAGTACCTTATTACTGTACACCGCAGCACCAGGTGTAGTAGGCATCCTATCGCAGACGTGTCTGGCATGCGTTGCCTCTTTGGGGGCGTCCACGTTTTTTTTTTTTTTTTTTTTTTTTGAGATGGGGGGCGTCCACGTTTTGATAGAAATTAAACTGAATAGTTTGTTTGAACATGGGGATAATCCCTTAGAATATTGGTTGTACCTTCACCCAATTCCAACAAAACACAATCCTCAATTAGTAGATTGAACTAAGTTTTGGGAAAAGGCGGGTTAGGTGGGGATTAAATAAACACAATACTCTAATACCAAACATGATTTTACCAAACATACCAAACATGATTCCCACTAATCCCCAAGTACTAAGGTCTTAATGTTTGCAAGCTGAAACCTGTTGCAACCACATCACTCTAAGGGCCTGTTTCGTTTGGATGTCCACGGGAGAAATATTTTCTACATCACACGAACTTTAAAGCATCTGAAAAGTTGTACGAGGGGAAACGCTCGATTCGGCCATTTCTTACGATGCAGCCTTGTTCTTGTGCTCGCTGGGGCAAAAATGTGTCGCGCTGATAAGAGGGAGGGATGGCGGGAACCTGCGCTCGCCGGGGAAAATACGGCGGGAGAAATTCACTCACCTCTCGCCGATACTCCTCCCCTATTTACACCTTCCAGCCTCACCGCCCAAAGCCGCGCCACCATTTTCCCCCTTTCGAGATATCCCTCCGTAGATTTTCTCCGGCCACCAAGGTAAGGGACGGTCTCTTCTCAAGCTAGTGGACCTCCGTCGCGGAAGTTCATCCTCCTATGCCTGGCCGACATGTCGTCGTCTTCCTTCGCCGGATCTGTGAGTACCTCCCAACCCTAGCTTAGATCTACACTAACATTGGTGGTATCTATGTATGTATAGAGAGTTCTTGGTTCGATCTTATAGTTTTCTTACTTCTTGCTTGGATCTGTAAGACCCTAAAGTAGTTTTGCTTAGTTTGTTGCTTCGATCTGCACTTGTAGAGTACTTCTGCGTGGATCTGTAAGTTCTTGTTTCAATCTGTAAGAGTAGAGTAGTTTTTCCTTAGTTCTTGCTTCGATCTGTAAGCCTAGAGTGCGTTCCTAATATTTCGTGTGGGCGTTATTTCATCGAACACCTGCTTTTGCTTTCTTCTAAGCTACGTCGTCCATGTATAAGTGTGATAGTTAGTACCAGCTAGGCATTTTTCTTAGCATGCTTGCTTACCATTGTCAATGATGTTGTCTTGAGAGCTTAGCTTACTTACCATTGTTCTTGCACGTTGCTACTTTGATTGTCTGTATAGTACGCAACCTTCCCTAATCCATCGGCGAATTCTGTGTTGCCGGCTTAGCCACTCCGTTACATCCCGGTGCCTGATAGGTACTGCCCTATTAGAAAGAAATAACTTCATGATATGGTATGCCGCTCTGTCCAGCTTCGTGTTGAATCGGGTGTGCGAGTTGGTCAAGAAAGGGATGACCGGAGTGCAGTTCTTCAGGAAACGTGACCTGAAAGCGATTGTAGATCATGTTCTGAAGTTCACTAGCCATAAGGTTGGTGTCAATCAACTCTACAACCAACTGAGGCACTTGAGAGCAAGGTGGGTTCATGTATTGTGGTGACCCAGCGTACCACTGCATGGTGTAGTACACAAGTCGTTGACATAACACAAGTGAAACACCGTTCCACCCATATTACATCCCTCAGAGTGGTACAACAGAAACATATGCGAGTCCAAGGTATGTCTATAGAAGTACACACGAACTGTTTACATAAGATCAACACAACCTCCTACTTTACAGAGTGAGGTAAAACTTCAAATAAAGCTCCAGAAGAACGACTCGTAATCTATCTTATTGCTAGCTTAAGTTCAAGAGCTACTTGGCTTGCTATAGAAATCTAGCTACTTAGGTGCTAGGATTAGGGAAAGATTCCCTTCTATTGCTAGTCTAGGTTTCCATTATAACTGATGCAGGAGTTGACTCCATTGACTTCGTTGTTTGGATTCTTCATCTTGTTGCAGTTGACTCCTTTGTCTTCGAGTTCCACGGTAGTTTCTCCTTCGGTGCATTGCTCTAAGAAGGGGGTTCAAACGAGATAGAATGAGTACGAGCGTACTCAGCAAGTTCATATTAGGAAATATGTGTATCATGCACTAGCTACGACCATAGACCGGAAAGTCATAGGCCAATGCAAGTTTTTGTAAACATTTCTTCAAAAGGTTTATTTTATTCTGAAAACTATGCCCGTCGGTCTTCACGGTGTTGACTAGAACTTCGTGGAGTTCCTTTCCTGCCGCGTTCGCAGTTCCCTTCCCGAACAGGGAGTGACAAGTCACAATTCAGTATCCTCTCGCGGAGGTGCGTTACTTTTCCCATAAGAGAACTTATCCTTGATACCAACCGGGTGATCGTTCCCGTCCACACTTCCTTGGTGTGGGGCCGGTGTAAGGTCCAAGCCAATCACCGCCTTCTCCGCGACCCCGCAAACCCACCCTTTTGTCCAACCGTACACCTCCAGTAGACTTCCCCGATAATACGGCTTTACTCATGGTGTACTCCGGACAATCCATCATAGATGGTAGAGATTAACATCACTAATGGATGGGGATTTAAAAGGATTTCCCAACCTATTGCGGCAAGTGCCTCCAACACCCCACCGTCTCTACCAATCCGTTGGCGTGCGAAGGGAAAAGATACAGCTGACTTCCCCAGAGCCATTATAGATCTTATGGTCAACGCGATATGTACGGCGCTAGAATCACCGGACGGCATTGGTAATTAATCCTAGGGTGATATAACCCATTGCAATGGAACCTCCACCATATCAACACATACCATGGTTCCATTGCCCACCACATAGTCATATTCATAATTGTAAAATAATATTTGCTTTTCAATGCATGAGTGATAAGTATAGTACTTTGCATATAGTTTGATAAAAATAATCAAATGACATGAGCAAGCGATGAACTTGCCTTTCTTGACTGCAAGATTATGCAGGAAAAAGCTTCGATACGTGATAACTCCAAATTCTGAAATACCATCATTGTCCGGTAAGGACAATATTTAAAGAACTGGCAAAGATGCTATAATGCATAGTATGAGATGCAATCGTCCCGAGCGTAATCTAACCTCGATGATTCAGGATGGATGAGTTGTAAAGATTTCTTTAGGGTTTGTTGCACTTTTATAATGGTTCTCAAACAAGGTTCTTATTAGGGTTTGGTTATATTAGCATCGTAATCAAGTGATATAAGACATTATAACAATTGTACACATAAATAATAGTGGTGGAATAATATGTAAGGATCAGTTGTCAATTTTAAGTTCTATGGAACATGGTTGATGATTACTTATACTATACTTCAAAAGAATAACTTTTGAAGAACATGTTGTTTAAGAAATATTGAGTATTTTAAAGAAGGATTAAGGCTTCTAAGGTTTGATTGACACTTGTACTTCAAAAGAATAACTTTTGAAGAACAAGGTTAAATAAGAACATGAATTACTATAGTTAGGGGCTATGGCTTTTAAGATTTACTTATTAGATTCATTTAGTTCTCTAATAGGAACTAGTTGGATTGTTTAAATAGAATTGGTCTATACATAGCAAGTATTAACAATTTATTACTATGGTTGATTATGATATCATTTCAAAGGATGGTTATCCAGATGGTTCTATAAATTAGCTATTAGGGTTTACGATGGCTTCATGATGGCGTGTATTTCACACGTTCGTTGGGCAACCCCAAGAGGAAGGTATGATGCGCACAGCAGCAAGTTTTCCCTCAGAAAGAAACCAAGGTTTATCGAACCAGGAGGAGCCAAGAAGCACGTTGAAGGTTGATGGCGGCGGGATGTAGTGCGGCGCAACACCGCAGATTCCGGCGCCAACGTGGAACCTGCACAACACAACCAAAGTACTTTGCCCCAACGAAACAATGGAGGTTGTCAATCTCACCGGCTTGCCGTAACAAAGGATTAACCGTATTGTGTGGAAGATGATTGTTTGCGAGAAAATAGTAGAACAAGTATTGCAGTAGATTGTATTTCAAGAAAGAGAATTGGACCGGGGTCCACAGCTCACTAGAGGTGTCTCTCCCATAAGACGAACAAGCATGTTGGGTGAACAAATTACAGCTTGGGCAATTGACAAATAAAGAGAGCATGACCATGCACATACATATCATGATGAGTATAGTGAGATTTAATTGGGCATTACGACAAAGTACATAGACCGCCATCCAACCGCATCTATGCCTAAAAAGTCCACCTTCAAAGTTATCATCCGAACCCCTCCAGTATTAAGTTGCTAACAACAGACAATTGCATTAAGTATTGCGCGTAATGTAACTAGTGACTACATCCTTGAACATAGCACTAATGTTTTATCCCTAGTGGCAACATCACATCCATAACCTTAGTGGTTCTTGTCACTCCTCCAGCATTCACGGAGGCATGAACCCACTATCGAGCATAAATACTCCCTCTTGGAGTTACTAGCATCAACTTGGCCGAGCATCTACTAATAACGGAAAGCATGCAAGATCATAAACAACACATAAGCATAGCTTTGATAATCAACATAACAAGTATTCTCTATTCATCGGATCCCAACAAACGCAACATATAGAATTACAGATAGATGATCTTGATCATGTTAGGCAGCTCACAAGATCCGACAATGATAGCACAATGGGGAGAAGACAACCATCTAGCTACTCGCTATGGACCCATAGTCCAGGGGTAGACTACTCACACATCACACCGGAGGCGACCATGGCGGCGTAGAGTCCTCCGGGAGATGATTCCCCTCTCCGGCAGGGTGCCGGAGGCGATCTCCTGGATCCCCCGAGATGGGATCGGCGGTGGCGGCGTCTCTGGAAGGTTTTCCGTATCGTGGTTCTCGGTATCAGGGGTTTCGTCACGGAGACTTTTTATAGGCGAAAGGGCAGGTCAAGAGGCGGCACGGGGGCCCCACACCACGGGCCGCGCGGCCAAGGGGGGCCGCGCCGCCCTATGGTGTGGCCCCTCCGTGGCCCCTCTTCGTCTCTCCTTCGGACTTCCGGAAGCTTCGTGAGAAAATAGGCCCCCGGGCTTTGATTTCGTCCAATTCCGAGAATATTTCCTTACTAGGATTTCGAAACCAAAAACAGCAGTAAAACGAAGAATCGGCACTTCGGCATCTTGTTAATAGGTTAGTTCCGTAAAATGCACGAATATGACATAAAGTGTGCACAAAACATGTAGATAACATCAATAATGTGGCATGGAACATAAGAAATTATCGATACGTTGGAGACGTATCAGCATCCCCAAGCTTAGTTCTGCTCGTCCCGAGCAGGTAAAACGATAAATACGTATAATTTCCGGAGTGACATGCCATCATAATCTTGATCATACTATTTGTAAAGCATATGTAGTGAATGCAGCGATCAAAACAATGTATATGACATGAGTAAACAAGTGAATCATATAACAAAGACTTTTCATGAATAGCACTTCAAGACAAGCATCAATAAGTCTTGCATAAGAGTTAACTCATAAAGCAATAATTTATAGTAAAAGCATTGAAACAACACAAAAGAAGATTAAGTTTCAGCGGTTGCTTTCAACTTGTAACATGTATATCTCATGGATATTGTCAACATAGAGTAGTATAATAAGTGCAATAAGCAAGTATGTAGGAATCAATGCATAGTTCACACAAGTGTTTGCTTCTTGAGGTGGAGAGAAATAGGTGAACTGACTCAACATTGAAAGTAGAAGAATGGTCCTCCATAGAGGAAAAGCATCGATTGCTATATTTGTGCTAGAGCTTTGATTTTGAAAACATGAAACAATTTTGTCAACGGTAGTAATAAAGCATATGTATCATGTAAATTATATCTTACAAGTTGCAAGCCTCATGCATAGTATACTAATAGTGCCCGCACCTTGTCCTAATTAGCTTGGACTACCGGATCATCACAATGCATTGTTTTTACCAAGTGTCACAAAGGGGTACCTCTATGTCGCCTGTACAAAGGTCTAAGGAGAAAGCTCGCATTGGATTTCTCGCTATTGATTATTCTTCAACTTAGACATCCATACCGGGACAACATAGACAACGAGATAATGGACTCCTCTTTTATGCATAAGCATATAACAACAATTAATAATTTTCTCATTTGAGATTTGAGGATTGTTGTCCAAAACTGAAACTTCCACCATGGATCATGGCTTTAGTTAGCGGCCCAATGCTCTTCTCTAACATATGCATGCTCCAACCATAAGGTGGTAGATCGCTCTTACTTCAGACAAGACGAACATGCATAGCAACTCACATGAAATTCAACAATGAAAGGTTGATGGCGTCCCCAGTGAACATGGTTATCGCACAACAAGCAACTTAATAAGAGATAAAGTGCATAATTGCATATTCAATACCACAATAGTTTTTAAGCTATTTGTCCCATGAGCTATATATTGCAAAGGTGAATGATGGAATTTTAAAGGTAGCACTCAAGCAATTTACTTTGGAATGGCGGAAAATACCATGTAGTATAGGTAGGTATGGTGGACACAAATGGCATAGTGGTTGGCTCAAGTATTTTGGATGCATGAGAAGTATTCCCTCTCGATACAAGGTTTAGGCTAGCAAGGCTTATTTGAAACAAACACAAGGATGAACCGGTGCAGCAAAACTCACATAAAAGACATATTGAAAACATTATAAGACTCTACACCGTCTTCCTTGTTGTTCAAACTCAATACTAGAAATTATCTAGACCTTAGAGAAACCAAATATGCAAACCAAATTTTAGCATGCTCTATGTATTTCTTCATTAATGGGTGCAAAGCATATGATGCAAGAGCTTAATCATGAGCACAACAATTGCCAAGTATCACATTACCCAAGACATTTATAGCAATTACTACATGTATCATTTTTCAATTCCAACCATATAACAATTTAACGAAGGAGAAACTTCGCCATGAATACTATGAGTAGAAACCAAGGACATACTTGTCCATATGCTACAGCGGAGCGTGTCTCTCTCCCATAAAGTGAATGCTAGGATCCATTTTATTCAAACAAAACAAAAACAAAAACAAACCGACGCTCCAAGAAAAAAGCACATAAGATGTGATGGAATAAAAATATAGTTTCAGGGGAGGAACCTGATAATGTTGTCGATGAAGAAGGGGATGCCTTGGGCATCCCCAAGCTTAGACGCTTGAGTCTTCTTGATATATGCAGGGGTGAACCACCGGGTGCATCCCCAAGCTTAGAGCTTTCACTCTCCTTGATCATGTTGCATCATACTCCTCTCTTGATCCTTGAAACCTTCCTCCACACCAAACTCGAAACAACTCATTAGAGGGTTAGTGCACATTATAAATTGACATATTCAGAGGTGACACAATCATTCTTAACACTTCTGGACATTGCATAATGCTACTGGACATTAGTGGATCAAAGAAATTCATCCAACATAGCGAAAGAGGCAATGCGAAATAAAAGGCAGAATCTGTCAAAACAGAACAGTTCGTATTGACGAATTTTAAAATGGCACCAGACTTGCTCAAATGAAAATGCTCAAATTGAATGAAAGTTGCGTACATATCTGAGGATCACTCACGTAAATTGGCATAATTTTCTGAGTTACCTACAGAGGGATTTTGCCCAGATTCGTGACAGCAAAGAAATCTGGAACTGCGCAGTAATCCAAATCTAGTACTTACTTTTCTATCAACGGCTTAACTTGGCACAACAAAACACAAAACTAAGATAAGGAGAGGTTGCTACAGTAGTAAACAACTTCCAAGACACAAAATAAAAAAAAAGTACTGTAGGTAAAAACATGGGTTGTCTCCCATAAGCGCTTTTCTTTAACGCCTTTCAGCTAGGCGCAGAAAGTGTGTATCAAGTATTATCAAGAGATGAAGTGTCAACATCATAGTTTGTTCTCATAATAGAATCAAAAGGTACCTTCATTCTCTTTCTAGGGAAGTGTTCCATACCTTTCTTGAGAGGAAATTGATATTTTATATTACCTTCCTTTATATCAATGATAGCACCAACAGTTCGAAGAAAAGGTCTTCCCAATATAATGGGGCAAGATGCATTGTATTCAATATCCAAGACAACAAAATCAACGGGAACCAGGTTATTGTTAATGGTAATGCGAACATTATCAACTTTACCCAAAGGTTTCTTTGTAGAATGATCAGCAAGATTAACATCCAAATAACAATTTTTCAGCGGTGGCAAGTCAAGCATATTATAAATTTTCTTAGGCATAACAGAGATACTTGCACCAAGATCACATAAAGCATTACAATCAAAATCTTTAATCTTCATCTTAATGATGGGCTCCCAACCATCCTCTAACTTTTTAGGAATAGAGGCTTCACGCTCTAGTTTCTCTTCTCTAGCTTTTATGAGAGCATTTGTAATATGATGCGTGAAAGCCAAATTTATAGCACTAGCATTAGGACTTTTAGCAAGTTTTTTCAAGAACTTTATAACTTCAGAGATGTGGCAATCATCAAAATTCAAACCATTATAATCTAAAGCAATGGGATCATCATCCCCAATGTTGGAAAAAATTTCAGCAGCTTTATCACGAGCAGTTTCAAGCAGCTTTAGCAGCTTTCGAGCAGTTTTCGCGCTTTGCATTCGAAGTGGAAACATTGCTAACACCAATTCTTTTATTAGTATGAGTAGGAGGTGCAGCAACATGTGTAGCATTAGCATTACTAGTGGTGGTAATAGTCCAAACTTTAGCTATATTCTTCTCTTTAGCCAGTTTTTCATTTTCTTCTCTATCCCACCTAGCACGCAGTTCAGCCATTAATCTTATATTCTCATTAATTCTAACTTGAATGGCATTTGCTGTAGTAGTAATTTTATTATGATGATTCTCATTAATCATAACTTTCGATTTCAAAAGATCAACATCAGCAGACGAAGACTATCAACTTTAGAAGCAAGTATATCAATTTTCCCAAGCTTTTCTTCAACGCATTTGTTAAAAGCAGTTTGTGTACTAATAAATTCCTTAAGCATGGCTTCAAGTCCAGGGGGTGAACTCCTATTATTGTTGTAAGAATTCCCATAAGAATTACCATAGCCGTTGCCATTATTATAAGGATATGGCCTATAGTTGTTACTAGAATTGTTCCGGTAAGCATTGTTGTTGAAATTATTATTTTTAATGAAGTTTACATCAACATGTTCTTCTTGTGCAACCAATGAAGCTAATGGAACATTATTAGGATCAATATTAGTCCTATCATTCACAAGCATAGACATAATAGCATCGATCTTATCACTCAAGGAAGAGGTTTCTTCGACGTAATTTACCTTCTTACCTTGTGGAGCTCTTTCCGTGTGCCATTCGGAGTAGTTGATCATCATATTATCAAGAAGCTTTGTTGCTTCACCAAGAGTGATGGACATAAAGGTACCTCCAGTAGCTGAATCCAATAAATTCCGTGAAGAAAAATTTAGTCCTGCATAGAAGGTTTGGATGATCATCCAAGTAGTCAGTCCATGGGTTGGGCAATTTTTAACAAGAGATTTCATTCTTTCCCAAGCTTGAGCAACATGTTCAATATCTAATTGTTTAAAATTCATTATGCTACTCCTCAAAGATATAATTTTAGCAGGGGGATAATATCTACCAATAAAAGCATCCTTGCATTTAGTCCATGAATCAATACTATTTTTAGGCAGAGATAGCAACCAATCTTTAGCTCTTCCTCTTAATGAGAAAGGGAACAATTTTAGTTTAATAATATCACCATCTACATCTTTATATTTTTGCATTTCACATAGTTCAACAAAATTATTAAGATGGGCAGCAGCATCATCGTAACTAACACTGTAAAATTGCTCTCGCATAACAAGATTCAAGAAAGCAGGTTTAATTTCAAAGAATTCTGCTGTAGTAGCAGGTGGAGCAATAGGTGTGCATAAGAAATCATTATTATTTGTGGTTGTGAAGTCACACAACTTAGTGTTTTCAGCGTTGGCCATTTTAGCAACAGTAAATAAAGCAAACTAGATAAAGTAAATGCAAGTAAACTAATTGTTTTGTGTTTTTGATATAGCAAACAAGATAACAAATAAAGTAAAACTAGCAACTAATTTTTTTGTATTTTGATTTAGTGCAGCAAACAAAGTAGTAAATAAAACTAAGCAAGACAAAAACAAAGTAAAGAGATTGAGAAGTGGAGACTCCCCTTGCAGCGTGTCTTGATCTCCCCGGCAACGGCGCCGTGAAAATATGCTTGATGGCGTGTATTTCACACGTTCGTTGGGCAACCCCAAGAGGAAGGTATGATGTGCACAGCAGCAAGTTTTCCCTCGTAAAGAAACCAAGGTTTATCGAACCAGGAGGAGCCAAGAAGCACGTTGAAGGTTGATGGCGGCGGGATGTAGTGCGGCGCAACACCGGAGATTCCGGCGCCAACGTGGAACCCGCACAACACAACCAAAGTACTTTGCCCCAACGAAACAGATGAGGTTGTCAATCTCACCGGCTTGCTGTAACAAAGGATTAACCGTATTGTGTGGAAGATGATTGTTTGCGAGAAAACAGTAGAACAAGTATTGCAAGAGATTGTATTTCAAGAAAGAGAATTGGACCGAGGTCCACAGCTCACTAGAGGTGTCTCTCCCATAAGACGAACAACTTGTTGGGTGAACAAATTACAGCTTGGGCAATTGACAAATAAAGAGAGCATGACCATGCACATACATATCATGATGAGTATAGTGAGATTTAATTGGGCATTACGACAAAGTACATAGACCGCCATCCAACCGCATCTATGCCTAAAAAGTCCACCTTCAAGTTATCATCCGAACCCCTCCAGTATTAAGTTGCTAACAACGGACAATTGCATTAAGTATTGCGCGTAATGTAACTAGTGACTACATCCTTGAACATAGCACTAATGTTTTATCCCTAGTGGCAACAAGCACATCCATAACCTTAGTGGTTCTTGTCACTCCTCCGCATTCACGGAGGCATGAACCCACTATCGAGCATAAATACTCCCTCTTGGAGTTACTAGCATCAACTTGGCCAGAGCATCTACTAATAACGGAAAGCATGCAAGATCATAAACAACACATAAGCATAGCTTTGATAATCAACATAACAAGTATTCTCTATTCATCGGATCCCAACAAACGCAACATATAGAATTACATATAGATGATCTTGATCATGTTAGGCAGCTCACAAGATCCGACAATGATAGCACAATGGGGAGAAGACAACCATCTAGCTACCGCTATGGACCCATAGTCCAGGGGTAGACTACTCACACATCACACCGGAGGCGACCATGGCAGCGTAGAGTCCTCCGGGAGATGATTCCCCTCTCCGGCAGGTGCCGGAGGCGATCTCCCGGATCCCCCGAGATGGGATCGGCGGTGGCGGCGTCTCCGGAAGGTTTTCCGTATCGTGGTTCTCGGTACTCGGGGTTTCATCACGGAGACTTTTTATAGGCGAAAGGGCAGGTCAAGAGGCGGCACGGGGCCCCACACCATAGGGCCGCGCGGCCAGGGGGGCCGCGCCGCCCTATGGTGTGGCCCCTCCGTGGCCCCTCTTCGTCTCTCCTTCGGACTTCCGGAAGCTTCGTGAGAAAATAGGCCCCCGGGCTTTGATTTCGTCCAATTCCGAGAATATTTCCTTACTAGGATTTCTGAAACCAAAAACAGCAGAAAACAAGAATCGGCACTTCGGCATCTTGTTAATAGGTTAGTTCCAGAAAATGCACGAATATGACATAAAGTGTGCACAAAACATGTAGATAACATCAATAATGTGGCATGGAACATAAGAAATTATCGATACGTTGGAGACGTATCACTTCACAATTGCTTTACTAAATAATCTCTAATGGTTCTAAGTTAAGTGACTTATCATTTCTTAAGTAGGGTTTAGTTGAATAGGAGCATGTGATGTGAATTGCTACACAAGGTTGATACTAGAGTTCATCATTATAGTTCTACTAAGGTTTGATGGTTGAGGTTGATCTTAATGGTATGGTATATAGGATTGATGATCAATGGTGCTAACATGTGGTAACAAGCTAGGGTTTATACCTAGGTGATACTAGTGAATCATATAGATTTAATTAAGAATAGGAACATGAAATGATAATCTCATGTGACTTGGTTTATGCTAATGGATCATAAGCATGCATTCATTGGTTTCTTATTAGGGTTCTATAGGTATATGTGAATCTCATATGATCTCATATGACACATAACTAGGGTTTTAGAGTTACTACTAATTTAGGTTGATCACATGAAATAATGGGATCCAAGTCTTACTAAATTGAAACTAGGGTTTCTAAATTATGGTACAACTTCTAAAATTCTGATTATCAATTTAGGTGTGGTTACTAATTACTTTGAAGTAATGGTTTAACATTTTATTAATTTTCCACAAGAATTAATAATTAGGGTAATTCTTATTTAGGTTTAATTAAGAATCAGGGTTTAATAATTGTTATTAGGTTTTAAAATAATTAACTTGTTAACTAAAGATGTTTAAGTAAATAAGTTTTGATTTACCAAAATAATATTGGCTTATAATATTTTCTTGAGTTATTACTATTTAAAGAAAATAGAAAATAGTAATTTGCAATTAGGGTTTATGAATTACCACTAATAATTAATTTAGTGCAAATATAATAAATAAAATTAATCTTAACATTTTAATTAGTTACTGAATAGTTAAAATTAAATTTTGAAATTTCACTAATTATTGATTTCAAATTGTATTTTTAAATAATTGAAAAGGCATAATTAATAAGGTTGAAAATAAGTGAATTTTTATTTTGTCACACATTTTTATTTTATATTTTATTTGGATAGAGTTTATTTTTGTGAGCATTTTGATATATTATTCATAATTTTCTGAGTTGAAATGGATTTTATATAATTTTGCAAAGTTTCGGTGATTTTCTCGGAATTTGAAATAAAACAAAAAGGCTAAACATACCGATTCGTTTCTAGTCTGAGAGACAGACATGTGGGGTCTGGTCCAGGTCAGCTGCCTCGTTGGCAGTTGACCGAGTCAAAGTGGTTAACGGTCCCACTACCACGTCGACATTACCGGCGGCTTGACGCCGGCGAGGCAGAACGCGACGGCGACGCCGAATTAGGGCTCCCCGGGATGATCTACTATATGTTTCTGGACCCCCATGACCTACTGAGCCCGATGGTGTGGTCGTCTACTCGAATAGCTCACCGGAGCATCACCGGCATCCATGTGCTGCGGCGGCGCACTCCGGTGAATGATGAATCTCGAGCTACAGAGGGTTCTAGGAAGCGAGATCTAGCTCATTAGATGCGCGAGCTCACCCTGAATACGACGGCGTGGTCGACGACGACGATTGCTGACGGAGGTGACGGCAATTGGCGATCTCCGGCGATGTGCTGCAGAAGGGATCGATGCAATTGAGACGATTCCTAGCTCCCCTGGACGATTGCTTGCGCCCAGATGCTCCTCTCGACGAGGCGCTCCTCCACGACCAAACGGCAGCCTCCGGGGTGACTCCAGTCGACGGCACCATGGTGGTCACCGGCGACCAGTAGAGAAAGAACACGAGGAATTGAGGGCGTCTGAGAGAGATTGGATGGGCGGTGATGAACAAGGACTACACGGTAACGCCCTCCACCTATTTATAGGCCAAGGGAAGCCTCGAGGACTCGACACGACGACGGCGACGGTGAAGAGGTGGCGGTCTCTGGAAGATGTTCTGGCGAAGATCTTTTCTCCCCTTGGATAGACTCGGACGTGAAACAATTAGGGCAAGGCTCTGGAACCTTCTGCCGCGTCCGGGCATCCCTATCGTCGACGAGAACGGCGTCTACTGGCGCTGCCGCGGTGTCGAGCTCGGAGAGGTAGACGACGACGACGTCTCTCCTTTGCACGAATTTTAAAGACACCGAAACGGTATCTGACTTGGGCTGGGCTGGTGCTGGGCTTCGATGCTGGGCTGCTCTGGTGCTGGCTTGGGCCGCTGCGGCTCGCTTCGGTGGACAGGTAAAGTTTTCCCTCTCTTTTTCCTTTTTAAACTTTTCTCGTTTTATTTTCCGGTTTGAGTTTACTATTTGATTTCAAATTTGAACTCTATCTTATTTTGCAGGTCCTAAATTATTTGAGTATCAAGATAACTTAATACTATTATTTACTCGCCTAGTGTTACTTTTAAATACATATTCATTTTATTATTAGGTTGATATTATGTGGGGTTTTAATTGAAATAGGAATGGGTTTTTATATCCATCTCAATTCCTTGTTAATTTAGGAACCAGATTCATTTCAATGGTTTGAAATTTGATAACAAGTGAATGGTGAAAATATTATTAGGTTTAACTAATGTGCTTAACAACATTGATTGTTCATATCTATTTTAATTTTGACTAGAGTTTAAAGTAAATGGTGTTGAGAATAGGATTGGTTCATGATTTCATGTGGAGAATTACTTCTAAGGGTTTATGAAGATGGTTGGATCAACTCTATATTCTCTACTCTTGCTTAGCAACTACTAGTTGAATTATTTAAAATAGATCCTAAGCTTGTTATGGTTAACTCACTTGTTAAGGTGACTTTATTTTTATACCCTACTATATCATTTGGTTCACTCAACAAGGTATTTGAATAGCAAAGTAAAATAGGGTATTGGTTTCATTCTACTCACCAAAGGCATTTAATCCATAAGCATATGTGGCTTGGTTTATACTTGTGATCCATGATACACAAGTTAGGAAACAATATTTTATGTGGGGTGGATACTACATGAAAGGTTTAGGGTTTTGCATAAGCTTCACTAAATTGAAGTATAAATAGGCAGGATGTATGGTAGGGTTCTAATTATAATCCAAAGTAATATTTGAATTGGGATTCAAATATGGTTTAGGGTTTTAGTTATGATCACCCATGTGATACACAACTAGGTTTAGGTATGAGCATAAGCATTGATTCTATTCTAGTGGCTAGAGTTATCCTCCTCACTTAGGTAGAAGTATTGTATCAAGGCAATGCTAGGTTAGTCTCAAGTGTTTGGATAAGCAAGGTTTAAATACAATATCATTACTACTCTATACAAGGCATGAGTATTGGTTTGGTTAATTACTAATGATATATTTATCATTTCATGTTTAACTTATCATCTTAATTTATAAAGTAAAATCATGCATTAGACATGATCCACTTATTCCTCACTAGTCTCTCTTCTTTAATACTTCTCTCAACACACTCACTTAGATTTCTTAGGGTTTATGATCATCACCCAATTTGTAATGATCAAAGTATTGGCCTCATAATAATTCATTAGTAAATCATGGTTCTCTCTCCAAGATCAAGTATAAGTCCATATACTTGAGTATACCTCTTTAGGTTGAGCTCTTCTGAATAGGTAGGGTTCTCTAGAGTTTATGATCATTACCAAGGTGTAATGATCACAACACTTGCCTCTCTATAATTACTAGAAGAATAAGTTCTTACTTCCTATCAAGTTTTAGCTAGGTCAAATAGGGTTTAATACTTTACTTATACTTATTATAACATTGGTTAGTATCAACAATTACCTCCCTTGGACAAGGTTTAAATACTTAGCTAGGTTCTATTTAATGGATGATATAAGCATATTGATGATTCTCTCCTTTCTCTAAGGTTTAAAGATATGAGTTGGGAAGCAAGGTTGGAATGGTCAAGGTTTAATGAAGAATGAATATGAATTCTCTTGACATGGATTCAAGTATTGTAATGGAAAAGCTATACCATGTGACTCATGGTAGGAACATTTATTTAGTAGAAGACATGGGTAAGATAAGTAAAGAATAGTTTCTTAATTAATTGTGTTCTTTGATTTATGGTTGAATAATTATTCATGTGTTGTTGTAAGGAATGGCATGTTAAGATCCTTTATAAGATCTTGTAGTTAATCCTTACTTAAGGTGTTGTTTGTTGTAAATCTACTTCTATTTGATCTAGCCCATAGATCAAATCCTCTCTACCCAAAACAAGGTTTTAGCAAAGATCACGATGAAGTTTATAGCGCTTGACTTGATGATCTACTTCAATTCCGAGCAAGTCAAGTGAAACTTCGAGTCACCGTGGTAAGTTTTATTTGAAAGCGCGAAAATTCCCCGGATTTTCTATGCATGAATGCAGTGCACACTTTGGTGTTCTCTCATTTTGTTGCCTCTAAACCTCGGGATATTACAGCCTCTCCCCTTAAAGTGAACTTCGTCCCGAAGTTCGAACGCTCTCGAGTTTCGGAATGTTGAAATGTCTTGAACAGATCACCATCCTTCAACTCCATGGTGATCACACTAGATATAGTGAAATATATCCCTTGTCCAGATCCTTCCGGATTCTTCTGATATTTGGCACTGATACTTTCTTCCATTCTATGATTTCTTCCAACATTCTAAGCTTATAGGCTTACTATCCAAAAATTCTTGGATTAAGACATCTTATTGTGTTAATGGACTTTCCTAATGGTTGTGGTGACATCTTCTATTTGGGTACTCAAAGCTTGGTTCTACCAAATTGCGGTAATCCAAATTGCGGTGTAATATGGCACTACGATTTACCAGCTGCGATACTCAAACCTTAATTCTAAAGGATTTGTTTAAAGTAAGGTATTGTTTTCCCTTACTACCATAACTAAAGTAATGGTACTTGGTAAGGTATTTACAATAGGCATGGTCCTGGTGGTTTATTCCTACGAATGGATTAGACTCATTTAGTCCATCCAATCATGGCTCTAGTTTATACTAGTTATCCTCTTTTTGGTTTCTTTAGGTTCCATGAAAGGAATCTTTCTACTAGGCTTATGTTTTAGTATGGTCAAACTTCTTCGTATAGTATCTTCTTAAGCTTGGATTGTCCTCCGACATTTTCTTCATCCAACTTCATCATATTAAACTTACTTGAGTTCTCTTGGTTTCGAGTAATCACAATTACCCACTCAAGTTAAGGTCTAACCTTTACTTCCTCGAGATATGAACCTCGGCTTCCGGTCCGACAACCTCCCGAGAGTACTATTATATGGATACTTCCACCAATCTTATGAAAATAGGATCGGACTTCCTCTCGGCTCGGACCTTCTTCCCGGTCCATCATACTCCAAATATTATATCTTAATACTTCTCATTCAACCTTCCTCTCCCCCTTGGAGTTTACTAATGATCTTCCAACTTCCTTTCTTCTAATCATTAAACTCCAAGGTTAGGTAGTTGGTTTAAGTCTGGTTCATATTTTGTACCTTTCTAAAGTCTCACCAAAAATTCTTTGCGGTGTATCCACACAGTTGTGAGTATCCGATGCGAATCCTCCTACTAAATATTTATTAGCTATGGAATACCAGCTGTGAAATACTAGCTGCGGAATCCCCTTTTCTTTTAGGGTAAAGAAATGTTCGAGTCGTGGGCTATCTGGTACCAGCTGCAGACTACCTAGTACCAGATGTGGCTTATTGGATACCAGCTGTGGCTATGTTATGGTTCTAGTCAATATCTACTTACCAGCTGTGGCTACTTACATAGTTTTAGTTAAGATGTACCTCACTTCACATACTTTCTCTTCATGATTATCCTATATCAGCTGCGGTCTTATTATACCAGCTACGACTTCACTTGTCTATTTTCCTTCTTCTAGGGTTTGTTTTGCAAGATAACCACTTGTTGACACTATGAAAATAGTATTATAAGTGACTTCACTTGCATTCCCTTCTTCCATAGTGAATATGGCTCCACTTCTACTACTCCATATTCACTATTTTTCTCACTTTCATGATACTTCCATGTTGAAGTACTCCTTGATTGAGGATAAAAGTGAGTTTTTATTAGTCCTTCCTTTAAGATTGTTGTGGTTGCTTCCCACAACTTTACTTCCTTCTTCAAGGGAACCTTCATCTTGTCTTCAAATCTTCATAATTCGTCCCTTCCTCACACGAATACCTTTAGCCTCTAGACCTATAACATCAAGTAAGAGCTTGATATTGCAACATGCATTTGCATATCAAAGTCAAACTTCATGTATGGATCTAGTCAAACAATGAAAATCCAATAAAATCCAAAAATCCAGCGTTGTGCTTATATTACACATCCTTATATGCCTGAAGATAATAGTTGGGTAAGACATCCCTAAACATCAGGCTCAGATGTGTAGCATATAACACCACATAAGATAGGTTTAGGTTGTGATACTTAGCACAAATACGTGAATTTCTACTATTTGTCTCAACCTTTATCTCAATTGCACATTTGCAATGAGACAACTTGAAACAAAATGGCCTGGGATAGTTGAAGTTAACCTAGTTTTCTTTGGAAGTACTAACAAAATAGTATACCCTATATATGTGCTATTTAAGACTACTTCCTATAATACAATTAGTTCTAACATGTCTACTCTAAACACATGATTGTTTAGAATATACCACCTATAACTCTAGGATTTCTCTATGTGATATGCTCTAAATAAGCCTTCTTTAAATTAAGGACTATGATTCTAACATACTTGGTACAGTTTCCAGGATTTTAAGGCCTAAGCTTTCGAACTATTCCCTAAATCCTTACTCCTTATCATACTCTTGCTAACTTAATTATGATGTTCTACTACATCACATCATGATTCTCAGGTGAATCATATATGATTACCAACTCTACCATGAAAGTTAGACTTATATAACTCCTATCACTCTTCCTTACCTCCTATGATTGACTCATCATAGATCTAAACTACCTCGTATGACTTATCTCCCTTACTTAACATCAGTCATTTGACATGTTAAATGACTCTTACTTAACCATAACTTGCATTGGTATACTTCTTCCAATAGGATATCTTCCTTATGGTTGTATCCTCTCTTTGGACTACCATGTATTGTATACCAACTGTGGTCTACTACTACCATTTATCTTAAACTCCAATGGTGTTCTAATTATTTGGAATGAAGCAAGATAACTAACTAACTTCACTTAAGAAGTATTGATAAGAAAGATTGACTCAAGTGTGTCAGGATTATTCTCAAGTGAATACCCATCTCAAGTCAAAAGAATAGTTGGTTTGGCTAAGACAACTTCCTATAGACACTACCAAACCTAGAGGTCTCCTTTAAAGGGTTTTAATCCTAGGGTCAAAGCATTTGCTCTGATACCAGCTGTGGTGACCCAAGCGTACCACCGCATGGTGTAGTACACAAGCCGTTGACATAACACAAGTGAAACACCGTTCCACCCATATTACATCCCTCGAGTGGTACAACGTAAACATATGCGAGTCCAAGGTATGTCTATAGAAGTACACACGAACCGTTTACATAAGATCAACACAACCTCCTACTTTACGAGTGAGGTAAAACTTCAAATAAAGCTCCGGAAGAACGACTCGTAATCTATCTTATTGCTAGCTTAAGTTCAAGAGCTACTTGGCTTGCTATAGAAATCTAGCTACTTAGGTGCTAGGATTAGGGAAAGATTCCCTTCTATTGCTAGTCTAGGTTTCCATTATAACCGATGCAGGAGTTGACTCCATTGACTTCGTTGTTTGGATTCTTCATCTTGTTGCGAGTTGACTCCTTTGTCTTCGAGTTCCACGGTAGTTTCTCCTTCGGTGCATTGCTCTAAGAAGGGGTTCAAACGAGATAGAATGAGTACGAGCGTACTCAGCAAGTTCATATTAGGAAATATGTGTATCATGCACTAGCTACAGCCATAGACCAGAAAGTCATAGGCCAATGCAAGTTTTTGTAAACATTTCTTCAAAAGGTTTATTTTATTCTGAAAACTATGCCCGTCGGTCTTCACGGAGTTGACTAGAACTTCGTGGAGTTCCTTTCTCGCCGCGTTCGCAGCTCCCTTCCCGGAACAGGGAGTGACAAGTCACAATTCGAGTATCCTCTGCAGAGGTGCGTTACTTTTCCCATAAGAGAACTTATCCTTGATACCAACCGGGTGATCGTTCCCGTCCACACTTCCTTGGTGTGGGGCCAGGTGTAAGGTCCAAGCCAATCACTGCCTTCTCCGCGACCCTGCAAACCCACCCTTTTGTCCAACCGTACACCTCCAGTAGACTTCCGCCGATAATACGGCTTTACTCATGGTGTACTCCGTACAATCCATCATAGATGGTAGAGATTAACATCACTAATGGATGGGGATTTAAAAGGATTTCCCAACCTATTGCGGTAGTGCCTCCAACACCCCACCGTCTCTACCAATCCGTTGGCGTGCAGAAGGGAAAAGATACAGCTGACTTCCCCAGAGCCATTATAGATCTTATGGTCAACGCGATATGTACGGCGCTAGAATCACCGGACGGCATTGGTAATTAATCCTAGGGTGATATAACCCATTGCAATGGAACCTCCACCATATCAACACATACCATGGTTCCATTGCCCACCACATAGTCATATTCATAATTGTAAAATAATATTTGCTTTTCAATGCATGAGTGATAAGTATAGTACTTTGCATATAGTTTGATAAAAATAATCAAATGACATGAGCAAGCGATGAACTTGCCTTTCTTGACTGCAAGATTATGCAGGCAAAAGCTTCGATACGTGATAACTCCAAATTCTGAAATACCATCATTGTCCGGTAAGGACAATGTTTAAAGAACTGGCAAAGATGCTATAATGCATAGTATGAGATGCAATCGTCCCGAGCGTAATCTAACCTCGATGATTTAGGATGGATGAGTTGTAAAGATTTCTTTAGGGTTTGTTGCACTTTTATAATGGTTCTCAAACAAGGTTCTTATTAGGGTTTGGTTATATTAGCATCGTAATCAAGTGATATAAGACATTATAACAATTGTACACATAAATAATAGTGGTGGAATAATATGTAAGGATCAGTTGTCAATTTTAAGTTCTATGGAACATGGTTGATGATTACTTATACTATACTTCAAAAGAATAACTTTTGAAGAACATGTTGTTTAAGAAATATTGAGTATTTTAAAGAAGGATTAAGGCTTCTAAGGTTTGATTGACACTTGTACTTCAAAAGAATAACTTTTGAAGAACAGGTTAAATAAGAACATGAATTACTATAGTTAGGGGCTATGGCTTTTAAGATTTACTTATTAGATTCATTTAGTTCTCTAATAGGAACTAGTTGGATTGTTTAAATAGAATTGGTCTATACATAGCAAGTATTAACAATTTATTACTATGGTTGATTATGATATCATTTCAAAGGATGGTTATCCAGATGGTTCTATAAATTAGCTATTAGGGTTTACGATGGCTTCACAATTGCTTTACTAAATAATCTCTAATGGTTCTAAGTTAAGTGACTTATCATTTCTTAAGTAGGGTTTAGTTGAATAGGAGCATGTGATGTGAATTGCTACACAAGGTTGATACTAGAGTTCATCATTATAGTTCTACTAAGGTTTGATGGTTGAGGTTGATCTTAATGGTATGGTATATAGGATTGATGATCAATGGTGCTAACATGTGGTAACAAGCTAGGGTTTATACCTAGGTGATACTAGTGAATCATATAGATTTAATTAAGAATAGGAACATGAAATGATAATCTCATGTGACTTGGTTTATGCTAATGGATCATAAGCATGCATTCATTGGTTTCTTATTAGGGTTCTATAGGTATATGTGAATCTCATATGATCTCATATGACACATAACTAGGGTTTTAGAGTTACTACTAATTTAGGTTGATCACATGAAATAATGGGATCCAAGTCTTACTAAATTGAAACTAGGGTTTCTAAATTATGGTACAACTTCTAAAATTCTGATTATCAATTTAGGTGTGGTTACTAATTACTTTGAAGTAATGGTTTAACATTTTATTAATTTTCCTCAAGAATTAATAATTAGGGTAATTCTTATTTAGGTTTAATTAAGAATCAGGGTTTAATAATTGTTATTAGGTTTTAAAATAATTAACTTGTTAACTAAAGATGTTTAAGTAAATAAGTTTTGATTTACCAAAATAATATTGGCTTATAATATTTTCTTGAGTTATTACTATTTAAAGAAAATAGAAAATAGTAATTTGCAATTAGGGTTTATGAATTACCACTAATAATTAATTTAGTGCAAATATAATAAATAAAATTAATCTTAACATTTTACTTAGTTATTGAATAGTTAAAATTAAATTTTGAAATTTCACTAATTATTGATTTCAAATTTTATTTTTAAATAATTGAAAAGGCATAATTAATAAGGTTGAAAATAAGTGAATTTTTATTTTGTCACACATTTTTATTTTATATTTTATTTGGATAGAGTTTATTTTTGTGAGCATTTTGATATATTATTCATAATTTTCTGAGTTGAAATGGATTTTATATAATTTTGCAAAGTTTCGGTGATTTTACGGAATTTGAAATAAAACAAAAAGGCTAAACATACCGATTCGTTTCTAGTCTGAGAGACAGACATGTGGGGTCTGGTCCAGGTCAGCTGCCTCGTTGGCAGTTGACCGAGTCAAAGTGGTTAACGGTCCCACTTCCACGTCGACATTACCGGCGGCTTGACGCCGGCGAGGCAGAACGCGACGGCGACGCCGAATTAGGGCTCCCCGGGATGATCTACTATATGTTTCTGGACCCCCATGACCTACTGAGCCCGATGGTGTGGTCGTCTACTCGAATAGCTCACCGGAGCATCACCGGCATCCATGTGCTGCGGCGGCGCACTCCGGTGAATGATGAATCTCGAGCTACAGAGGGTTCTAGGAAGCGAGATCTAGCTCATTAGATGCGCGAGCTCACCCTGAATACGACGGCGTGGTCGACGACGACGATTGCTGACGAAGGTGACGGCGATTGGCGATCTCCGGCGATGTGCTGCAGAAGGGATCGATGCAATTGAGACGATTCCTAGCTCCCCTGGACGATTGCTTGCGCCCAGATGCTCCTCTCGACGAGGCGCTCCTCCACGACCAAACGGCGGCCTCCGGGGTGACTCCGGTCGACGGCACCATGGTGGTCACCGGCGACCGGTAGAGAAAGAACACGAGGAATTGAGGGCGTGCGAGAGAGATTGGATGGGCGGTGATGAACAAGGACTACACGGTAACGCCCTCCACCTATTTATAGGCCAAGGGAAGCCTCGAGGACTCGACACGACGACGGCGACGGTGAAGAGGCGGCGGTCTCTGGAAGATGTTCTGGCGAAGATCTTTTCTCCCCTTGGATAGACTCGGACGTGAAACAATTAGGGCAAGGCTGCGGAACCTCTCGCCGCGTCCGGGCATCCCTATCGTCGACGAGAACGGCGTCTACTGGCGCTGCCGCGGTGTCGAGCTCGGAGAGGTAGACGACGACGACGTCTCTCCTTTGCACGAATTTTAAAGACACCGAAACGGTATCTGACTTGGGCTGGGCTGGTGCTGGGCTTCGATGCTGGGCTGCTCTGGTGCTGGCTTGGGCTGCTGCGGCCCGCTTCGGTGGACAGATAAAGTTTTCCCTCTCTTTTTCCTTTTTAAACTTTTCTGTTTTATTTTCTGGTTTGAGTTTACTATTTGATTTCAAATTTGAACTCTATCTTATTTTGCAGGTCCTAAATTATTTGAGTATCAAGATAACTTAATACTATTATTTACTGCCTAGTGTTACTTTTAAGGGATTTCTATTTTCGTGCCCTCGGTTCCTTAGTTGTGCTCAGTTTTCCCCAGCCCCTTAGTTTTTCCTCAGTTTTACCCTAGCCTTTGTCTGAAGACCCGCGAAGGAGCTCGGACGGAAGGAATCCGTTTATTTGGACGTTACGTGCCGACGTGTTGCGCCGCGTCGTCCGTGGGGCCGCGTCGTGTGGGGCCGCGTCGCGTGGGGCTGGTAGAAAGGGACCGCGTGGGACAGGACGAGAAGCGTTTGGTTGCACGTGAGCGAGGAGCTGGGTTTTGTCTCTCTCGGCCCAAATTGGCATTTTTAAGAGCACCTTTTCCCCTCTTTCTCTCTCTGTCTTTTTCACCAAATTAGTATCAAATCTAGAGAAGCTTCTATTTCTGTCTTTCTTCAATATGGCAGCAAATCTAGTAGCAAATCTCTCGGGGTTATTTATGCCTTTTGGCCCTCGTTTTTTGCCCAATATGGCAGCAAATCTAGTAGCAAATCTAGAAGCTATTATATGATAAATTCACGACAGCATAATCGGAAAACTAAGTATAATACATAGGTAAACCGCATACGAGCAGCCAAAAGCAGCCAATAACATTGTTAATGTTCACGACAAACTAAGCTGCAAAAATATACAAGATCACGCACGCAATGTATGGACAACAAGAAGATTAGGATGAATGAATTTGTTCTTCATTCCTCCTCATATATTTCTCCGTCGCTCCATTCGTGCAATTCCCCAAGGAAATATTCATTGAACTCCTTCCGTCCGCAGTGTGAGGCCAATACATCCTCCAAACGGTATGGCTCGTGTTCATTTCTCAAACCGTAGAGTCCTATTCTATCCACACGTAGTGGCCACTCATCCCGGGCATTTGTATCATGAGAGTACGCTCCGATATAACCCAAATCCGTGTAGTAGATGCTTGCCAGGTTGAAGTGTCGGGTACACTACGGTGTCGACGGAGATACACCGGATATAATTCACGAAGAAGGCATTACTGCCAATGTTAGTGACCGGATGGAGAGAGCGGCTCCGAGTGTCCACACGGTACACCAATGGTTTGCCCGCCAAAGCCGCGTCGACCAACAACACAAGCAGCGAGATCACCATCCGACTTCACAAGGTAGAACTTCGACGTCCAAGTTACGGAAATGAAATTAGTGTCTCCATCTTGACAGGTGCTCGCGCGCTGCTGCAACTGTATATTGGTGCACACTATTCTTCCGATCTCAAAATTGTCCGCAGCCTACGCATACAGTTCACCATTGAACGGGGTAATGCAACGGAAAAAATGGTTCTTGATCGAAAATCTTCCTTCTCCCCAATCCCCATCTTCATTTATATCCTTAGTTGGAGTGCTCTCATCGACCCAACCAATTTCCGGCGGGTAATGTGTGGCAACGAAGACCATAGTCGGGGATTTGATAACAGCGGCGATTTCGGAAAAACAGATGGCATCTGCGCCTCAAACATCGTGTTCGATTTCTTTGTGAGTGGGTTCAGCAGCTGTATCTTGTGCGGCGGGTTCTTCTGGGCAAGCACGATGACGCCACGGGAAAAGCCGACGAAGTAGAATCTAAAATATATTGAAAAGATAACATTCGGCACTAAGATTGAAAATAAGATCTATGGTGACGCCACGGGAAAAGCCGAGGAATTTGAACCTTGCACGAACTGCGGATAGATCTATGGTGACGTAGCGGGATGTGCCGAGATGGAGGAAGGTGAACTCAGCGGCGCGTGGAAGGGCGTGGTGTAGCATGATCCATTCGTGCGGGTGCACGTCGGGATCGGGTAAACCCGAGCGCCAATTTCTACGAGACTTGCCTCATAGCGGAGTAGCTGTCCACGTACTCCTCTTTCGCCAATAAGCATTCGCCGATCTTGTGAAGTGGTCCGTCGGCCGTGAGACCGGCCCGGTTCACGGAGGCGCCCGCGCTTGGATGCGCCGCCCTCGGATGCGCCGCCCTCGGAGGCGACGGGCTCGGCGGCGACGGGCTCGGCGGCGACGGGCTCGGCGGCGACGGGCTCGGCGGCGATGGGCTCGGCGGCGACGGGCTCGGGGGCGATGGCCGCCGGCGCATTCTTCTTCTCCATCACCGGCAGGGGAGGGCTCGTACGGCGGTTGGGGTTTTTTGGAGAAGTTGATGGGACGTGAAGGGGTGGTTTCGTGCGTGAGCGATAATGAGACGTACTCGTGTGCGAGAGGGAGGAGAGAGGGGCTTACGCGTCCTAAATGCGACCCGCGTCAACAATGGCACGTCTTCCACGTCCGCACCGCGACACGCGTCAACAATGGCACGTCTTCCACTTACGCACCGCAACACGCGTCCTCGAGTCTAACCACGGAAATTTAGATATACTCATGTATACCCTCGAGTCATATACTAGCATTTTTTGTATGCTCAGTTTTCACCTTGAGTGCTAATACTGGCTAGTGCAATATACTCGGTTTTACCCTCAAGTGGCTGGTCAACGAGAGAGTCAACAAATGGGATTAACTAGTTAAATGAGTTATTTAATGTGCAAAAAATTCCGAAAAGGAGTGGCACTTACTCATGGAGTCTTTACCACAAATTTCCACTTCTCAAATCATAGATAAATCGTAGATAAATCAAGTTTCACCACAAATTGCCACTTCTCAAATCACCTAGTAGCTATGAAGGTGCATGGTTTTCCATAATAAGCCCTACCCAAAACAGCTTTCCCCAAAACATACTTTGTCCGAATGAGACCATAATTTTCACACTCATGTAGATTTGTATTGCAAATAGTTTGAGGTAGGCCAAGATGGGTTTCATTGTACAAAACACGCATTTTCCATTTTTTAAATCTCATATTTGAATCCCTTAGTCCTGTTTACTACTCACTTGCCCTTGGTTTCTTGATACTACTCAGTTTTGCCCTCTCCCTTCACAAACTCTCACGGACGCCCAACATTGCCCTGATTGGTCTAGCCCATGTCACGCGGATCGTGCCCGACGACCGTTGATCGTATGATCTAACGGGCGAGGATAACCCCTATCTCTCTCTCCGGTCGGGGCCACCACCCTCTCTCTCTCTCTGTCGTCGGTTAGCTTCACGCAAAGTTTGGTTTTCTGCATTATTTTTCACGAGCTAAATTATAAACTCTTTTTAGGCATTACTTTTCACGCAAAAAATGATAAACCATCACCGATTTGTTGTAGCCATTACTTTTCACGCACAAAAATGATACACCATCACCCATTTCGTGTACCCATTACTTTTCACGCAAAAAATGATAAACCATCACCGATTTTGTTGTAGCCATTACTTTTCACGCACAAAAATGATAAACCATCACCGATTTGTTGTAGCCATTACTTTTCACGCACAAAAATGATACACCATCACCCATTTCGTGTAGCCATTACTTTTCACGCAAAAAATGATACACCATCACCCATTTCTTGTACCCATTACTTTTCACGCAAAAAACGATAAACCATCACCGATTTCTTGTAGCCCTTACTTTTCACGCACAAAAATGATACACCATCACCCATTTCGTGTACCCATTACTTTTCACGCAAAAAAATGATAAACCATCACCGATTTTGTTGTAGCCATTACTTTTCACGCACAAAAATGATAAACCATCACCGATTTGTTGTAGCCATTACTTTTCACGCAAAAAATGATACACATCACCCATTTCTTGTACCCATTACTTTTCACGCAAAAAACGATAAACCATCACCGATTTCTTGTAGCCATTACTTTCCTTTTAGGCATTACTTTTCACGGTAAAATGATAAACTATACCCCCACAACGGTCGTCTCCTCCTTAATTTATTGTGTATAAACCCCCACAACGGTCATCTCCTCCTTATTTTATTGTGTAAACCCTACAACGGTCATCTCTCCCTTATAAACACCCACACGGCCATCCCTTGTGTCAATAGGTTCTGCCTCTCTCTTCTTTTCGTTCACATACACTTTATCCATTGCCATGGCTTCCACGTCTCGGACGCGGACCGGAAGGGGAAGGGGAAGGGGAAGGGGAAGTGGATCATCATCATTGCCACCACCACCGTCAACACTTGCCATTGATCATAGAGGAGTTCTTCATCGTCGTCTATGAAGACCCTTTGGTCAAGAAGGTACGTACGCGTTCCCACATATATGATGCATGTGATTAATTATGGGCATGTTCTAAAAAACCTTTAATTTCAAGGGTTCCCTAATTTCAAACGATCGGCGCTCGATCTCTTTGCGGGAACTCCCAAAAAAATTTGCGGACTATCTTGACGGCAAGGAGCCGGCTAAGGTGTATCTGCGAGCGGCTGACCGCGGTCCTCGTCTCCGGACCGTGGAGGTCCTATTTGACGGACAAGGCCGGATGTACCTCGACAAGGGCTGGGAGAAATTCGCCATCGCGCACGGTGTGGATTTCGGCTGGTTCGTACACTTCAAATATGAAGGCGATGATGTGCTCACGGTGAAGGTGTTCGACGGAACAATGTGCAGGAGGTACTACTACTCGGACGACGAAGATGCCGACGATGAAAGCGACGACGACGTGAAGCCATGCATCCATCCCCTTTAGATAATTAAGGGGATTATGACCAAGAATATATATGTAGCTTCATATGCATCGATTTAGAGATCTAGCTATTTTCTATATATTATGCATGTAAAAAATAATATCGCATTTCCACTATTATTCGAGCACCACATCCTCCAAACGATGCCGATGCCGATGCCGATATCGGCATGGTCGGAACGGCTATGCTCGCCGCCACTTGCTAGGTCAACGTCGGGATGCACAATGTTTAGCATAAGAGTCACTTTAGATTAAGCTGCGAAAATGGGCTGAGGCGACCCCTACGGAGCGGCTCTATATTATATTCTCTAAATAAAATAGACGACCACAGCGGTCATTGGCTGCGGAGGCCCCACGGAGCGGCAATATATAATTTTCTATAAATAAATAGACGACCCACTGGTCATTGGCTGCGGCAGCCCCATAGAGCGGCCCCATTTGTCATTGGCGGCACCGCGTATACAATCGGAAATAAAACGGCCCACGCGTCGGCGGTAGATGGATCCACCCGTCGGCACGAGACGGTCGGCGAGGAACCGACCTCACGGTAACGGTAAGGCCTCTGACCTGACGGCAACCCGCGTCTTCGAGGGGTTTCAAACTAGAGGGAGGGGAAAACTGAGGAAAAACTAACGAGCTGGGGAAAACTGAGTACAACTAACGAAGCAGGGGCACGAAAATAGAAATCCCTACTTTTAAATACATATTCATTTTATTATTAGGTTGATATTATGTGGGGTTTTAATTGAAATAGGAATGGGTTTTTATATCCATCTCAATTCCTTGTTAATTTAGGAACCAGATTCATTTCAATGGTTTGAAATTTGATAACAAGTGAATGGTGAAAATATTATTAGGTTTAACTAATGTGCTTAACAACATTGATTGTTCATATCTATTTTAATTTTGACTAGAGTTTAAAGTAAATGGTGTTGAGAATAGGATTGGTTCATGATTTCATGTGGAGAATTACTTCTAAGGGTTTATGAAGATGGTTGGATCAACTCTATATTCTCTACTCTTGCTTAGCAACTACTACTTGAATTATTTAAAATAGATCCTAAGCTTGTTATAGTTAACTCACTTGTTAAGGTGACTTTATTTTTAGGGATTTCTATTTTCGTGCCCTCGGTTCCTTAGTTGTGCTCAGTTTTCCCCAGCCCCTTAGTTTTTCCTCAGTTTTACCCTAGCCTTTGTCTGAAGACCCGCAGAAGGAGCTCAGACGGAAGGAATCCGTTTATTTGGACGTTACGTGGCTGACGTGTTGCGCCGCGTCGTACGTGGGGCCGCGTCGTGTGGGGCCGCGTCGCGTGGGGCTGGTAGAAAGGGACCGCGTGGGACATGACGAGAAGCGTTTGGTTGCACGTGAGCGGGAGCTGGGTTTTGTCTCTCTCGGCCCAAATTGGCATTTTTAAGAGCACCTTTTCCCCTCTTTCTCTCTCTGTCTTTTTCACCAAATTAGTATCAAATCTAGAGAAGCTTCTATTTCTGTCTTTCTTCAATATGGCAGCAAATCTAGTAGCAAATCTCTGGGGTTATTTATGCCTTTTGGCCCTCGTTTTTTGCCCAATATGGCAGCAAATCTAGTAGCAAATCTAGAAGCTATTATATGATAAATTCACAGCAGCATAATCCGAAAACTAAGTATAATACATAGGTAAACTGCATACGGCAGCCAAAAGCAGCCAATAACATTGTTAATGTTCACGACAAACTAAGCTGCAAAAATATACAAGATCACGCACGCAATGTATGGACAACAAGAAGATTAGGATGAATGAATTTGTTCTTCATTCCTCCTCATATATTTCTCCGTCGCCCCATTCGTGCAATTCCCCAAGGAAATATTCATTGAACTCCTTCCGTCTGTAGTGTGAGGCCAATACATCCTCCAAACGGTATGGCCTGTGTTCATTTCTCAAACCGTAGAGTCCTATTCTATCCACACGTAGTGGCCACTCATCCCAGGCATTTGTATCATGAGAGTACGCTCGATATAACCCAAATCCGTGTAGTAGATGCTGCCAGGTTGAAGTGTCGGGTACACTCCGGGTGTCGACGGAGATACACCGGATATAATTCACGAAGAAGGCATTACGCCAATGTTAGTGACCGGATGGAGAGAGCGGCTCCGAGTGTCCACACGGTACACCAATGGTTTGCCCGCCAAAGCCGCGGCTGACCAACAACACAAGCAGCGAGATCACCATCCGACTTCACAAGGTAGAACTTCGACGTCCAAGTTCTGGAAATGAAATTAGTGTCTCCATCTTGACGAGTGCTCGCGCGGCTGCTGCAAGCGTATATTGGTGCACACTATTCTTCCGATCTCAAAATTGTCCGCAGCTACTGCATACAGTTCACCATTGAACGGGGTAATGCAACGGAAAAAATGGTTCTTGATCGAAAATCTTCCTTCTCCCCAATCCCCATCTTCATTTATATCCTTAGTTGGAGTGCTCTCATCGACCCAACCAATTTCCGGCGGGTAATGTGTGGCAACGAAGACCATAGTCGGGGATTTGATAACAGCGACTGATTTCAGAAAAACGAGATGGCATCCGCGCCTCAAACATCGTGTTCGATTTCTTTGTGAGTGGGTTCAGCAGCTGTATCTTGTGCGGCGGGTTCTTACGGGCAAGCACGATGACGCCACGGGAAAAGCCGACGAAGTAGAATCTAAAATATATTGAAAAGATAACATTCAGCACTAAGATTGAAAATAAGATCTATGGTGACGCCACGGGAAAAGCCGAGGAATTTGAACCTTGCACGAACTGCGGATAGATCTATGGTGACGTAGCGGGATGTGCCGAGATGGAGGAAGGTGAACTCAGCGGCGCGTGGAAGGGCGTGGTGTAGCATGATCCATTCGTGCGGGTGCACGTCGGGATCGAGTAAACCTGAGCGCCAATTTCTACAGACTTGCCTCATAGCGGAGTAGCTGTCCACGTACTCCTCTTTCGCCAATAAGCATTCGCCGATCTTGTGAAGTGGTCCGTCGGCCGTGAGACCGGCCCAGTTCACGGAGGCGCCGCGCTTGGATGCGCCGCCCTCGGATGCGCCGCCCTCGGAGGCGACGGGCTCGGCGGCGACGGGCTCGGCGGCGACGGGCTCGGCGGCGACGGGCTCGGAGGCGACGGGCTCGGGGGCGATGGCCGCCGGCGCATTCTTCTTCTCCATCGCCGGCGGGGGAGGGCTCGTACGGCGGTTGGGGTTTTTGGAGAAGTTGATGGGACGTGAAGGGGTGGTTTCGTGCGTGAGCGATAATGAGACGTACTGTGTGCAGAGGGAGGGAGAGAGGGGCTTACGCGTCCTAAATGCGACCCGCGTCAACAATGGCACGTCTTCCACGTATGCACCGCGACACGCGTCAACAATGGCACGTCTTCCACTTCTGCACCGCAACACGCGTCCTCGAGTCTAACCCTGGAAATTTAGATATACTCATGTATACCCTCGAGTCATATACTAGCATTTTTTGTATGCTCAGTTTTCACCTTGAGTGCTAATACTGGCTAGTGCAATATACTCAGTTTTACCCTCAAGTGGCTGGTCAACGAGAGAGTCAACAAATGGGATTAACTAGTTAAATGAGTTATTTAATGTGCAAAAAATTCCGAAAAGGAGTGGCACTTACTCATGGAGTCTTTACCACAAATTTCCACTTCTCAAATCATAGATAAATCGTAGATAAATCAAGTTTCACCACAAATTGCCACTTCTCAAATCACCTAGTAGCTATGAAGGTGCATGGTTTTCCATAATAAGCCCTACCCAAAACAGCTTTCCCCAAAACATACTTTGTCCGAATGAGACCATAATTTTCACACTCATGTAGATTTGTATTGCAAATAGTTTGAGGTAGGCCAAGATGGGTTTCATTGTACAAAACACGCATTTTCCATTTTTTAAATCTCATATTTGAATCCCTTAGTCCATTTACTACTCACTTGCCCTTGGTTTCTTGATACTACTCAGTTTTGCCCTCTCCCTTCACAAACTCTCACGGACGCCCAACATTGCCACTGATTGGTCTAGCCCATGTCACGCGGATCGTGCCCGACGACCGTTGATCGTATGATCTAACGGGCGGGATAACCCTATCTCTCTCTCGGTCGGGGCCACCACCCTCTCTCTCTCTCTGTCGTCGGTTAGCTTCACGCAAAGTTTGGTTTTCTGCATTATTTTTCACGAGCTAAATTATAAACTCTTTTTAGGCATTACTTTTCACGCAAAAAATGATAAACCATCACCGATTTGTTGTAGCCATTACTTTTCACGCACAAAAATGATACACCATCACCCATTTCGTGTACCCATTACTTTTCACGCAAAAAATGATAAACCATCACCGATTTTGTTGTAGCCATTACTTTTCACGCACAAAAATGATAAACCATCACCGATTTGTTGTAGCCATTACTTTTCACGCACAAAAATGATACACCATCACCCATTTCGTGTAGCCATTACTTTTCACGCAAAAAATGATACACCATCACCCATTTCTTGTACCCATTACTTTTCACGCAAAAAACGATAAACCATCACCGATTTCTTGTAGCCATTACTTTTCACGCACAAAAATGATACACCATCACCCATTTCGTGTACCCATTACTTTTCACGCAAAAAAATGATAAACCATCACCGATTTTGTTGTAGCCATTACTTTTCACGCACAAAAATGATAAACCATCACCGATTTGTTGTAGCCATTACTTTTCACGCACAAAAATGATACACCATCACCCATTTCGTGTAGCCATTACTTTTCACGCAAAAAATGATACACCATCACCCATTTCTTGTACCCATTACTTTTCACGCAAAAAACGATAAACCATCACCGATTTCTTGTAGCCATTACTTTCCTTTTAGGCATTACTTTTCACGGTAAAATGATAAACTATACCCCCACAACGGTCGACTCCTCCTTAATTTATTGTGTATAAACCCCCACAACGGTCATCTCCTCCTTATTTTATTGTGTAAACCCTACAACGGTCATCTCTCCCTTATAAACACCCACACGGCCATCCCTTGTGTCAATAGGTTCTGCCTCTCTCTTCTTTTCGTTCACATACACTTTATCCATTGCCATGGCTTCCACGTCTCGGACGCGGACCGGAAGGGGAAGGGGAAGGGGAAGGGGAAGGGGAAGGGGAAGTGGATCATCATCATTGCCACCACCACCGTCAACACTGCCATTGATCATAGAGGAGTTCTTCATCGTCGTCTATGAAGACCCTTTGGTCAAGAAGGTACGTACGCGTTCCCACATATATGATGCATGTGATTAATTATGGGCATGTTCTAAAAAACCTTTAATTTCAAGGGTTCCCTAATTTCAAACGATCGGCGCTCGATCTCTTTGCAGGAACTCCCAAAAAAATTTGCGGACTATCTTGACGGCAAGGAGCCGGCTAAGGTGTATCTGCGAGCAGGTGACTGCGGTCCTCGTCTCCGGACCGTGGAGGTCCTATTTGACGGACAAGGCCGGATGTACCTCGACAAGGGCTGGGAGAAATTCGCCATCGCGCACGGTGTGGATTTCGGCTGGTTCGTACACTTCAAATATGAAGGCGATGATGTGCTCACGGTGAAGGTGTTCGACGGAACAATGTGCGGGAGGTACTACTACTCAGACGACGAAGATGCTGACGATGAAAGCGACGACGACGTGAAGCCATGCATCCATCCCCTTTAGATAATTAAGGGGATTATGACCAAGAATATATATGTAGCTTCATATGCATCGATTTAGAGATCTAGCTATTTTCTATATATTATGCATGTAAAAAATAATATCGCATTTCCACTATTATTCGAGCACCACATCCTCCAAACGATGCCGATGCCGATGCCGATATCGGCATGGTCAGAACGGCTATGCACTGCTAGGTCAACGTCGGGATACACAATGTTTAGCATAAGATTCACTTTAGATTAAGCTGCGAAAATGGGCTGAGGCGACCCCTACAGAGCGGCTCTATATTATATTCTCTAAATAAAATAGACGACCACAGCGGTCATTGGCTGCGGAGGCCCCACAGAGCGGCAATATATAATTTTCTATAAATAAATAGACGACCCACTGGTCATTGGCTGCGGCAGCCCCATAGAGCGGCCCCATTTGTCATTGGCAGCACCGCGTATACAATCCGGAAATAAAACGGCCCACGCGTCAGCGGTAGATGGATCCACCCGTCGGCACGAGACGGTCAGCGAGGAACTGACCTCACGGTAACGGTAAGGCCTCGACCTGACGGCAACCCGCGTCTTCGAGGGGTTTCAAACTAGAGGGAGGGGAAAACTGAGGAAAAACTAACGAGCTGGGGAAAACTGAGTACAACTAACGAAGCAGGGGCACGAAACTAGAAATCCCTTATTTTTATACCCTACTATATCATTTGGTTCACTCAACAAGGTATTTGAATAGCAAAGTAAAATAGGGTATTGGTTTCATTCTACTCACTAAAGGCATTTAATCCATAAGCATATGTGGCTTGGTTTATACTTGTGATCCATGATACACAAGTTAGGAAACAATATTTTATGTGGGGTGGATACTACATGAAAGGTTTAGGGTTTTGCATAAGCTTCACTAAATTGAAGTATAAATAGGCAGGATGTATGGTAGGGTTCTAATTATAATCCAAAGTAATATTTGAATTGGGATTCAAATATGGTTTAGGGTTTTAGTTATGATCACCCATGTGATACACAACTAGGTTTAGGTATGAGCATAAGCATTGATTCTATTCTAGTGGCTAGAGTTATCCTCCTCACTTAGGTAGAAGTATTGTATCAAGGCAATGCTAGGTTAGTCTCAAGTGTTTGGATAAGCAAGGTTTAAATACAATATCATTACTACTCTATACAAGGCATGAGTATTGGTTTGGTTAATTACTAATGATATATTTATCATTTCATGTGATAGATTAGATCTATGGATCACATATATATGTTTAACTTATCATCTTAATTTATAAAGTAAAATCATGCATTAGACATGATCCACTTATTCCTCACTAGTCTCTCTTCTTTAATACTTCTCTCAACACACTCACTTAGATTTCTTAGGGTTTATGATCATCACCCAATTTGTAATGATCAAAGTATTGGCCTCATAATAATTCATTAGTAAATCATGGTTCTCTCTCCAAGATCAAGTATAAGTCCATATACTTGAGTATACCTCTTTAGGTTGAGCTCTTCGAATAGGTAGGGTTCTCTAGAGTTTATGATCATTACCAAGGTGTAATGATCACAACACTTGCCTCTCTATAATTACTAGAAGAATAAGTTCTTACTTCCTATCAAGTTTTAGCTAGGTCAAATAGGGTTTAATACTTTACTTATACTTATTATAACATTGGTTAGTATCAACAATTACCTCCCTTGGACAAGGTTTAAATACTTAGCTAGGTTCTATTTAATGGATGATATAAGCATATTGATGATTCTCTCCTTTCTCTAAGGTTTAAAGATATGAGTTGGGAAGCAAGGTTGGAATGGTCAAGGTTTAATGAAGAATGAATATGAATTCTCTTGACATGGATTCAAGTATTGTAATGGAAAAGCTATACCATGTGACTCATGGTAGGAACATTTATTTAGTAGAAGACATGGGTAAGATAAGTAAAAAATAGTTTCTTAATTAATTGTGTTCTTTGATTTATGGTTGAATAATTATTCATGTGTTGTTGTAAGGAATGGCATGTTAAGATCCTTTATAAGATCTTGTAGTTAATCCTTACTTAAGGTGTTGTTTGTTGTAAATCTACTTCTATTTGATCTAGCCCATAGATCAAATCCTCTCTACCCAAAACAAGGTTTTAGCAAAGATCACAGTAAAGTTTATAGCGCTTGACTTGATGATCTACTTCAATTCCAGCAAGTCAAGTGAAACTTCAGTCACTGTGGTAAGTTTTATTTGAAAGCGCGAAAATTCCCCGGATTTTCTATGCATGAATGCAGTGCACACTTTGGTGTTCTCTCATTTTGTTGCCTCTAAACCTGGGATATTACATGTATGCAGGCTAAAAATGCTGGAGAGGGTGCGTTGGGCGTTTTCTTGCACTTCATTCACTAAGTAATTTATGATGGATGTTGTTAGCTTGCACATGAAGAAGAACTAAGTAACCTCATCATCGCAGACTCACCCTAGGGACACCGATCTCATCAACAAGCCAACATAAAAAATATGCTCAGATAAAGAAGATCTATGCATGTCGTGTTTAGCTGCTCTGCTCACTCCCGCCGTGGTTCACCGTACTCTGAGCCACCTCATGTATCATAAGGCATAGGTGAAAAGCTATCTTGCGATGACCTCTCCTTCATGACGAAGTATTACCTCTGAGGATCCCGAGCATTGGATGCTTGTTGTCGTGCTTGTTCTGCTGATGATGATGAATACCGCATCCATGATGTATATTTTCAAAGTAGCTAGGTTTGATCTGCACTGATGGTACGTATGTATATTTTACGAGGTGATATTTACGTAACCTCTCAGTTGATGAACTTATGTTACATCACGAGCTGCTGTTCATAAACTCGTGGTGCAACACTATGATCCGCTGCTAGAACTATTATTCATGTCTAGCCTTGCTGGTTATGCTTATATGGTTATCGTCCTGTCATTTCTATTAAGTAGAACACCTTGTGAATTGAAATGTGAACTGGGTAAGCTCACCAAAAGAGATAGGATGGATGCAAGTGGCGGTGGCGTTCAGGGAGCCCGCATACGCCGCCCGTGATTAACACCTTTGCGGCAGTTGCGGCGAGCCAATGCAAGTAAGCGGCTAAAGCGGACAAATCTGCATATTCCAGCGGAGCCAGTGGCGTGCATACAGCGATGGAACTCTGGCATGGCGGAACGCCGGCCAGGAAGTAGCTGCACACCAGGACGTGATCACTTGAGCGAGCGGTCGATGCGGTCGGAGGCTAGCCTAGTCCGTGACTCCGTGTTACTCTTGAGCTCGTCCTCTGCTTTTGCACATTAGCTAGAGTTTAGCTCCAGCCGAGGCGGCCGATACGAACGTGTTCATGCCACTTACATGCCAAGAGCTGTTGCATGTGTGTGCCGATGGTATGGGATCAGTACACCATGTCTGCATGACTGCATGCTCTGTTACAACAGAAACGCACCCATCAGCTAGCATGGTTTGGCCGAGTGGGCGTGAGACGCATCGGCCGCGAGAAAGCAAGGAGCGGCATCGCGGAGCCACACAAAACCGCCAAACATGGTAAATGGCTGCCAAAAAATCCACATGATTATGATGCGGAACAGCGGAAGCGGCTCTAGCCACATAGTCCAGTGGACAAGCCACCTACATCCTAGGAGGTGATCATATTTAGCAACACGATGAAACCAAACAACCGTTGCATTTGTCAAGCACGATTTCTGAATAACCAAAGCCAGAGACTTTGCTTTATTGGCGGAGGCAGGGGACCAACAAGGGCCACAGCCCCCTAACATTCAGAAAATTTTCTAAGACCCACCATTAACGATGCAAGTAGCTCTGTAGCTGTATGCCTTGTGCTGTTTCACCTCTTCAACACATATGTACATATACATTGCTCACATTGTCTCCTCCCTGTAGTTTCTCTTCCTCTATCTATTTTTTAGTATTGAATGCACCCAAAGCGACTAAGGTCCTGTTTGTTTAAACTTCAACTTTCACTTTTGGAGTCTAAAAGCTGAAGTTCAAACATACACCACAAAATGATAAAGGGCGGTGGCAAAATGCACTGGGCGACCCGCCGCGAGCAAAAGCAGCCTCGGCGGTGCTTCCTGAGCTCCCTCCCCTGCTCCGTGAGTTGCAAACGACCAAAATGCCCCCTCCACTCCACAGAAACTACGAAAAAAACTGCCATCTCATATAAAGACGGCCCGCCCTCACAATCCTAACCCTGCCCGACACGGGCGATAGCCCCTCTGCTCATCCCCCCCCCCCCTCTCCAGAGTTAGGGTTAGGGTTAGCCGTCGCAGCTGCCATTCCGCTCCGCCGCAGTCCAAGGCCTCCTACGCCGCGTCGTCTCGGCATCAACTCCCGCCGCCGTCCCCCATCGCGTCATCCCGACCCGAACTCCCGCCGCCGTCGTCCCCTGCCGCGTCATCCCGCCCTCAACTCCCGCCGCCGCCGTCACCCCCCCCGCCCCCCGTTCCTGGCCGTGAGCGCGCTGTAGGAGCTCCTGCGGTGGCTGCGCGTGCCCCCGCCGCCTCGAGGAGGAGGGACAGGTCGACCGCCTCCTCCACACGCAGGAGAACGACCAGGGAGGTGAGGCTAACGAGGAGGACACCGTGCAGGGAGGCGCGGCTATCGAGGACGACGCTGTGCAGATCCCTCGAGCGCCTCCGCCGGACATGGAAAATTATCTGTGTTATTTTGATTGGCATAGTAAAATACATGGACGGCTAGTATTATTTTGATTTGCTCAATCGGTGAATGTTGAACATGGACATACTTCATATGCTAATTTGTTTTGCATAATAAATTCTAACTAGACATTCTAAAATTATTCCGATGCAAACCTTATTTATAATTATTTTAGCAAAAAGAATTCAGGTAAAGGTTATTGTGGAGAAGTCTTGTAATATACGTGTAGACAGCGAAACTTATTGCTCTTTTGGAGTCATATGGACAATTCTTGTACTGTAATATAAAGGTCATAACCTTGGAGAAAAAATAGCGCGCTATGTACAACGTCTCGCTAATAGCTATTTTTTTCTTAGTCATAATACTCGTATATTGCGTATCAAACCAGCATTTATACAACTTCTTCAGCCTTCAGGGTCATTTCAGATATTTCATCCTTCATACCAGCAACATCAGTCTTAAAAAGCTCTACTACCAAACATCAAATCTCTTCTTCCAACAGTTGTTTCTCGTAGATGTTTTTTTCACAGCTAAACAACTACAACTGCTTCTCAAAATCTGCAGCCTAAACAAACAGACCCTAGGACCTGGAAAGCCGGAACAATCGCTGATCTTATATTTTGTCCGATGTGGATCACATATATGCTGTAAGATGAAAGATACCACTTTGGTCTTCTGATGCCCTTCTAAAAAAAATTGAATTGCAAAAGTTTCTGGCAAAGAGAAAGCTTGTTAACATTGACCGGGAAAGAGATTCCAATTGATCCTCAAGGTTTGAACTATTTATGGCTGTGTGCATCGATTGATGCAGAGGCCGGGGCTATGCTCCCATATCTAAAAAAAAAAAGTGATTCGGCCGAAAGCGGACACCAATGCAGGTGGCGAGCGGCAACCGGCAACCGGCATCGACTGCTAGGGGCGACGGACTAGCAACCTTAGAGGGGTATGTTTTAATCTTCACCATCTATGTAATTAGGGGATTTATCGAAGCAGAAGTGCAGGATATGATGGTACATATTTTTTCTACAGTCACGTATAACTCCTATATATTATTCATCGCAAATATTCCTATTTTGCATTTCAGGTCGATGTCGTCCCCCCCCCCCCCCCCCCCCATGGTTATTTCCTGGCTCCGCCATTGCTTTGCTTAACAGATGATGAGAAGTAGGCAAACAACTTGCACACCGTGGGTTAGAGGTTGCATTTCCTAGAACAAAATTCAGTGAGCCATGTTCCATAGATACGAGAAAATCCTGCTAGCAACCAATCAAGCCCTAATTATTTAAAGTAGATGCAGCCCACGCGACCGACTTTTCTCCCTTTTTTGTTGCTGAGGGATAACGACTTTTCTCCTTTCTGGTAAGACCACGTCATCTCTATTAGCAGATTGTATTGGAACGGTTCATATACCTATCAATTTGTTTAGAGGTAATTGCACCACTCATACATAAACTTGTACTTGAGGTGCATTTTAATACAAAAACTTGCAGAGTGTTGTACCGTGGTACACAAACTTGTATTTCGCGTGTAAATTCATACAAAAACCTTCTGAGACCGACACTTGGCATTGCCACGCTGGAAAAAAGAGGGCCAGCTTGTGAACATTTTTACAGAAAACCCCTCCCTTGCCCAAAAAAAAAACCCAGACATAAATTAGAAGAGCAATTTCTAAAATCTTCGAATCTGCCCACCTCGCCCTACACCGCTAGACCAAATCACATCCAAACTTTTCAAAGCTGAGTTTCTCTGTAGACTATTCACATCTGAGTTTCTCTTTTTTGTTTCTCGATGTATGTTTCAATTTTAATCTGAAATTTTTAGCGGTTATCTTAATATGTGCTGTCAACATGCATGATTTTTTTTAAATTTTTTCGCAATGTTTAAATTTGGATTTAAGCCGCATGTCACACGGTGACATGCAAAAGGTGCATGTCACCTGATCTATGTCCGCTAGCCCAACCCATCCCCGATGGCGACATCCGACAGGTTCTACTCGCTCTTGCTCCGGCAAGGCCGCGAAGAAGGACAAGCCCACACGCCCACCCTGCCGCCTCTGCCCGGCCAGAGGGCGCCATGAAACGCAGTGCATACGCTGCCCGTGCCAAGGTGTTCTTCCAGGACCCGCACGGCCTCGATGCCATCGACTGCTCCCTTGTGCAGCTAGCGGTGCTACATCTCCAAGAGCAGCAGCGGCTGCGCGTTCCATGCCTCCTGTGCTTCCAGGCTCCCAGCCCTCGTCATTAGAAGGAAAACAGAGCAAGGCAAGGCAACTGGCCAGTATGCTGCGCAGAATAAAGAGAAAGAATCGGGTTCTTTCTGCTAATCTCTGATCCAGCGTGGCAGCGCCAAGTGTTGGTGTGACGGTGTTTTGTATGAATTTGCATGTGAAGTGCAAGTTCATGTACCGTGCGAGCACACTTTGCAACTTCTTGTATGAAAATGCACCTGAAGTGCAAGTTTATGTATTAGCCATGCAATTACCTCATTTGTTTATGTATTCATGACGTACTAGGAAATATGCCAGGGTGAGAACAATAAATTTTTGGATAAAAAACTGGTGCAACCTATTTTTTACCCCAAAATCAATCTACCGTCGTAACCCAAGCCAATGGAAGTCCGAGGAAAGCATCAAATTTGACTCGCTCGAGATAAAGAATGTGCAAAAACAATGTGTGCATTCATGAGATAGGCATGATGTGAATCTTACTAAACCTATAATATCAAATAGAAGTAGATAGTATCTGAATACATATCTATATGAATATCCGATCGGATACACCGAAGGCGGCTCGGCAAGGCAAGGAGGAGGCTTAACCGCTGAACCATCTGGCTTCTTTGATTCCGACTCCACAATGAGAATTACTACCATCAATGAGAAATACCAAGGAGTACGAAACTAATTTAGAACAGCCGCTATTATTTAGGTACAGCGGACACCAGTCACAACGTCTGTTTTTGCCTTCAGGACAGAAAACTAATTTATAGAACACAATATGTTTTATTTGTAATATAAAAAACCAAGGTAAATTGAGTGAATATTAGAAAAATTGTACAGAGGTTTGGAGACCGACCCAATTTCGGTTTTTTAGGACACAAAACAAATGAAAGCTGGCATTGCCATCCTCATAGTTCAAGTTGATATGTACCTTGCAATGGCGCACTTTGCTTGTGTTGTGCCGCCAGGTTGGATCAGGAGGTCCTTGCGTGCGTAACCCCCTCCCGCACCCCCTCCCAAACCCTAACCGCCTCCCGCTGCCGCCGGTGGCGCCGCCGGGAAAAGATCACGGGGCGTGGAGGCGGAGGCGGCCTTTCCTTGTTGCCGCGCTGGGGAGACCTTGATCTGCGCTGCGGCCTCCCTGCCTCCCGTCGGCTCCTCCCCGCGGCACGTCGGTGGTGGCTGGTGGTGGGCGGCAGCCATGTCCTTGATCTGCGCCACTGCATCCCCCCGCCTCTCGCCGGTGCGTGGAGGTGTTCTTGGGCTTCTCCCGCGGCACGAGGTCACCCGGGGCAGCATCCCTGGGTTCGACGGTGGAGGCGGCCCTCTTCTTCGCCGGAGATGGTCGGCATGCGGATGGTGGTGGTGGGTCTTTCGATCTGTCACCGCGTCCCGGCGGCGAGGTGGAGAGGCGTGGTAGCCGGCGACGGCTGAGGAAGGCATGACCATCCTTGATGTCGATGGTGGAGGGCTGGCGTTCGGCTGCGGCGGTGCCCAGGGCGTGTGCGGTGTCTCCGGACAACGTGATCTGCGCTTGGTGTCTCCGGCGGAAACTGTGGCCAGCCTGGGATGGTCGCCGGCGTGGGGGCCCAAACTGAATAAAAGCGGCGGTCCTAGGGTCTCTCTTGGGCGAAGATGAAGACTTAACTGAATCTTGCCCTTCTCTATCTGGCAGGAGTGTTGAGTTCCGGAAGGCATCGTCGGCGAATGTAACAGTGCTTTTTTGCCTGGAATTTGTTGGATCAGTGGTATTCGGCCATGCGAACCCATGCTTTTATTCAGGACGATTGGTTCTGGAGGAAGCAGCGCAAAGCTCTGTTATGTGTTGGCATCAAGAGACATTTTGGTCCATGATGCAGTCAAAAGAAGGGAATAACCTGAAGGTCGGAGCGGAGGACTAGCTAAGGGAGGTTCAAGTCTCCGCGTTGTTGAGGGACTTGCTTGGTGTCCCGGGCTCCGCAGTAGTGGAATGGAAGTGGGGGCGGCATCACAGGTGAAGTTCAGAGTCCTATCTTTCGGGGTAAAAACCCAAGGTCTGCCTTAACTGGTTGTGCCTGACAATGACCTTGTTGGAGGCATTGAGCGGGGACTATCTTCAGGGTGAAAACCTAAGATCTTTAGTCGGGCGATGATGGCGCTCGTGCATTGTTTCCTTCTTGGAGACGTCGGTTTTGGAGATTCTATATTTTAGGTGTTGCCTTGGCGGTGGTTGTTTTGCTGTTGGTAGGTCTAGAATGCTATAGCGGGACTTTTGTTTCTTAGTTTTCTTTTCTATTTTTTGGCTGTGCATTCGTACTGTCATTAGGGTGTTGCGTCGGGTGCAATTAGTATCTTTTGATATTAATATATTCTTTTTATCGAAAAAAATGTAGCGTACAATGCAAAACCTGAAGTTCTGAAGTACCACAGCTCACATGTAATGTAAGTCTACATCAAATTAGTCGATGAGTGAACATAGTCTGATTTGTTGTGTGAATGTTATTATGTACTGAAAAAATTGATGATAGATTGGCTACTGCTGCACTTGGAAGACGGTGGGAGCTCGTGTAATTGGATTTGAGGCCCGGGATTGTCTATATGAGTCACCAGAGCAGGAGAAGAGGAGTCTGCCTCATTTCTGTTGCAGCAGCCGGTAAATTAGGTTCCTAGATAATCCAATTTCAGAAACCGATTCTGCAGCAGCTGGTTTCGATTCAACGCATCCTGGGAGGCTGAGACAGTGCAAGGTGTCACCACACCGTAGTGAGATCCACATCTGATTCAATTTCCCAAGCCCATAAAATATATTGACTTGGTATTATACTGGTATTGACTTCCTCGCTGGAGCAGGTGCGGAGCTTGCCGATGCAGAGCATGTCCAGCCTAGAGAGTCTGGAGCACAGCAGCCGGATGGCTGGCGGCTGGCGGAGATTCTGTCTACGTCTGGGGTGGGATTCCCACTTCAACAACACCATGTCCAAGTGATCAAGCGATCGTAGGTGCTGCCGTTGTCTCGTGCATCACGAAGTTAATTACAGGAGAAAAATAAGGTATCTCGTGTCTCAGTATCAGACTGAACGTGTCGTTGTGTTGTACCTGATGAAAGCTCCTGATGGAATTCGAGTTATTCAGTGTTCTCTGGTGTAAAACTTCAGATTTAGCGACCGTGCCTTCAAACTTTTCATTGATGCGAAGGAAACAAACGAGCTGATTGTTGGTACGTATTACGGTGCTCGTATTTCTGAGGCACGAACGCCTCTGTAGTCTGTACCTTCTCACCGGAGCTCCTATTAAGCAGCTGCCCAGGGACCAGGGGTGGTGAATAGCATGAAACATAACTCTATTCCACTACGCTTGCACAGTAAACACTTCCACTTCATGTTACATGGCCTGAACAAGCAGAGCATACACGCGCTTGCACATTACACCGAATCGAACAGAAGCAAGAAGAACCTCCAGGAGGGGAATAGCATGACCACTAGTCTAGAACAGCTTCAGCATAGCACTACTGTGGTTCACGCACACGGGTTCTCTCAGAATATACAATGCAGACCAAACATGCCATTTAGCCTCCTGAATGCTCCTTCGGCAAAGCCAACAGAACATAACCATCAACCTTGTTGATCAGAACTCACTGCAGGCATCACTTAAACCAGGCAAAGGGCAATCGAGCGAACGTGCAGATGGACAATCAGAGGGAGCCTGCAGGAAAACACATACAGGAGAAGATATCATGAATTCTGCATATCATATACTGCACCAAGTGGAGACTTCGCATTTAAAAATGTCTCCTAACCTGAGGAAAAAACCTAATGGGAAGTGGAGACCTGCTAGTAATTTCTGGACACTCATGGAAGCAAATAGAATCTCGAAAGATTAACCTAAATAGTATGGATGATTCTAACATACGTTTGCCAAATTTGTTGTAGAAAAAAAGGACTTCCTCATTTTTTTAAAAGAAAAGAGGAACTAACAAAATGGTTATCAGTTTTTTCAGATCTGTCAAATAGAATTCTCTAGCTCATTCCCACTAATAAACGATGCACCCATTATGCTACAAGACCATGATATAGACATAATTCGTAAATTTAAATACCAAATTCTGAAATTCAAGTAACACTGAAACGGACCTTCTCGCCCAACACGGGCTTTGTACAGGCAGATATAAGCCATCTGGCCATCCCCTGTTAGAGAAGCAAACTGTTTCAATGAGCCACATTTCAATTCGTCACTCACCTGCTTAATAAAACAGTTGCTCACCTCCACCGGATAATTTCAAAGCCTCCTCATTCTTCAGTAAGGTTTTGGTTGCATCATTATACTGGATCCATTGATCTTCATCTTGCTTTATCAAGGAAATGTAATGTCCAGAGTTCACATTTGGTCCCTCATGCGCAATCAAAGCAATCAAATCATATAACCCAGTTAATTGGTCCATTGGTATCGGCAAATCATCTGTATAGACAAACACAAATGCACCTGAATTAATGAAATAAAAAGTTTGTCGTCATATTTTTCTTTTAAGAAAAAGCTTTGCCTTTCCATGTATTGGTAGAGAAAGCGACTACAAGCCTAGGGAGGAGCAGCACATAATTTTCTATATAGAGAGAATGTTAGATGCTTTGCTAGGGATATATACAAATATGAATTACTCACTTTGGTCAGTGTCCATGTTGAGGGAATCTTCACCATCTGTCGATGTTGCCTACCATGAATGACATAATGCCATAACTTTGTCAAAACATATAGCACATACTGACCCCAAAATCGGCTTCACTAACAAAAACCTTGGAATTCTAAGGTATCACTGACGACAACTAACAAAAGGTTGTTCATGTTGAATTGACATACCTTTCTAATACCTTCGAGCTCAAGTTTCAGTTCATCTGAACAGAGGCTGTGGGCATCAAATTCAAGCGGGTATTCCAATGTCTAATGGAATACACTATAGTATTAGAAAAATATAAAATCAAGCATCTTGGAAACCAGGATATAAACAGGTACATACACTGAAGTTTTTTACTGACTGGCCGATTTTTGTATCAAACTTCACCCGTTCCAAAATAATGATCAGATATCTGAAGATAGAATATATCATGTAATATTTGTAAACATCAATAACCTATTATTTATTGAAATTTTAGATGATCTTACCGAGGCAAACGATTAATGCATGAATTTTGTGCACGCAAAGCCTGTACCAAGATAACATGTTTTTTGATATGTGTATATAAAACCATACATCGATATGCAAATAAAATGGAATCTTCATGGGGTACTTACAAGATCAAGCCCTTTAAGAAAACCATTTACATCCTTAGGCATTAAGCAATTCAGGTAATCAACAGTCTCCCCACCTTCAGAACTCAAACTGGAAACAAAAGTATCAAAAGAAGATATATGTAGTAGTGTGAAGGTTATTTTTGGATTAACACCTAGACAAAAAAACTCTATTTCTCTAATGGAGGCCTTAAAATTGTATGATAAATCTATTTTTGGCTCAATTCTCTGGCCGATGCTCTGGGTGGACACTTACAACCAGGTTCTTGGAGTCCGTTAATGTTCTAATTGACCCCACTGATGTGGTTGAGTATATTGTACCAGTTTCCTTGGTTGCTGCAGTTGTTATCATACAATTTTATCTGTTATCTTAAATCTAGTTTGATAGTCCCTCTGTTCATAAATATAAGACGATTTAGTCGTTTTAGACACTTCAAAATGAACTCGATACACACCATAATGAGTGAATCTACACACTAAACATAGACTAGATACATAAAAAAAATAGATGAATTTACTAAAAGCTAAAACATCTTATATTAGTGAACGGAGGGGGTAGTCGTGATAAAGTTATGTCAATAGTCTGAATTTGTCTAGACTAAACTATGGGATATACAACGATAGCAACATTAGTACACAGAATATAAATGTTTATGTTCTTAAAATCCTTATAAGAGTGTCATATGGCATGAGAAAAATCCTTATAACGTTTGTTGTACCCACAGATTCTGTGTGAGAGAGGGAGGATACCTGCTCAAAAGATCAACTCCAAAAAGTCTCTTGATAAGATTAGTAGATTCCCTATACAAACAAAAAAATAGTATTAGGAGTAGTTAATGCTACATTATCAGCAAATGACTATCATTAGCATTGCGCAATGGAAAAAATTACCTTTCTTCAGTTTCTAGTGTTTCAGTAAGTGTTTCCATTAAATGCAACAGACATTCTCCAGCATCCTGCAAGACATTATTATTCACCATAAGAGATCCAATGACATGCATTTTACAAGTCATAAGCAAGAAAGTACCTGTTGTCTATGAAGATTCCCGTCTCTCTCTTTATATATTGCATGTCTGTCTTCAAGCTTCTGCTCAAATTACATATGATCAGAAATTTAACATTGTAATTAATTTTTGTTGTTAACACATTGATTACTGACCTTTAAGAAATTTTTAGGACAAACCGTCTGTAAACTACTATCAAGAAGTACAGAGATTTCACATATGGCATCAGTCAATTTACGGGAAGCGTCATCAACCAATTTATTGCCAATGCCTTCTGAAAATCTAAAATAATACCAACTACAGCTGAATTAGCAAGTCAGAAGATCTAAAATAAATTTTACCAAAAATTCAAATAGTTATTTGAGTCAAACCTTATTAAAGCTGACTTCAGGTCTGGGATGCAATGAAGAAATTGCAAGACGGAATTTGCAAAGCAAGTATTCCCTAAATTTTGGAGACCAGCAGAACCATGGGTTTCTTCAGCTTCTTGATGATGTTGCTGTGATATGATTTGACCTTGTTGATGTTTGACTCGATCTTGTTGATATTGTTCTGACATGACTAGAGCGGAAACTTTGCAACTATCGAGATCAAGACTACCTTTGAATTTCTCCTCTACTTTGGTCACATTTGACTTCAGACCATTCTTACGACCTTGAGGAACCAAACAAGTGCCAAGCTTTTTGTCCATATTTCCATTGACTTTGCTCTCGGTGGATGTTTGATTTGAACTGCAGGCTCTTTTGAACTTCATGAAAGGCTTGATAAGAAACTTAGAATTCTCAAGATCTTGAGCACCAAGTTTCAGAAGCTTGTCAAGTTTGTTATTGACAGGGCCGTCTGAACCCAGCTGTACAGGCAAGTCTTTCAGTCTGAATACGCGAGAATATTTTTCTTTCCTGAAGTAAACTCTTATATCCTCAATAATTAGCAGCACCTCCTCATCATCTAGGACAAACTCTTTTTCTTTGACATCTTTTGGCAGATACGCTGTTGATTTCCCATGCTTCTTGAGTGCCCATTTGTCAGGGCTTGAATCTATCATTCTTTCAAAGGCTTTTTTTGTACGAGCAGACCAATTCCTTGAATCGGACAGAAGTATTTGACCCAACTTGTTTTGGACATCCAGGAAACCATCATCAATCTTGTGGTATAGTACATTCGACCTACACGCTTCGGGTAGGTGAAGTATGATGGTCTCCCAGGCTTCCTGCACTTGATTTCTTTCATATATTTGTGTGCCCTCAAGATGATTAAACATGACAGTGAAAAAATTCTGTAAGCCCAAGTCGCCAAGGAGACAATCAGCTGCAAATACATAATCCCCTTCTACTGGAAGCATTTCAGCAGCTTCAATGTACACAGGCAACTTGCTCTTCATTTCTTTCTTAATTTCCTTGGACAGATTCTGAACAATATTAATTCTGTTTTCCTGGATCTTCTTCTTCTTGGTGGAGCTTCTTGTCATGCAGCCGGTCAAATATCCGGTTGGACCGTCAATGACCAGACACATCCACTTCCCGTGGCGGTGGACATAGACCAGAAAATGGCCTGCCTCGGGCATCATGCAGCTTTGTCGGTCCTTGTGACCAAAACAATACCTATTGTTGGTGTTGGTAAAACACCATAGGCGCAAGCGTAAGACTGTAGCGCGCCAGCTATCATGTGAAGTATCCGGGGTGTCCAAATTCAATACCGCGTAGTTCTGTTGACAAAAAACAGAAGGAAATTAGCCAAGTGATTCAGAAATAATAATTAGGTGCAAATGCAAATACAGATATAAGAACCATTTTCTTCTGAAACAGATGAGAAAAATAAAGAGTAAAGTGCACCCTGTCCTAGAAGTAATGAGCTTGGTTCAGTTTAATCCTGATTCTTCCAATTGGAGATGTTTCCTTGTATATGTCCAGGCTGTACCAGCCCAACGGTTCCAAACATCAGGCACTCTTGTTGAGAGCATCTGAAGCAGCAGGGATGCACTGCCTCTGCCAAGAAGCTCAGCAGACACACTTAGTGCAGTCCTGGATCTATTTGTTTCATAATTGAACTTGGGTTCTTTTTTGACAGAATTGGAGATAGATTTCTGGACACAATGAGAGGTAGGGTCTTTATTTAATGCTCATGCGCCCAGTTGCTATAGGTTTGATCCACACCAGAAGATGCTACCTGCTCTTGTTTATGCATGGTAGAGAGTATTGGTTGTTATGCGCAGAACTCTGTACTAAGTTGTAGATGAGTGCGAGTTACGAAAAAATTCTTAGTCTACAAGTAATATGTTCTATGCGGATTCAGAACTGAGAACTTGCAATTCATCGGAATGTTTTGGCGAAATGGTGGCGGCACCGGCGCTATGGTCAGAGGTGCCACAGCCTTGTTGCCGACGAGCAAGCGAACTACCAGCCATGGTTGCTGGCATACTGCTTATAGGTTGTTCAGTAGGAAATGCTTTTCATCCCACTTCAGCAAGCAAATGGTTTAAACCCACAGGCGTGAACTCGGTTTATTTCGGTTTGGGTGGAAAACAGAGTTGGTTTGGTTTTGGTTGAGCTGAAAATGGTACTGAATGGGTTCAGGTAGATAGGGATTTCACCCGGCCGCAACAGCAGGCACATTCTTCTACTTGTACTTGTACATCTTGGGCTGGCAGAAACATCCATGCAGGTCTGGTTGAAGTATTGTTCAGTTTCATGGCACAGCATGTACTGTAATGTATCACAGACTCACAGTTCACACAGAAATGTGACGAACAGACAGTCAGACAATTTTATAGGGATTTCAGCCGGCTGCAACAGTATAGGCACATTCATCTACTTGTACTTGTACATCAGATTACTGTTGACGACAGGGATTGGCAATGTGGGATCAGTCAGTACACTTACTTCCACTTGTGCAGCAGGAGGCGGCGGCCTTGTGAAGGTGACGCCGTCCTCGACGTCGGAGTCCGCGGCGGCGTCGGAACCACTCTTCCCTCCTTTCCCTGCTGCCGTCCCTCCGCCAGTTGCCCCCTTCTCCTCGCCACCCCTCTTCGCCCCTTTCCCTGCTGCCGTCCATTTGCTAGTTGCCCCCGTCTCCTCGCCACCCCTCTTCGCCCCGCCTTCTCTTTTGAGCCCTCGCCCGCCAGCCATATCGCGTCCACGAGGGGCAGTAGGGGACGAGTAGTTGCTGAGCGGGATGGCGGCGCGCGACGGGGACGGCGTTGGCGGCGCGCTATGGCAGAGGCGGCGGCGCGCGACGAGGGAGACTTGGGAGGCCGAAGACGAGGGCGCACGGGGGTGGCGGCGCACGGCGGGAGCGTGCGAGGAGGAGTCGCCGTCGCACCGAGAAGTAGTACGGAGCTTCAGACGCAATCGATGGCGACGAGCGGCCGGGGCGATGTTGGTGGCGCGGGGATGGCGGCGCGTGGAGGAGTCGCCGGCGCACTGGGTGACGGAGCGGGACTGCGGAGGTTCTGAGTCGATCGACGTCGTCGGGCTCGCGCACACCTCAGTCAGTGTCCGCCCCCTTCGGGTCGGTGTCCGGCTCGGACCCGATTGTCTCTCTGTCTCTGCAGTTGGGTCCCACAAACGTTCTCTTCTCTCTGCCTTTTCTCCCTGTAAATTTGTATGTAGAGTATGTAGTATTATTTTCTCCCATTTCGGTAAAATTTGCGCGGCAGAACACCATGTCCTGCACTATTTTAGTGTATTATTACTTTCTTTCACAATATTACCCTTTTTAAAAAGCTAAAAGCTAAAATAGTTTTCGAAAATGGTTTATATTTTAAAACATGGTTAGTAATTTTGTTGTTGTTGTTGTTGCTGCTTGCTGCACCTTTGCTCCTCAGAAGTTGGACTGCTGATTCTTTTCAGCATGTTGCTACAATTAAAGCAAGATTGATGCCACATGCATGTTATATAATTGATAAGGAGCTCTTAATTACCACATGATTACAAACTTAATTAAAACATGTTTTTCTTTCTCGACGCAAATTAATTAATCTCTCATTGCGGCCTACTAGGTTGTGGCCGGCTGGCCGCCTTTCCTCTTGCAGCTGCTTCATGCATGCAACTTTGGTTTTCCTTCCTCTATACCACTGCTATTAGTAATTAATAGCCTCGATCGTGCTCATGCTGGCCATTTTTAGTGATAACCTGGCTTGTGTTAGGCTTTTTCTTGACCCATAATCCTTCAAAACGTACAATCCAAGTAAATATATACTCCCTTTATTCCTATATATACAATATGCACATTAATTTTTTTGTTCCTTTTTTTTGTATATTACTCTGCGTTTCAGATGGTTTCCCATAAAGCCCTCCACTACCACATGCATGCACTTGGTAATATGGAGCCACTATTCATATGCAAAAGCAAGGGAAAATTAGTAAGAAACAAAATAAAACAACCCTCAACTAGCTCTTCTTGGTATGCGGGTTAGACCTCATGCATAGACTAAGGGGCCCTCTGGATCGAAGGGTTTTCAAAATAATTTTGGAGGAATATAATTCATAGGATTTTTCCTAAGGAAAAAACTTTGGCTCAAACACTACTAGGAAAAGGCCTATAGATGAAAATAGCACTACCGGCGCACCAGCAAATCCATGCGCCGGTGGCAAAATACCGCCGGCGAGCCATGTTAGGCCGCGCCGGCGAAGAACCTATACTGCTGGCGCACAAGCAAATTTAGTGCGCCGGGAATAAAATTCGAAGAATTCTGGCCGGAAACAAAAAATCTGGGCACCTTACCCCCGGCGCACCTCTATGGTGGTGCGCCGGTGGTACACAATTTACCACCAGCGCACCACCATAGAGGTGCGCCGGGGGTAGGGTGCCTACATTTTTCTCTCCACCCCCCGGGAATCGCCTTTTCAGTTTTCGAAAAATAAAAGAAAATGATAGAAAATTCAAAAAATAAAATCCTTTGAACTGCCCATGTATTATGTAATCTACCTTTAATAAAAAATTGAAAAAATGAATTATGATATATTATGCAAAATGGCGTCATCTTTCGGTAAAACTGGATTTCCGGTTGCATACGACCTCCGATGAAAAACTTTTTTATATCAAAATCTATCTACGCGAAATTTCCTATTCGAATTCAACGGCCTACGGCCGTTTGGACAAAAAATGGATTCGTCAATTGGAAAACAGAAACCGGACTTTTTTCAGGTTTAAGATTTGGGTGAAAAAAATAAAAATTTTACCCCCGGCGCACCACCATACTAGGTGCGCCGGCGGTAAGCTGTGCTATATATTCATGCCGACCCTCCACCCTCTTCTCTTTCCTCACTTCTCCCCCTTCTTCTCTTTCCCTCCTCCTCTTCTCCTTGCAATACTCACCGACGGCCTCCTCCTCCTACTACTCCGGTGACCTCCTACTACTCCGGCTCTGATGACCTCCTCCTCCTCCTCCTCCGGTAATCTCCTCCACCTCGGGGCTCTACCTCCATCTCCGGCCTTCTCCTTCTCCTCCTCTTCCACCACCTCCACCTCCGGCCATCTTCTCCTCCTCCTCCTCCTCTCCTAAACCACAACCACCACCTCCGGCCTCATCCTCCTCCTCCTAAACCACCACCACCTCCGGCCTCATCCTCCTCCTCCTAAACCACCACCACCTCCGGCCTCATTCTCCTCCGGCGCGGCAACGACGACAAGGTGACGCACGGCCACTGTTTTCGAGGACCCGAGCTAGATGAACCCGAGCTAGATCTAGATCTAGATCTGGATCGGGCTTTTTTTTTAAATTTCGAAAAAACGTACCGCGGGCGCACCAGGCCTGGTTCGCCGGGGATAATTCATGTTGCTGCTGGCGCACCGGCTGGTGCGCCGGCGGTAACTTGTTACCACCGGCCTGTTTGCACCGGCGGGCTCTGGTGCGCCGGCAATAGCCGTTTTTGGTGCGCCGGCAATAAGGCTTTTCCTTGTAGTGAAAGGAATGCCACTCCAAAATACCTTGGATGGCATTCCTACACCTCGATCCTATAGAATTTCAAAATCAACTCTCCGTTGTTGGGCTTCTTTGGACGTGATTTTAAAACCGAGGAATAGGAAAAACACGGGAATTCGTTAGGATTGCAGGTATAAGACAATGAAAAAATTTAGGAGTAGTCATTTGAATGGAACACATATGAAACACCGGAAACATGCCTCGGTCCAATGCGAAGGAAGTGTTAAAGAAGGTTAAAGTGGATGTTGAAATTCCTATGGGATTAAGGCATAAGAATGTAATCCATAGAACCTTTTAGGTGTCGTTCCATTGATCCAAAGGGATTCCTTAGGAAAAAAAATCCTATGAATTAGATTCCTCCAAAATTTGGAAAATCCTTCAATCCAAAGGGGACCTTACATTCATTGCCGTAGGATCGAGGCACTTTTTCTGTGGTTTTTTCTGCTTCATCCAAAAACAATTCTGCAAATTTTCTTTGTTTTGTATGTGCTATCCTATCAAATCCTATGATCCAAACAAGCCCTAAAAGGGAACATATGATGCTTTCTTGAAGAAAATATCCACATATTTTTCAGGATTTTTTGTGTGTACATCAGTATTTGTACTTTGAAAATTTCAGCACATGCGAGCATGGTGACTAGTCTTGTCCTTGTAGCCTAGGATGTACTTATTCAACACTGCACTGCAGGACAACTAAATCCGCTTTCGTTCTAGTCCAAAATGCATGTATGCCTGCCGATGTGCTCCCTTTTGGCATATTCATTTCTTATCCGTTCCCATGCATCAACATGATACTGTGTGAGTCCTCTCATCGGAGCATGCTAGCATTGTACTTGTTCAAAGTGAAATGTGTCTTGCCAATGTATTTCTTCTTTGTACACCCCTCCTTTAAAGCCAATACGTACGTTTTTTCGAAATGGGGAAGAACCCCGGCTTCTGCATCATGATGATGCACACGGCCTTTTATTAAAAAGTTTGAGAGTACACAATTTAAAACAAATCAGTCATCGCCAAGAGTTGATACAAGAACCAACCAGCGAAAGAAAACCAAAAAAGATAGACTACACATCATTGTAGCCGTCTATTGTGCCGCCAGCCAGCCTGGCACAAGATATCCTGAGCGACCATCTGGAGCCGTGTGCATCCAATAGCCATAGCATCCCGCTGTCCCTCCGGTGACAGTAGAGCCCACAACTGGACCCAATGTGACACCATATGGATAACCTGCAAAAAGTGAAATGAAGCTTTTTTGTTAAAAATAATATCATTCCTTGTCCTCCAGATAGACCAACATAAGGCAGAAACCCCAATACGGATGAAAGCCTTTGATTGCCTATCAACTCCATTTAGCCAATTACCAAACATATTAGTAATATTGGTCGGAGGTGGGAGAGCAAATGTAAAATTAATCGTACGCCAAAGAATTTTCGCTAAAGGACAAGTGATGAACAAGTGCTCAATAGTCTCCTGCTCACCACAGAAAACACATTTTGTACAACCATTCCATCTTCTTTTGGCTAAATTATCTTTAGTAAGTAAAACTTTATTACTTAAGAACCACATAAATATTTTTATCTTTAAAGGAACTTTAACTTTCCAAAGATATTTTCTCAAAAAAGGGGTATGGTCATTCATAAGATCCTCATACATAGATTTCACAGAAAACACGCCATTCAATGTCAATTTCCAAACAAACTGATCCTTCTCATCAGATAGATTAATCCTCATAAGTCTTCGGCATAACTGCAACCATAAAGACCATCTATTTCCCATCAACAACCTTCTGAAACTGATATTCAGAGGCGTTTGGGCTAACACATGGGCTACTGTTACATTCTTGTGATGCACAATATTATATAAGGATGGATATTGATGTGCTAATGAAGTAGTACCTAACCAGATATCTTCCCAGAACCGAGTACTGGTACCATTACCTATTTTTAAAAAACCCCTTCTAAAAAAATCGTCCTTAACCTTCATCAATCCCTTCCAAAAGGGAGAGTCTGTTGGTTTAGCCAATACGTACGTAGATGGCAAATTAGCTAGAACATGTCTTACATACCTAAGACTTATCTCTACAGTCATGCATGCCACTGATGTTTTTTTAGGAAATGCATGTCAATGATGTGAGAGGGGGCATAGGTAGCGAAGGACAACCTGTTTATAGTGAGGTGCCTCAAAGCAAGCTGGTTTGCACACTTGTTAGTAGCATGCACCACTACAAAGACCTAAGAAGAGAATAAGGAAGACAGTGAATAAACATGCCAGCATGTCAAACAACTAGAAACTGATCTACTATAGATGGAAAAGGGTATGGTAGTGCTCCGTATATGATAAAGGTGTGAACTACTCATTTTCATGCTATTATTATAATTATAATTATAATAGTATAAGTCACCATCTTACTTGCATCACATAGTAAATATTGATCTTCGCCCACCCTCCGACCCAGCCGTCTTCCTGAATCAGTTGCTCCTAATATTTTCTTTGAGAATCTACGGCGGACACAAAGCTGGCCTGATAAAAAAACAAAGTTACAAGTTATTCAGAGATCCAGGAAAGTTCAATGAAGAAATCAAATCTATCACACATGAGGTTCTGTCTTCATTAATGTTTGATGTAAATAGGAAAACTCCAAATTTTAGTTCATTTAACATGCATCATATTGCTATATTGTAATTCTTCTCTATATTACTGCTAGGTTCCAACTATACATGTGGATGATTATGAACCATTCCTATGGTGTCTTCATCTGTTATTTCATATATATGGACACACAATTTCTACTGCAAGGGTGGCAACCGCTACATTAGATAGATTGGCCATACCCAAGGGAAGAGGTAGAGGCTAGGGGAGAAGCACCGGTACAATATGAAGTAGGGGAGAGGGGGGAACGAGAGAGGAAATCATACAAATTCATGCACAAGAAACACTACACCAACAAACAGAGGAATGGGAGGATACTATATGCTATTTGGTGTTGATAAAAACTCTAGGTAGCGACTAAGAGAAGACAAAGTTCAAGAGGGAAATCACATATTAAGATTGACAACACACAAGGAAAAACAAATGACATGTCACAAGCTTGATAGCATGGTTGTTAAATGACTCTTGGTAATTAAGTGATGCATTTTGGACCTAATATAGTTCTTACAAGAAAATGTGTTAGTTCATTGTCTATTTGGTTGTTTGATACTAGATGTTGCATGAACTAAACAATTCTCTCTTTTAAATTGTCTCTTTTAGTTCAATCTTATTTTCAATCAAGTTCTCTATGTTACTCTAAATGTGTCATTGCTCTCCGATTAGATTAGTGATGTCAAGTTAGTTCACAAACATGTCACTCTTGTGAAGTTATATGTCACCCCCTACTCACACGCATGCACTACCCATCCAGCTGCTTCAACATGCATGGTTAAGGACACATATATGACTAATGTGGAGGAGCATAGCCCCCGCGGTACGGAGCGTTGCCACCGCCTATATATACATCTTGTAAACCGTCGAATAGGGTTTATCAGATTATAAGATAACCCACGGTGTTTGTAAACACTTCTCGATATAGTGAAGTATTTGCTGGCTGACGCCCGTGGTTTTTCCCTTTCTGTGTTGGAAGGGGTTTTCCACGTTAAATCTTGTGTCACCGCTGGGTTTTCCTTTATCATTCTTCGTTATTTGCTTGTCACGTATGTACACGCTAAACTAGCATCCCAACGCCGCCGCAATGGATTTTTAAACCGCTGGTATTGATCTTTGGTGGTTATTAGGATGATGCTTTGCCGTGTCAAATGCGTAGTTCGATATGGGGTCTCCCTGTTCCACTCAAAATAAAATTGTTATATTGGTGCAATAGCTTAAATATCTACCCCTCCGATCTTTTTTAATTGACTCGAATTTAATACAATTTTATACTAAATTTGAGTCAATAAAAAATGACTGGAGGGAGTATTTGGTATGTTAGTTTCAGGTCACACATGAAAATCTAATTTAATTAGTCTGAAGAAGAGATAACAAGCATGTAGATGTAGTGATAATTGCCTGCAACATATTGCAATCAGCTTCCCAGGGTGCATGCATGTAAGCAACCAAAATATGCATGATCGATGCATTGTTCCGTAGGCCTACAGCTGAGGAAGAGATTTGGGCGCTATTTGCAAGAGGGCGAGCTATATCTTTTATATGGCATCTACGAGTTAAAAGCATAAAATCATCACTTTTCAGGCTAAATTTTAACTTTAATATCACTTTACGTTTTCGTAGCAAAAAATCACCACATGTTGTCGAGGTTTTCGCAAAAAACCCTAATCTTTCCCTAAGCATGAATTAGGGTCCAGTTTAGTACGGCCATTTTGCTGAGCTGACACCGGTTAGAGAGGCCCTCTTTAATTAAGAAAATATGTCCACATGAGCTAAAAAGATTCGGTCATATGAACTTAGACAACCTAGGCGTGGGTCATCCTCCCTGGCGCCCGCGCGCCTCGAACGCTGTTATACATGCAATCAGCCATTCAGCAAGCAGCATTGCCTTCCGCCAGGTTTAGCGTTGTGTCGGCCCGCGCTCCAATTGCTTGACTACAATTCAGAAGATCTTAATACACACACGCATATAGTCCAACAACTTAACTAGATACATACTAATCTAGATAAGGTAGAGTCCACTAATATGGACCGAAGATAGTATTTAAATCGGTTATTTTCTTACTAAAGTTTCGACGTGGGACTGAGAACTAAAGTGAAGTGTGTAGCCGACGCGGACGCTGGCTACTATGGCACTGCCTTCATTCTGGCTACGCGTTCTCTTGAGACTGCATCCACTAGGCTAATGGCAGGCTGGCAGCATACATATTACTACCTCCATCCAAAAACTTATGCCTTATATTATTTTTAGAAAGTTAAACTATGTTAAATTTAACTAAGTGTTTACTGAAAAATATTAACATGTAAAATATAAAATGAATATCATTAATTAAGTAATGAAATATATTTTCGTATGGTATCTACAAAATATTACATTTGTTAATAGATTGTTCTAAAAATTTAGTTAAAATTTACTTGGTTTAAGTTTTTAAATAATATAAACTTTAAGCTTTGAGATAGAGGTAAGAACAAATAGATTGGGGCCTCGCACTACCTCTATGCATGCTTAGCTATGCCTTCACTTTACGTATGAACGTGTGTCTAGTAATGATCCTAGTGCCATGCATACAACTACTACGCCTCCATGCACAAATATTGGGCCTTGCCGGATCTGACTCCTGGCGCAGGTCTGGCAAGATCCGGCTCCTTGTTTCTGAGTTGGACTTCTTTCATCTTGATCAACAACAACTGGATCAACCGGTGGGCCATATGTCACCACCACCGTCTGTGAGTCACCCGGGCTTGCCGGATCTAGGCGCTGTCGATGGTACACCCATGAAGTATACCCACAACAACATGCGAGGAACAAATATCCTCAACGAAGGGAACAAGAATATTACGTCCGAGAAACAAACCTCCTCAAGGCAGGGAACAAAAATGGCATCCGAGGAACAAATCTTCTCAATGCAGGGAACAAGAATGGCGCCGGAGGAACAAATCTCGTCTACTCGGGGGAACATTTCTCGTCTACTAAGGGAACAAAAATAATGAGTCCTAGGAACATATGATGTCTACTTAGGGAACAAGAATATTACATGCCAGAAACAAATCTCGTCTACTCAACGAACAAAAATATTACTTCCGCGGAACACATCTCATTTACGTAGGGAGTATGGAGCCGCTAGTGGAAATCGAACCCAAGAATATTGCCTCCCGGGAACATGGGAAGAAGAATGTTGCATCCGGAAACAAATCGCTAGTACACGAGAATAAAATTGTGTCCGTGAAACACATAGGTGGAACAAAAAAAATTATAGCCGATGAGACATGTATGAGGAACTAAATTATAAGCTAAACGGAAAAACATTAAGAAATCAAAAAACATAAGAAACAAAACTAAAGAAAAAAGAAAGAAAGGGACACCATTAAATATAAATATATATAATATGCAAAGATAAATTCAGTTTTTAGATTAAAAAGAAATAAAGTTTTTAAAAAAAAAATCATGCAAAAGAATAGAACGTGACTTTAGAACTATGGATGCTACACGGACGTACGTACATACGTATTTGCATGGTACTCACAGCAAGAAGGAACGTGATGCACGGTGCATGCAGTGCTGCTCATACGTGCATGGACGAATGTTAGAGCATCTCCACTCGTCCCCCGACGAGGCCCCCGAGCGACGTTTTTTCCATCCGGACGGCGAAATTCGGCCCAGTCGCGCCCCCGGTTCCTCGTTTTCGTCCGGATTTGGCCCTTAATCCATCCGGCGAGCCCACGCCACCCCCGGCCCCCCGGGGCGCGCTCGGGGACTCCGGACGAAAGATTTTGGCGCGAAACGGCGTGTGGACCCGCGTAGTCGGCGACTGGAAAACCAAATCCTGTCGATTTTCCCTCCAATTTGCTTGCATATCCCCATTCCCTCCAATTTGCTTGCATATCCCCATTCTCTCCCGCCGAAATCCCCCAATCTCCTCGTCTTCCAGCTCCAGTTCCTGGCGGCGTCTTCTCGTCCACCACCACTCTCCTCCTCGTCTTCTCGTCCACCACAATGCCGCCGAGCTTGACGTCGGCGGCGGCGGCCTGTTCGAGGGCACCTCGCCGGCCCTGCGACGAGGGCCGCTCACGTTCGGTGCGATGGCGGCGCCGAACGAAGAGGAGATCCACGAGATGATCACCTCCGGCTCCACCGCCGCCGGCTGCGAGCCCGGGGTTCTTCATGACCGCCGCCGCCGCGTGCCCGGGGTTCTTCACGCAAGAGGAGACGAGGGCGACGGCAGGCTGTGGCGGCGCGCAACGAGCATCGGGAGGATGTTGCCGACGGAAGCCAAGCCGTCGAAGAAGAAGGCGAGGAAGAAGAAGAGCCAACCGAAGCCGCCGCCAACCCGTCGAAGGGGAAGAAGAAGAGGAAGAAGGACTCGCCGCCTGCCGAACCGCGTATCAAATGGACGCCGAAGGAAGAGGAGTGCCTCGCCGAAGCTTGGATGACCGTGTCCACGAACGGCATAATCGGGGCCAATCAGTCGTTCGACACATACTGGTTTCGAGTGAGGCAGGCGTACGAGGAACGCAAGCTCGTCGATCCCTACTTCAACAAGACGAACATGAACGTGTACCGGGGAGACAAGGCAATGGCCACCCATTGGGGGATCATGCAGACGGCGTGCATCAAATGGCACGGCATACAGGAGGAGTGCGAGAAACGGCCGATCAGCGGCCACGACTTGGAGCAAAGGGTATGCTCCGCCGGCCCTACACCACCGAGGTACATCGTCGTTAGCTGACCCGTATCGCCGTGCTCTTTTTTCCCCAGCTGCGCCGAGCTTTGGACATGTACACGGACGACACCTGCCTGCAGTTCAAGTTCCTCAACGTCTACGCCCGCCTCGAGAAGTGCGAGAAGTGGAAGGAAGTTCGCACGTCCCTCTCGAAAAGCAAGACCGAGCAAGTACAACCCCGACGCTCCGCCGGCTTGCGCGGCGGAAGGGCGCCCGAGCTCGGCCGGAAGAAGCGAGAAAGAGCTCAAACGGACGGACAATCCCGCCGACAGGATGCATGCGTCGATCGACAAGTGCTGGGCCGACTTGAGATCGCACGCCGACGGGAGGAACGACAAGTTCGACGGCAGGTGGCGGGAGATGCTCGCCAACCAAGGCGTTCGGATCGCCCTGCTGAAGACGACGGTGGCGGCGAAGAAGAGGAACACAGACTTGGCGTTCCTCATGGGCGGCGGCGACATGGAACCGATGGACGAGGAGACGAGGAATTGGTACCGGGGCCACCGCAACGACATCCTCCGAGCCACTACGTCGTCTCCGCCGGCTCCTACCTCGTCCGCCTCACCATCTACCTCGTCGACCGCGGCCGCTTCGACGTCCACCGCCGCTGCTTCATCGTCGCCCGCCGCAGCCGCTTCGGCCACGGCGTGTGAGGAAACTGGTCCGTCGGACACCGCCGTGCCGGCCGGGACTGCCGACGAGCCCGTGTCCGTGTAATTTCCCTCCGATCGCCGATCCGTGGCTGATCCTTTTGCTCCTTTTGCCGATCAACCGGCCGTACTTGTAGCGCGGGACGGCGATTTGTTTGAATTTAAACTCTATCCGCCGAACTCCGGGTGGACGACTGGAAATATGGTACTCCCCACGCCTTAATTTCGTCCAATCCGGCGGTAGTTTCGTCCGGATTTGGGCGTGGGGAGCGCCAACGAGTGGGGATACTCTTAGTCCTGCGTTAGCGCACATCTGCGGAATCTTCTTGTTTTTTGAGTGGAACACAAGAGCGGAATCGGTCGTATATATTTTTTTTTTGACGGTGAAATCGGTCATATCGATCATAGAATGGCAGAGAACGAAACGGGCCGAGACCAATTACTAAACCCTTAGACTAGTCACAATGGGTAGTATCGTATACCGGTATCATGCATATGGTACTAGTGTATGATACTACCTCTACAATGCATGGTATCATATAGTAGTACCATATTTTTATTGTATTTATTAATTTGTAGAATCTTAATGCAAAATTATGCACAAGATCTATTTGACATGGAATTTTCTTGTTCTACGTGCTATGATACAGTATCTACCTATATGATATTACTATCCTCTCTTTCATCATTAATTGCAGTGCCACATCAGCTTTTTGCATGCATGCAATGCATGATACTACCTATGATACTCATATTGTGGATAGCCTTAAGTGAGACGGTGCTCATTAATGCACGTGCGCTACGGAACAGTTTCTCCTAGGCGCTGGTAAAGGAAAGCCACCTCGACTGGCCCGTCGGAGCTGGCTCATTTCCCCCCTTCCCCCTCTCTCTCGTCTACAGTTCCTGAGAGCCACCTCGTTGGTGCCGGGCCGATCTGAAGCCCATCTCGCCGGCGCCGCCGATGGAGATGGGTGGAGGAGAGGCGTCGGGGTAGTTAGCTTAGCTAGGGTTAGCGGCTGCTTGCCGGTAGAGGGCTCTATGCCCAGTAGTGGAGGCGAAGGTTGGGATCTGGCCGCCTGGATCTTGGCCGATTTAGGGCCCTTCCTCCTTCTTCTTCTCCTCCGGTGGTCGGAGGGGAGAGGGAAGGAAAGGGTTGGCGCTTCCTTCAATAATCAAGAGGCGGAGCACCACCTGAAGAAGCGCGGAAGCGGCGGGCGGAGTCCTTTCCTGGCCGGCCTCGGCGGCGAGGGGGAAAGTGTACGCCCGCTGGTGTCAAGCGTCGTTGACAAGCTCCTGGCCGGCCGTGGAGGCGAGGAGGAGCTCATTCAAGCCGGCGCCATGTCTTCTGCACCTGCCAGGTGGTCTTGCCTGTACTGGATCCGACTGACGATGGTCGGCTTTCGGCTCGATTTCTCCCTGGCCTGCCGTGGTGGCGAGGAAGGAGAAGCGGCCATCTCTCCGTCTAGCGCCTGTCGGAGCCAGTCGCTGCCCAAGTGGTGCTATTGTTCGGCTGCTACAACTGCGCTTCACAAGCGACGGCGTCTGGCGCCGCCGCTATCCGTGGCTTTTCACGCCACCTGCAACTCTGGTGCTGAGCTCACCATGAGTTCTTCTTCTGCTTCGCCTGGTAGATGCTGCTGCGCGCTAGAGCTCTTGTGGAAGTTCTTCTCCGATCTCAGCTCGGGGCTCACAGTGGACACCACCCCAAGTGGCATGTTCCCCGGCGGTGGCGTCGACTCCCGAGTTGCGAGATCTCCAGACGGCGGTGGAGAAGACCAAGGACTTGATTGCTTTTCCATTTTTAGTCCTAGGGTCTGTTCTGTAAAAATCGTGGCCTTATCTGTTATTCCCCAATTTGTTAGGGGCCTCGATGTAAGTTGTAACCCACCGACGGATTAATGAAGCAGCCTCTCGGACCTTCGGGTCCTCTCTTGTTAAAAAAAAAAAAAAACTGGCCCGTCGAAATAATCAACACGCCAAAAGGAACAGGCCCACCTATCAATCCAATAGAGAAATCAAAATATCTACAGTACAAAAAAGAAAAAGAAAAAAGAGGGGGAACTGGGATATCCCTATCTTTCTTGTCCTTCTCCCCTGGTAGACACGCGCGCGGGCGCCACCGAATGCCGCTGCCGCTCTCCTGCACTCACGCGGGTACCGCAGAACGCTGCCGCCACCGGCTCCTACTCCGCTCGTGCGCGGGCGCCGCTATCGCACATCTGCTCGCCGGGAATGGCATCTTCACTGCGGTGGCGTCCTCTGCTGATACTGTGGAGGGAGGGAGAGAGAGAGGGAGTCGCCGGACGGGCTGTTCCCCTGCTGCGGCTGCCCGGCGATGAGGCCGCCGCCGACAGACAGATGACCCCCACCTTGTCGAGCGCGATCTCCGCCTCAGCCCGGGGGACGACCGAGCGCCGGCGTCGGGATGGTTGGAGCAGGAGCAGCGCTTCCGGCACCCCCTCAGCAGGCGCAGGAGCAGCGCCTCCCTGTCCACCGGCCTTGAAGAAGAAGCCTCGCGGTCGGGCGGTGAGGTCACCGGATGCGTGGATTGGTAGGCGGTGGCGGTGATGCCGTGCAGGTCGCGATGAGAGAGGAACAACCTGGTTTTTTTCTTCCATTTTCCACTTTTTTTTTCTGTTCTTCAAATATTTTGATTTTCATAATTGTGCTGACATGTGGGACCTAGTCCACGGTCCACCTCAGGAACTTTTGGCCATGTCAGCTTTGCAGGTGGGTCTGGACCGTCAGAATCTCTGTTAATTTATGCTTAGAGCGAGTTTAGTGTTTTTTTACGAAACATTAGACTACTTAGTGTAGTTACTGTAACATCATATTTTCTAATAAACAATAAGTTTGTAATCTAATTAATGAATATATATATGATACTATTTTTATGTTACTAACCACAATAAATGAGGTAACATAGAGTAGTAACATGTTACTAGAAAAAAAACTTTGGCTCATAGGAGTATTTGCTACCATTGTGTGAATCCACATTTTGAAGTGTTAAAAAATTCTAAACTAAATTTTTACGTGTACATCTAGACATTTTATGTTGGTACACAAATTTTCGTAAAAAGAAAAAATATTATGTGGTTCCTGTAAAAAGACAAATTTTGATGTTGTAACACAACAACGTACAGTGCATTTTTTTGTCTTTTTTATACACATCACATAAAATGTTGTTTTTCCACGAAAACTTGTGTACGAACATAGAATGTCATGATGTACACCAAAAAAATTATGTCAATTTTTTTTAAAATTTTTAAAATTATTTTATATAATGAAAGTATTTGCTCCTATGAGCCAAGACGCCACCTCCGTTACTTCTTAATATGATTAGTCTTAACAAAATGTAGTGATTTTTCAAAATATATCTTTGACACATGGACACCAATGCTCTCTCCACTTTTAGATTTTTTAAAATTTTAAAACCTCACATTTCTAAGTCTTAAAAAATTATGGCGTTAAATATATAGATAGATATATATGGGTGGGGTGTATGCTAACAGTAAATGATAGTAAAATAGTACTCCCTCTGTTCCTTTCTATAGTGCCTATAGATTTTTGGAATTTGTTTTAGAATATAAGGTTGTAGCTTGGCTTTTTTTTCAATTACCTCCTCCCCCGTTTAGCTCCCACACAACATGCGTGAGAAAAGTCCATACAAAATTGGAAACAATTAATTGAGATTTCTAATGCATGGCCCAACGATTCCTTAAAATTAGGCAGCAATGTTTTACTTTCCTTAATTGAACTTGGTTGCACATATATAGAGAATCAACAAGAGATATTTGTGGGATTTGTTATGGTAAGTTAGGGAGATATGAATTTTCCAAATTTTATGTTGATCTCAAATCGTTCAGCTAGGAGGTCTTGTGTAAAAAATACTCTTGCGCTAATTTCCATGCCAAAAAACTATAGGCACTATAGAATGGAACAGAGGGAGTATTACAATAGTGTATCCTTTTGTTAGAAATTTGTTTTTTTGTATTTTCTAAAATTTAAAGTATTTTTTACCGGGACTTTTTTGCATACACTTCTCATTTGCATATATATTTACATATTTAACATCATAATTTTTGAAAACATAAACGTGTGAGGTTTTAAAACTTTCATAAAACTGAAAGTGAAGGGAGCACTAATACCCATGTGCACCAAAATCCCTATCCGTGGTTTATTGCTATAAAAACGTAAAGTGATACTATAGTTAATATTTAGCATGTTAAGTGGTGATTTTATGCTATTAACTCGGCTGCACAAGGAAGTGCGGCTGGATATATTTTCTGTCAACGGAAAGTCCTCTTCACGGCGGCCGGTGGCATCACCTCCTATCCTGTTCTTGTGTTGTATGTATTCTACTATTGTTTCCTTAACAGAGGTCAGAGGTGTAGTTCTTCAGATTGGAAAATTAGTCCAGGAACTAGATGCAGTGCATGCATTATTCTTCTTCTTTTTTGAAGATGCATTGCATCTATGCGTCTCATGCATTGATGCATATATCAAAGCGTATAGAGTTGGGCCTTCTACGTTTAGCTGCGGCATCAAGGTTACCTCGATGCAGCGGCCCCATCGTGAAGAAAAAGGAAAACAAAAGAAACAATGGGGATACGTTATTATTTTTGTGTAATGGCAATGGTGGAACTTTTTTCCAGTTAAATCTAACCCAATGGTCATATTTTTCAGTCTATCAAATGAATGGTCAGAAGTTTCTGATTTTTGATGGTAGTCACTCTGTCCGGTACACATGGAGTCAACCATTTTGCCACATGTGTATTGAATTTTTTTTTCAATCTAACAAACTTTATTTTCACGAACAATTATGCAACAACCCAATTTTCACGGAAACAGAGTAACCCCCAACAGATGGCTGCTAAAGATGTTTTTAGACATCTCTCCATCAACCCTAACACCAAATCGTCAACATGTTGTGTACTTGTGTTTCCTTTAATTTCCTAAACACATTTCTCTCCTTCCGTGAAATTACAGAACCCTTTCACTATATTTTTGGCAAATAAATCTCTTTCATTATTACCCACTCCATCCACAAATAAGTGTACTCATTTTTATCTAAGTGAAACTATTTAAAATTTAACTAACTCTGTCGACAAATGTAGCAACATATACGATATCGAATTGAAATATTATGTAACTGCATTTGAAACGGACCTATAGTAATACTAATTTGATGCCATAAATATTGCTTCATTTCCCTATAAAATAAGTCAAAATTTATTACGTTTAACTTAAGACCGTCTAGAAGTAAACTTATTTTTACATTTGGATTGAGGGTGTATTAGCCTTTGACAATGAACCATTCGATCCTGTTTTTGACATGTAGGCCAGGTTGCATTTGGGTCCACAGGTCAATGGAGCAGCAGTATAAGGAAAGTTTATTCCATTCTTTGTAGGTGAGGAAACGTCGTTATCAGTGCCATAGGACTAAACAACACCTTCATCCCATTGGTGTGCTCTTTCCCCTCCAGTTCTTCTTCTCCACTCTCCTCTGGTGGCAGACTAGTTTCGGGAAGGAAGGTCTCCTGTCGTCACAAACAAGGTATGAAGAGTCTATGAGACTAGCAGGAGATTAATCATTTGTCATAACTCAAAAGCTCAGATCCTTGAGCTATTATTATGCAATTTTTAGCTACTGAGTTTGTCATGATTTGTAAGCAGTTCACTATCAACCCTACCATACTGGAAGCTCTTGATTCTCCCTCTGTATTTTATCTTTTTTGCTGAGTATTCCTAGGTATTCAATTTCATCTCTCCGCTGTTTCCAGATAAGAGGGATGGGGGAGTCCGTCCAAACAATATATAGATAGGGTTCTACCTGATTTTGATCAAAATCTGTTTAATCTCGGTCGATTTTAAACATGATATATTATTGGATTCACTATAGGGGATTATTTTGCTGATTGCGATTATTTTGCTCAGGGTGTTCTGGGGCCATATGGGGCTGAGGCATCTCTTCGTGGTCACTTGCTTGTGGACCCTCTCGTGTGCCTTGCTTCTTGGCGCTTCCTCCGATGGCTTGCTGAGGATCAACCTGAGCAAGAAGAGGCTGGACAGTGAAACTCTGTCTGCCGCAAAGTTAGCAAGGCAGGAGAGGTCAGATGGTGGATCTCGCCGCTATTTCGGCGTTTCAGGCGATGACATAGTTCCTTTGGACAACTACCTTGACACCCAATACTATGGAGAGATCGGTGTCGGCACACCGCCACAAAACTTCACGGTGATATTTGACACCGGGAGCTCCAACTTGTGGGTTCCGTCGGCGAAATGCTATTTTTCGGTATGTTCTGTTGCCTAACAGAGCTATTGCTACCATGGTTCTTTTGGATGATAGAAAACATAACTTTGATGCATTGGTGTTCTATGTATTCCAGGTAGCATGCTACTTGCACCATAAGTACAAGTCAACCAAATCAAGCACTTACAAAAAGAATGGTATGAACATACTCTCTCCGATCCAGAAGGATCGGAGGGACTAATACTTTGCTTCTGTTCATTCTTGATCTTTGCTTTTGCAAGTCAAAAAAATGGTTCTTGACTTGTTGCACAGTTGTAATTTTAGTTGTTAAAACTGTTCAGGAGAAGCTTGCACAATTAGCTATGGCTCTGGGTCAATTGCTGGCTTCTTCAGTGAGGACAGCGTGTTAGTTGGTGACCTTGTTGTAAAAACTCAGGTGAACTATTGAACGAATAGCCCTGTAAAACATGTGTATGCATTACTATTGCTGTAGCTCTATTGTGCTTTCAGAAATTTATCGAGACAACCCATGAAGAAAGTCCTACTTTTATCATCGGAAAGTTTGATGGTATACTTGGGCTTGGATTTCCTGAGATATCTGTGGGAAATGCCCCTCCAATTTGGTATATATTCAAGCCCTTGGATAGGTAATCATGATGTCACAATCCCAACGATGTTGTTGCTTTAATTCCCGTTCCTATGCTGTATGAACAAACAGGCAGAGCATGGAAGAGCAGAAACTGATTGCTAAGGACATCTTCTCATTCTGGCTTAACCGTGATCCCGATGCGACCGCGGGAGGTGAGCTCGTCTTTGGGGGAGTAGACAAGAAGCACTACAAGGGGGAACATACATATGTTCCTGTCACTCGCAAAGGCTACTGGCAGTTTGAAATGGGTGATCTTCTTATCGATGGCCAATCAACTGGCTTCTGTACTGGCGGTTGCGCTGCAATTGTTGACTCGGGGACATCACTGCTCGCTGGCCCAACAGTATGCATTTTTTCTGATCTCTTAAGTAGCACATCATGGGCATGTTTCAGAATATCTTTTCTAGCTGAAACTTCTGTATCTTATATGGCTGCAGACCATAGTGGCCCAAGTCAACCATGCAATTGGAGCTGAGGGTATCATCAGTACAGAATGCAAGCAGGTGGTGAGAGAGTATGGAGAGATGATCCTTGAGATGCTCGTAGCACAGGTTTTCTGCTTTCCCCTCCTATTATTTTTACAATGCTAGCTGGAATCTTGATGCATCTCAATCACATTTTATCATATCTTGAACTAACCAAATATAAAAACAATATATACTTTGTGGTTGAGCAGACAAGGCCACAAAAGGTGTGCAGTCAAATTGGTCTCTGCGTGTTTGATGGTAGTCACTCTGTCAGGTACGCATGAAGTCTACCATTTTCCCACATGTGTATTAAAAAAATTCATTCTAACAAACTTAGTTTTCACGAACTACCATGCAGCAACCCAATTGAATCTGTTGTCGAGAAAGAGAAACGGGGTTCTGATCTTCTCTGCACTGCCTGTGAGATGGCTGTTGTCTGGATGCAGAATCGGCTTCGACAAAACCAAACGAAAGAGCTCATCTTGCAGTATGTGAATCAGGTCAGTACAACTGATTACTTACGTCACACCATTATTTTCATGATTGTCAAGTGGGTGCAGAGTGTGATAGATGAAGTCCGATTTCAACGTGAATTGCAGCTCTGTGAGCGTCTCCCGAGCCCAAATGGAGAATCGACTGTGGATTGCCATCAGATCTCGAAGATGCCTAATCTTGCCTTCACCATAGCTAACAAGACTTTCAGATTGACGCCAGAGCAGGTGAAATTATTATTTTCTCCAAACTTACGCTGAAGTGTTATAATTCTCGGAGACATGATATCATTTTTCTTGTGCTTTTTATACCAAGTCATACCTTCAGGCTTCAGATAAGATAGTCAAGAACCAGTCTGAATGATGTTGGCTGGGTTCAAGCTGACTGTTTGCTTTAGTCACTTTTCATATTCCGTTTCATACATTATTCATGCAAAATGATCTGATCGTTTTTCCTTTGTGCTGCAGTACGTAGTAAAGCTGGAGCAGTCAGGCCAGAGCATTTGCGTCAGCGGGTTCATGGCGTTCGATGTGCCACCCCCTCGTGGCCCGCTCTGGTAGGCAGCATCATCATCCAAACTGAAACCTTGTGTTGCATTTTCGTTTTCTTCTTGGAGATCACGTTTTGTTGTTGTGCCCATGCCATCTGTGTGACTGATGTTTCGTCTTGTGTTATATCGACATCGCAGGATACTCGGGGACGTCTTCATGGGCGCCTACCACACGGTCTTTGACTTTGGCGAGAGCAGGATTGGGTTCGCCGAAACCGCTTGAGGTGCTCTACATCGTTCCTCGTGGTCGCAGCGTGCATACATACCACGAGCAGGTACATAAGTTGCGAGGTCATGCAGATTGCAGAAACCTCGTACAAAGGAATACACAGATTTATGTACAGAATTACCCTGGCTGTCTGCTACGTATGGACCTGCAGACAGTACACGATATTTATGTAACGAGCATGGTGATTAGTTTTTGTTTTTGTTTTTTTGCCTGGGGAGTATCCTGAATTCTGTGAGGAATCAGGACACGATATCACATCCTGAATTCTGTGAGGAATTAGAGCGCGCCAATGGAACGAGGACACTATATCCTATTTATCAGCAGTGTCGAGATTACCTCCCATGGACCCAATATACTACTATTATATATTCTATCTACTTTTTCACACCGAAACCTGCGCATTTATAATTTTTGACTTGTGTTTCAAACTACGTTTCTGTCTTATTTTTCATGTTCTCTTTGTGTGTGTTTTCTGTTTTCTGGTCCGTTTCTAGATTTTGTTTTTTAGGAAATAACTTTGAATATGTATTTTGGGTTGAAATATTGGATCCATATAAAATAGTCCGTATTAGATTTCAGATTTTCTTATAAATCTCAAAGCCCACATATTATGTGATAGTCCAAGTGAGTTTGAACCCAAATTGGTGGCAACTCAAAAAGAAGTGGCAAGAGGTGGAAAGTTTAGTCCTATATGTAAAATTGGGAGAAAGTTAGACCAACTCATAAAGTGGTACACGCGCACTCCTCCTCCTCACTTGCGCATCTCGTCACGACGTGCCGCGCTCGTGGTGAGTGGTTTGCGCCTCGAGCCGAGACTTTCCTTTCTTGGGCTATCTGTAGCCGAATCTATACGTGCGATGTGGGCGTCGAGTTCGTATGTGAAAATTGACATGGGTATACCGTATCAGATACTCAGTATTATCATCCTGGTGCAAAGTTCAGGAAGGAATAGGCGAATGCCTATGAAGAAACTGACATGAAGTCGAAGCCCATTATGTATGTAAATCAAGGAAAAATATAGCGCACTATAATAAAATAGCATCAGCCGAAAAATACGCTATTAGCTTGCTATAGCACGCTAATAGCACGATATAGCACACTATAGCACCGAAATGATGTAGCGTGTGCTGTCTAGAAACGTTATAGCGTGCTATTAGCGCCGAAATAGGGCGCTATTTTTTCCATGATGTAAAAAGGAAAGTAACACCTATATCCGGTTAACCGACGCATACGATGTAATTAGATCTCGAGGTGGACTCTGAGATCTAGCATATCATATAAAGGCTTAGAAGGAGCCACGGAGGTGACAAATTCCACAACTCGCAACACCCTATAACCCTAGATCTCGAATATTACAATCTCGACGATTTGCCATTGATCATACTTTTCGTCGGCTACCTAGTTTGGCTTACCGGTCTGTTGATTCGCCATTGTTATCCTTCCTTCCATCATCATGGACATCGATAAGGTTACCCCTTATCAATTGGCGCCGTATGTGGGGAGCTTGGACGCTAGAAGCACGGATTCGACGACCTCTTCTTGAAGCACCAACTTGACTAGATCGGGCGATCAGGTGCGGCGTTTTCGGTGTGCATGATCCTGTAGATCACTTTCTTGTGATTTCAACGAGCCCGAGTTCATCAAAAACGGAGTTCGTACGTGAAAATGGTGGTGTTTTCGGTGTGCGGTGCGCTGCCGGTCGGAGTGGTCCGACCACGGGCCAGACTCGGTCCGGCCAAATTCATGGGAGCACGAAAATTGTGGAGTGGTTCGTCCAATCCCGGAAGGTCCGGTTGCGAGCTTTTTCTAGGTGTGTTTCCAACGTTTAAACTCCGTTTTGGGGCTATATATAACCCCATTTTCCCCATTGAGATGGTTGCATCTTCCTCTCTCGCTACTCCATTGTTGACTTTGAAAAGCTTTCTCTCCCTCTATTTTCTCCATGATTCTTGCTCATATTTGAGGAAAAGAGAGAGAAGATCTAGATTTACATCTTGGCCAAACAAATCTCTCTCTTTGTGAGGGGAATCCACTACATCTAGATCTTGGAGAAATTTGGTTTTCCTCCTCTATTTGTTCTTACTCTCTTATTCCCCCAATAACTTTTGTATCTTTGTTGAAATTTGAGAAAGAATGATTTGACCGTCTTTGTGGTGTCCTTGCCATTGCATTAGGTGCATCGGTTTGACATCTTCACGGTGATACGTGGGGGTTAAAGTTCGTGAGTTATTCACTTCAGGAGCTTGTTCCCGGAGCTTGTTACTCTTGAGTCTTTGGACCCTAGTCGGATTAGTGGTTTTCGTGGTGTTCTTGGGGCCTCAAATTAAGTTATGGAGATTCCTCAAGCTTTGTGAGGCCTTTGTGGCGAGTTTCTTGAGAGCCTCCAATTAAGTTGTGAAGTTTTTCCCAAGCTTTGTGCGGGTTCGGTGATCACCCTCAAGGTTCCATAGTGGAAAAAGGACTTCCCGTTTGGTGGGAAGGCTCGAGGAGAATACAGTGAGGCCTTCATGGCGTTTGGGGAGCCTTTATGCCTCCACACCGCTCCAACAGAGTACTACTCGCAAGAGTATGAACTTTGGGATACATCATCGTCTCCGCATCTTTCGGTTATTCCTATACCCGAGCTCTTTACTTATGCACTTTACTTTGTGATAGCCTTCGTGCTTGAAGTTATATATCTTGCTATCACATAGTTGCTTGTCTTGCTTAGCATAAGTTGTTGGTACACATAGGTGAACCGTAGTTTATATAGGTGTTCTGCTTGACAAATCAAACACTAGTTTTATTCCTCATTTCTTAAGCCATAACCGTAAAAGTTTTAAACCGCCTATTCACCCCCTCTACGCGGCATTCGTGTCCTTTCAGATGGTGCAACCGGCTGCCACTGAACCCCACAAGTTCTATCGCCACCACCACATGCCATCGGCTCTCTCCTCTTCGGGCCCGACTCACTGGCATAACAACGGCGGAAGTCAACGATGTTTGCCCGCCTCACCCACAAGGTGGTCAACGGTTTTCCTGAGAAATGGGCAGAAGTGATAAGATGATGATCAACTTGTTGATCCCATAGGAGACCCATGCCTTCGCTGGCCAAGAAGGGCAAATGATGGTTTTGGCCGCTCTTCTTCATTACCGTGAACAACTCAATTCCGTTATTTGGAGTGGTGGATCGAGGGATGGGAAGGCGAAGAGCAAATACCGGCATCAGCTTGTGGGTGCCATGTTTCTTGACGCCGACTATTTTTCAGATGATGGAATACATACCCCAGAGATTTTCAGCGCCGCTTTAGGATGAATAAGGATCTGTTCATGCGGATTGTGTTTAGCATCAGGAGGTACGATGACTACTTCATCTACAAAATAGACTACACTAGATTATGGGGTTTCTCACCAGTTTAGAAATGCCCGGCTACCCTGCGATGTCTTGTGTATAGAACACCTCCAGATATACAAGATGACTATATATCTACTCATGTCCGAGGCCACATGTTTTGATAGCCTCTACATGTTTTTTCGGGCAGTCACCATAACATCATCGTGCTATAGGGTTTTTTGGTGTTTGCAAGACTAGTTGAGGGAGGAACCCACATCAAAGCGTATTACCTAGCCAATGGTATCTATCCATGCGGGTCTACATTGTTAAGGACAATCCCTAGCCCTCAAAAGAAGAAAAATCTTAGTTTGCTATGTACGTAGATTGTCACAAAGCTGTCGAGTGAGCATTTGGTGTGCTCCAATAATACTCTATTATTTTTATGTAACATGCTCTTTATACATGGTAAGAATCTCAGATATAGAAGGTCATAAAATGTTATATGATCATGCACGACATAATTATCGATAGTGATCAGGAATCGCCAGGGATTGATGATCAGTCATTTGATCACCAGGGTACCCTTGCTCAAGTTAATCACGAGGCATGCCCCAACTTTCCTGCTTTCCTCATCATGCATGCTAAAATCGCGGACATGCATGTTTATACTAAACTTTAAAACGATCCAGTGGAAACAATTTAGGTACTTAAACTTAAAGGAAACACCCCTAATTTTTCAACGAGTTGAATTGCAATCAATTAAAACTGTTCTATAATTTTTTTTGAAGTACTATAATTTTATTTTTATGTTTGAACTATTTTGTGAAATATTTATGTGTTAAACTATATAATATGGTCTAAATTTTTATTCAAAAACTATGCAAAATATTGCTGTTTGTCGTGATTTTTTAGGCCACCCGTATTGAGGTTGTCGGTGTGGTACGGCCCTCCCATGATGCCGGCAACATGTGCCAAAACATCCATAGGACCATAGCACTTTACGGGCGATGTTGCGTGTCACGATTATAGATGCTGCCGGTGAGGAGGCTCTATCGCCGACGGAAACGGCCAACAGATCTATAGACGCCAAGCAAGATGGAACCTGACGACCTGCCTTGGGTGGTACCTGTCCAATGAAAATATGGTTGGCCAAAAACAGCGGTACACAAAAATGATCGCGAGGACCCATGTTGCGGACGCGTCAACCTCACACTGTGGACGACAAGACACGCGCGTGATTTTTTTTTTTTTGAACAGGGAAAGGGTCCAGGAGGACCCGGAAGCTTCATTGATAATGCGGTGGACAAACTTTTACAAAGAGGACTCTAGAAGAAAGAAAGGTTACAACACAGCCCTCATAAGTTACAAAAAGGACCTCCAAAGCAGAGGAAGAAAATCGATCAGGTCCTTCTCCATCGTCGCTGCGATTGGACCTCAAAACCCGGCCGTCGACCATGCCGCCGGGGACAGAACCACTTGGGGCATGAACAACGTGGAGCGCCGCGTTGAGGTCTCCGAAGATCCTCCGAAGTGGCTCGCCGGCCAGGAGGAAGAAGAGGCCTAGGAGCAGAAAGCACCTAGGCACGGAGCGGCCCCGTCGGCCAGGGATAACGGCGGCGCATCTTCGCCGTCGTTGCTGCTCTCCGCCAGTCGAAGCTCCAGCAACCTTCCCAGGATCTCCCCCACATGTAGCTTCCACCAGTCCCTCGTCTCCAAGACGAGCAAAGCCAGCATGAGCACCACGAGAAGGAGCTCCTCCGAGCTTATTAACGAAGCTCTTGTCAGATCCAAGCCACTCCGTTGTCCTCCACCATGAAGCACCACCGGAGCCACTTGCTGACAACCCGACGCAGCTGCTCGCAAACTGCGACGGGAAGCTTCCAGCAAACGGCATCTCGCCAAACACCGGCATCTCGCCAAACGCCATGCAGGCAAACTCAAACCTAAACCTACAGCTACCCTGTACAGACCGGACTACGCATCCACCTCCACGCCGGCCGGCTGCGCCGCCGAAGGGGAAGGAGGAGCGAGCCGGGAGGCCAGCGGGGACTCTCAACGGTGGCAAAGCAGGGGAGAGAGAGAGAGGGGAGAGGAACTGTACGCGCGTGATATTGGAACCTAGTACACTGTCCGGATCAGGCATGCGTTCTCCTCCAAACACAAATTGCTAGGCTTTGTATTGAGGATTGTAACGTTGATACGTGATTAATATAAGTTTATGTTTGCAAACAGAGCTTGACTCTGGTTGTTAGATCTCTTGTGGTGGAACCAGTCCACCCAGGTTTAAGTCCTAGACTTGGCATGAGTGTTTGCATTTACTTGGATTTATTTCAGGATTTAACCGGCGCTATGCTTTCAGTGGTAGGTGACGTGCCCGTCAACAACGAGGTGCCAGTGGTGACTTCGTCAACCTCAAAATATGCCGGCTCAGTTCCTCGGAGGTGCTCATAGGGGTAGGGTTTGCGTGCGTGCGTTCATAGGGGTGTGTTTGTACGTGCGTGTTTGTGAGCGTCTACGTTGTACAGTGTTCTCAAAAAAAATATAAGTTTATGTTTCGCAAAAAAAAATGCTTTTCACGCGGCTGAAAATCAAGTTGGTACAAACTGTATATTCAACCATCCATCTCTGTAGCGAATAGCCGAATACTATCTCCATCTCAAGGCTTAAGGTTTATATTTCTTTGAAAAATCAAACAAAGTAAAGTTTAACAATTTTTTTTAGAAAAATCTATGAACAAATATGATATTTTGCAGATACCATATGAAAAATATTGATTTTGTACTTTTCATGTTAATGATTTTTGATAAAAGCTTGGTCAAACTTGATATAGTTTGACTTTTTGAAAAAAATATAGGCCTTAAACCTTGAGATAAAGGTAGTATATACAAGTTTGTCTGCAGCATTTCACTAGAAACTTCTATACGGCCAGAAAGCAGAGGGTATTTAGCTGCACGTTTGGACTGGTGGTTAGAGCATCTCCAAGGGAGACGCCAATCGCGTGCTAAAATAACCGCTGGTTTGATGCCCGCGGGAGCTCGCGCGCGCCGCTCCTGTAGGCGCGCTAAAATCGAGCGCCAAATCTTTTACATGCGCGGGAAAAAGCAGCGACGCTGTGGATCTCGCGCCGCCGCCGCGCCTCATCACACAGTAGGAGCTGCCACAAGAGCGAACTGGAGCGCCGCCTTCTCACCGCCGAGCGGGATGAGCGCGCGGCTAGAGTAGGCAGCCCGCTTCCTCGAGGACGTCACCGTCGAGAAGGCGCACTTCGCCATGCACAAGGCGACACAGAAGGCCACAAAGAAGGATGACTGCCTCTTCCGGAGGGCCGACAAGGCGGGGAGGTGCGTCTTCATCGAGGTGCAGTTGGAAGGTCCGCAGACCATCTCCGGCAACGATGACTGCTGGGTTGATTAGTTCTCATTGACACACGACATCTGACTCGTCCGATTTCGATTTAGAGTAGATTAGGTTTATTTTTCTGCACTAATTTGTAATATGAACTATCTATATTTTTCCCTTTTTATCTAAACTGGTGTTATTCTATTTTTAGACATTATTTTGTACTATTTTCTTTGTAAAATTGTGTTTGTCGCGCTGCATTGCGCGCATGCTGCGGGCGATTTGAGCAATTTTAACGCACGGTTTTTTGGCGCTTATGGTGACGCCGCGCGCAATAAGACTTTACAGCGCGCTGTCAAACCGTTTTAACGCGCCACTATATGGCGCCTCTGTCGAAGATGCTCTTACCTTTTACACAAATGGCCGGAGCATGTAGCTTTCGGGCGCTGATTTTTGGAAGTGGAGGTTTCATGGTCCCTTTCATCACATTTAATACTTCCATGTTGCTCTAACCCCATTTAATACGTTGGTCGGTTCGCCGGAGGAAGAAGCCCACCCGCACGAGCTGGAAAACCTAACCGTCCCAACACCTCGATAGGATGGAGCGGAGACCGTAACCCTAGCCTCGCCGGGAATAGAGGGTACCCTCCGTCGATGGACTGGCGGATCTGGAGCGGCCAACGATATCACCGGCGATGGCGGAGACAACCGACACGTGTAGCGGTTCCATCGTCCGGTGGCGCTGTCGTTGGATCCCAGGGGATGCGTACGCACCCAGCAGGTTTCAAAACCTAGCATGCACGGCATGGGGCGGTAGTTACGCTTCTGGGATGGTTACCTGGTCACATGACCTCTATTTTTCTAACGCGACGTATTGATGCCGTATGTATAGAAACAGTATACATGGACTAGGTATAAGTTTCAGCAGACCTAAGGTAGCAAAACAGAAAAAAAAACAAATATAACCCTTCACCTTGGGTTAGGGGGAGCACTGGAGCACGGCTCCTACGGGGGAATGATACCGTGGCATTCTTCATAGAAGAGTCGTGCACCATCACTGAGCATTGACAATGAATAGAAAGGAAATGGAAGTTGCAAAGATGCATTTTGGAGGTGAATGGATGATGCTTTCAGAAGTCAGGGAGGTACCTACATCGATTTTATAATTAATTTCAAAGAATAAGAACCTCAATTCATGTTCTGGAGAACTATATCCTCCTTAGTCGGGTTGTTCATCCACTCCCCTAACTTGACGAGCTAGTCTAACTTAGTATGCTAATTCCTAATGGTACTATTTAAATATTTATACTGCTAGCTAGTTTTTAATCTCTCATGTCATCCTGGTATAATCATCTCTCTCCTTCTTCGTTCTTCACTCTTCTCTGAACTTAATTAGGTCTTGTGTTTATCCTATATTTTTCGCTTAACTATCTTGAAAAAATAAACTGATTCCATAGAAAACAAATTACAGAGAACATACTACTTCACCTCGAACCATCAAAAGGCTAAAGCGCTGGCCATTTCTGGAAAAGGGAACGAGCGGGCCAACGTACAGCCAAATACCCGTTGTTTTCCATCTATAAGGTGCTAGGGAAACGCTACAAAATAATTGAAGCGACTGTTGCACGAATTTGATCGTCACAGGCGTGTCGGCTGACACACATCTTATCGGGTTGGGAGCAATGTGTGGAAGAGGGTGTATCCAAGATCCAGGTAGTAGCGATGAGTCAGACAGTTAAGGCTCAGTACGTTCCAAATCACGCGCGTGGTCTAGTCATGCACAGTCAGTCCGAGGTTGATGCGTCCGAGGGAGTTGTCCTCATGATAATTTTGCGCCCGACTGCTCTTGTCAAAAAATAGTTGAATTACACAAGTACCACTCAGATGAATAATTAATTTGCATGCAACACCAACAAATAAATTCGTGAACCTCGACGGCCTTTATTTTCAAAAATACACGAGCCATTCACGTCGATTAAATCTAGCCTCTTGACTACTATGGTGAATCTTGCGTATTCCCATGGAAAACTACATGTTTCACGTGTCTTACCCTCACACATCAGTGCTCATGGAGATATGCCGCTGCGAAGCGTGAAGTGTCCTTTCTATTTCAAACATGACAGATTCTTATGGAGTCATTTCATCCCTTCACATCGATTCCGTAACAAACCGACCGTACGGATTCAAAAATAGTAATCTATTTTTGAAGTTTGCTCTCTCTTTTTCCTACTATTTTGGACCGCCTGATAAGCCATCGGGACATAGAAAATATCTCTGGGGTGTGAACCGAACAGGAACGTAAGAATCAGGCGTGTGATTTTTTTTCTTTTAGAAACTGGCTAGTGCACTGCCATTTCATTTGGCCGAAAAATAAATTGTTACAAAAATATTCATAATTGTTCTGGAGAGAAAACGGATTCAAGCTACTGATGTGTGAGGGTAAGACACGTGAAACATGTAGTTTTCCATGGGAATATGCAAGATTCACCATAGTAGTCAAGAGGCTAGATTTAATCGACGTGAATGGCTCGTGTATTTTTGAAAATAAAGGTCGTCGAGGTTCACGAATTTATTTGTTGGTGTTGCATGCAAATTAATCATTCATCTGAGTGGTACTTGTGTAATTCAACTATTTTTTGACAAGAGCAGTCGGGCGCAAAATTATCATGAGGACAAGTCCCCCGGACGCGTCAACCTCGGACTGACTGTGCATGACTAGACCACGCGCGTGATTTGGAACGTAGTGAGCCTTAACTGTCCGACTCATCGCTACTACCTGGATCTTGGATACACCCTCTTCCACACATTGCTCCCATCCTGATAAGATGTGTGTCAGCCGACACGCGCGCCGGTGACGATCAAATTCGTGCGACAGTCACTTCAATTATTTTGTAGCATTTCCCTAGCACCTTATAGATGGAAAACAACGGGTATTTGGCCGGTTGTACGTTGGCCTGCTCGTTCCCTTTAGCGGAAATGGCCATCGCTTTAGCTTTTGATGGTTCGAGGTGAAATAGTATGTTCTATGTAATTTGTTTTCTATGGAATCAATTTATTTTTTTAAGATAGTTAAGCGAAAAATATAGGATAAACACAAGACCTAATTAAGTTCAGAGAAGAGTGAAGAACAAAGGAGAGAGATGATTATACGCAGGCTCATGAGAGATTAAAAACTAGCTAGTAATATAGACATTTAAATAGTACCATTAGGAACTAGCATACTACTATGGTGTGCAGTTTATTCTCATAGTTGTTTCAGGCTCGTCTTATGAACAAACTATCGGTACACTCAATTATGATACCTATTATATGCTGAGGTGAATTTCCAATAAAAACAAGGAACTAGCATACTAAGTTAGACTAGCTCGTCAAGTTAGGGGAGTGGATGAGCAACCCAACTAACGAGGATATAGTTCTCCAGAACATGAATTCAGGTTCTTATTCTCTGAAATTAATTATAAAGTCGATATAGATACCTCACTGACTTCGGAAAGCATCATCCATTCACCTCCAAAATGCATCTTTACAGCTTCCATTTCCTTTCTATTTATTGTCAATGCTCAGTGATGTTGCACGACTCTTCTATGAAAAATGCCACGGTATCGTTCCCCCGTAGTACTAATTATTTTAATGTGGCCACAATAATAGGTCAGCAAATGTTCAAGTTATTTCCCTATTTGGCCATATCAGAATTCAGAACAGAGACCAGTTATATGGTGTTCTTATGTTGACATATCAGCTAATCAGGCAGGCATCTCTCCGTGTCAACAAAATGACTGGCCATGGTGAGTTCATGTGGTGGAGAGCCGTGCTCCAGTGCTCCCCCTAACCCAGGTAAAGGGTTATATTTGTTTTTTTTTTCTGTTTTCCTACCTTAGTCCCGCTGAAACTTATATCCAGTCCATGTATACCCGTTCCTATACATACGGCATCAATACATCGCGTTAGAAAAATAGAGGTCATGTGACCAGGTAACCATCCCAGATGCGTAACTACCGCCTCATGCCGTGCATGCTAGATTTTGAAACCTGCTGGGTGCGTACGCATCCCCTGGGATCCGACGATGGCGCCACCGAACGATGGAAGCGCTACACCGGCAAGGATCCTGGTAATTAAGGGTGCTACACGTGCAGGTCGTCTCCGCCATCGCCGGTGATATCGTTGGCCGCTCCAGATCTGCCAGTCCATCGACGGAGAGTATCCTCTGTTCCCGGCGAGGCTAGGGTTAGGGTCTCCGCTCGATCCTATCGAGGTGTTGGGACGGTTAGGTTTTCCAGCTCGTGCGGGTGGGCTTCTTCCTCCGGCGAACCGACCAACGTGGTGGGGTAGGCTTCGTACACCATACGGGCCATAGTTGTACACCATACATACAGGAAAAAAAATCGTACAAGACAACGCAGGCCATAAGGGCCACTGAGGGCTATACATACATTTCAGATTTTTAAATTATATAATCATACCCCCGCTTACGAAGGGATATGGGTAGATCTCCACCGTTCATGTTTTTAGTGCAGTCAAAATTTTGCCAAAGGGAAGCACCGGAGCAGAAGTGGTGGAACATAGGGCTGAACCTTCTCCCCTCGTCGTTGCCTTAGCTGTCTGACTCATCAATACACTGTCCGTCTCTAGATCAGGCAAACATACATGCATTCTCTTACACACATTGCCTACCACATTTATTTGGATCGTAGACGCATTGCCTGCCACATTCTGTTTTGTAGCATGTGACAATCAAACCGTACGATAGTCACTTCATTAATTTTGTAGCATTTCGTAATGTTTTATATATATGGAAAGTAACATGTATTTGGCTGCATGTTGGCCACCACTGGTCGTCACCTTATACAGAAACGGGAGCTTGTAGCTTTTGATGTTCCACGTAACAGTCTGTTTCATACAGGGGTCTTCTTTTCTTTGTAATCGTTGTATATGTTAGAGAGAAGGAAGATCGGCTTCCTTGAAAAAGATAACGGCATAAATTTTCTAATTATTGCGAACAAGATTGAACAAATGAAACAGTAAGAGGGTCCCTATTTGTTGACGTTGATCACATGATCACCCTGAAAACTAACATTTTTATTAATCGTATATGATATTGGTTATTTAAGTCATGTAAAGAGCATCATCTTCTGCATCGTTTGTTGCATGTACATATATGTCCTTGCTAAGAGCAGGTCTAGCAGGCCCCTTATTTTTCTGCCCCGTATTTCGCCGCTTTTCCACCCCGTAAAAAAAATGCTCGTAGATACACCGCTCCGTCTAGCAGACCCCGTATTTAACCCCGTATATTTGTAAATTTAAAACCCCGGGAAACTAGTTCATTCATAGTTTGTCGATCATACATAGGAATCGACATACCTACATACAAAATGCGCGAACATGGATCGCGACTTCTAGTCGGAGAGGTCGATGATGAACCCGTCGGCCTCCGCCTCCGCCTCCCGCGCCTCCGCCTCCTTCACGGAGGCGATGGCCGCCGCCCTATCTTCCTCCTCCGCCCTCTTCCTCTCGTCGGCGTCCTTGAGGGACTCTTCAATCGCCTTCAAGAAGGCGGGGTCCTGGTCCTCGTCTTCCTCCTCCTCCTCGCCGGCGAGCGGAGCACCTCCGCCGCTGGTGCTCCCGATGGTCGCCCTCCATGCCTCGTTCACCCGGCATTGGCGCTCCCACTTGGCGCGCCACGCCTCGAACTTGGGGCCGCTCATCGGTTTGAGCGGCGGGTCCTCGTGGTACCAGTGGCCGCCCCGCGTGAAGTAACGGAGCTTCTGCGGGACGAACGCGCCGCCGTCGTACTTGCAGGAAGCGCGGTGGCTCCCGGCGGCGGATCTTTTGCATTGAAGCCGCCAGGCATCCTCCACGTTGTCCGGCGAGCGGGATCGCTTCGATCCACTCGCCGGCGAGGCAGTACTGCGGCGGCGGGAGTCCATGCCGGAGATGGGGTGGAATGTGGCGCGGGGGAGTGAGGAATTTCTCGCCGGAGCAGGATGGAGGAGGCGGCGGCGCACGGCGGAGCTAGGGTTGCGAGTGAGGGGTTAACCCCTCACTCGCACCTGCGCCCAATATAAGTAGGGGGCGGCGGGGCCGATTTCCTGGGCCCCGTATTCCGCCGAAATGGGGCGGCCCGAATACGGGGCCTGCTAGACGGCCCAAACCGCGCCTGCCCCGTATCTCGCCGGAATTTTACGGGGTGGGCGGGTTATAAGGGGCCTGTTAGACATGCTCTAATAAGGGCATGTGCTCCAACATAGTTTTCTTTGGGCATGGCCAAAACATGGTAAACAAACCATGCATGCATGTAGCCACTTGGATTTTGTTGGTTACCAAACTTTAAAATATTTTATCGCTTAAACAGTAAGTCAAAATTCAGATTTGTTTTCACAGATGGTTTTGTTGGGAAGAGATTTCTCAAGTTTATAGGTTTTGAAAACTTTTTTCAACACTAGTTGCTAGGTTATAGTCACTTGGTCACCAGTTATAGTTAAGTTAGTCATCAACTTAAAATAGAACTCGTAGTGGGTCTTTTAAAATTTGCTCGTCACCCATGTAAGCATTTTATGATGGGAATGTCCTATTTTACATGTTTAAAGTGGATCGAATACTCGCTCTCTGAGCATGTCAATCATTGCTATTACAAAAAACATGTAAAAATTATCGGGTGACTGTGTATTATATGGATGATAATTGTTGATTACTAACCTGGTATATTATAACCTGGCAACTGACGAAGAATTCTTTTTCATCGTAACATATTAAGATGAGATCTTGTTTCAAATCCCTCATCCAGACAAACCCATAAGTGATAACAGGACGTCAATTGGATTACCATTTTAAAAGACAATTAATATTGAATTATTTGTATGTGGAAAGACTCCTTACTACCTCCGTCCTTATAGGACAAAATGTTAATGGACATGCACAGTATGGGAGTAGTTTGTGGGGCCCTTATGTTTACTAGAATAATTGAGTGTTTGTTAATCAAATGTGACAAGCAAAGCTATGCAATAAAACTAGACCGGAGACGGTCTGATACATAAGGGTGAGAGCTAAATGTTGTGGTCGTTGTTTTTCGCTTTGTTCATGTCTGGATGCTCTTCTCGAGTACATACTAATTTAAGGCATGTCCTTCTTCAAGGACACCATGATGATGGGATACTTTGCCTTGGCTTTCTTGAGATGCTTTGCAACGGTGGCAGCAAATACCATGAATAACTCCTCAATAATATCTTGACCGAAGTGGTCTACAATGAGCGGCTCCAATACCGCCCTTATGCACTGGGCAACATTTTTCCCACTACTATCCGAATCAAGTACCACCTCACCATCCAAGTCATCTTGTGGGTCCCAATTTGATTCAAAGAGTTTAATTTGTTCAACATTGAATAGACCATTCTTCTTGATTAATGTGTTCACCTCTTTCATTGATGGGGCGTAGTATGGCAGGTTGAATGAGTCCAGCTTCTTCTTCTCCACACGACCCTATATATGTCAAGCAGAACAAAAAATGCTTTAGATAGGGTGTAACGACTAAGAACTACTCTTCTTCTAATGAATTTTTTATTACCACTGATTTTCATTGTGAAACTAACTGGAAAGTAATTTATGGCACATGTTCCTTTCGGAGTATTGGTGTAGTAGTTAATGGGGAAAAAACCGAAAAACACATGTTGCAGTGTGCATATACCTTTTGTACCAGATGCTGTAGAGATTTGGCAACCAATTCAAGCACGCTGCTAACTTCCCCATGCATCAACATCTCTTCACTCTTTCGACCAAGAAATGTCAGCAACATTCTACCTCCACTGACAAGCTCTCGTGAACGTAATGTAAGGAACAACTCAAAATCCTTCCGAAATTGTTCTTGGAAGAGCTTAATCACAGTTGGGGGAGTAGTCTTTCCAATGTAGATATTGCCTTCATTCAGGTGAGTGCAGCTTGAGAGCTCTCGAGGGACCTAGGTTATTAATTATATTAATTATAGAGTAGACATTGCTCTTGGAAGATTACATTTCATGATATAAATACACTCTAACGTACTCCTTCCGTTCTGACATAGTCTATATTCTAGCCCAAAATTTGTTCCGAAATAATCTATTTTTTTAGCTTTTAGTCAACAAGAACACCGAAAACGAAGTGGTTTTGCCCTCTTTATTAGACATTGTTATTTTTAATGTAGCTTGGATTGATTGTTCACATATCTAATAAACGCAACACTATTTTGCACTATTTTTTCTAGAATGTAGAGTAAATCAGAACGGAGGGTGTACGGAATTATAGTGCTACTCTTTCCCAGTAAAGTCGATGTCTAGCGGTCAATTGAATGGTCATATGAAGTGTTTTGTTCTGTCAATTTGTATTTTTTTTTACTATCCAATTAAAGGATGGATCGACTACATGTAGCATCCTCATATTCAGTGTGACATTTCCAGATTCAGCCCCACCTAGCCGTATATATGTATATAGAACTCTTTTTATATACTCTTGGGTACGTACTTCCAAATATACCTCAATTCAAATAACATGAAATAATATCTCATAACCCTTAGTTTTTTTTATATACCACTTTTCTTTACAAGACATAAGTATATATGCAAATGGTATAAAGAATGTAAACCTTAATAAAAATTTAGCAAAACTCACTTTGAGGTATAAAGTATTTAATTATATGTATATTAGAAATTATAAAGTGGTATAATTTATAAATCTATTTCGTATATTTAAACATGAGAGTACGTGTATCTAGGAGTACATAGTCATTTTCTATATGTATATATTTGCAGTTTGAGATGTCATAAACATTGGACTAGTATTTATAAGCAAGAATACATAGCGTTAATTACCTCAGAAGAAACATAGGAAATATATACATAGCGAATTCATACAGGTCTGTATTAGATAAGTTTATTTTAACAGAATTGCATTATTAGTATAACATATACCATTTGCTTTCAAATTCAATCACATGACCACATCACTAACTTCCATATATACATCTCAATGTTCTACAGTTATTGTGAGACTTCTTTTTCAGCGGTCTCTTCCTGTTTGCTATGTATACCATTACCATGCATGCATGCTGAACATTGTGGTTTGCAGATCCGCGATCCACCAAACCTAGCTAACATATGAGCAGAACTACATTTTCAGTCCATTCGACTGACATGTTTTGTTCATTCATATATACAAAAGCAAATTTGAAAGACGAGGTATGACGTTGTTAATTAACTAAAGCATGAACAGGACTTATCACGTTCAGCTGCAGGGAATTAATATACGGTTAAGCGTGTACCTTGGAGCGCCACATGAGGGAGTAGGATGAGTGGAAGAGATGGACGCTCTGGCGAGGAAAAAGCTTCCCGTAGTAGCATCCGGGAAGCCCTGCGACGTAGTGCGGCGGCGCCAGCTCTTTCCCGCCGGTGATGTCCTCAAAGTACTCCAGTGAGCGGAAGACGAGGTTGTAGTCGTTCCCGGGCAAGTCATTGAGGAAAAACTGCACCTCCACGTCACGCGCACATTCTTCCGACTTCTGAGTGTAGGCATGGACCGTGCCGATCACCTCGGAGACGAAGAGCAGGGTGTTGGGACCAGATGAGCAGCCGAGGTCGGCGACGACCATGGTGCTCTGGGGTGTGGAGAGCGAGGTATACACCTCTTCTACGGCCTTCCTGAGCACTGGCCATGTCTCCAAAATGGCCTTCTCCTTCATGGAAGAATAGTAGTATAGAGCTTAATGCTAGCTAGTTGAGAATTGGGGAGTCCTTAATTTTTTATATGCATATGCATCTTTAGTTTTGCGAATGATATATGCGAATGCATCAGTAAACAGTAAATCACAACAGTTTGGCGGGATACAAACTTGGAGCCTGGAGTTGACGGCGTAGCTGTTTTCTCCGTTACCAGTAGCCATGCGAACACCGCTCGTTGCATCCATAGCTAGCTAGTTTTCAGCTTCACGAGTGATCGATGGTGATTAGCTTCATAGAGTGACATGTGTAGACCACAGCGGCTCATCATTTATAGAGCCAATGACGAAGCCACCCCCTTCTTTTTCCACTGTCTTGAATTTCGTACAATGTATATTTAACTTGACATGCCACTTTGACTGACCATGCACTTAACCTGGGAGAGTCCAAGCATAACGAGGAAGTACTGGTCAGTTAGGTGTTTGGACAGATGAGATAGTAATTTATGATATTAGTTAAGGAATATCATGCTTTACAATGCTTGCACAAGAAAAATGACTTCTAGCTGCGGTTGATGTGTTGTTTCTGATCAAAGTCCACCTTCCTTATTTCTTTGTTTATTTGAACTTTTAGTTTCCAGAATATATGGCACATCAACATTTTTGAAACCGATACCTAGCTTCAAAACACTACCATTACGATACTCTCGAACCGAGCGTTCAAATTCATCATGATCCGTTACGTTTGTTTTGATTTGAGATTCAAAAGCTAGCTTTCAGTTGGATATGTGTGTGGAACTGTGGATAATGTAGTTCCTTTCTATATATGGACATCTTGGGGGTGGCGTTTTGGCTCCTAGGTAATTTGCACCCATATGAACAATAAAATCACTAGCTATGTGCAAAACGAGTGTTTTTTTTAGCAATGTATATGTTTGTGTCTTCCAAGAATCTAAAATTTCCCATGAGGAAAAGACATCTGGTGTGCCTAAAAAGTAAGCAAATACCAGGATACTCGAAACCAAACTCTGTACATAAACACTATTATCTCACTAATCAGACTGCAAAACAACTGCCCTTAACATAAAAAAAGAAACTTCTCCCTAATGGTTGAAATTCGAACTGTACACTAGATCCTCATTTGTTTGGATATAGCCCCACTTTGGGGATTTACTATAAAAAGTAAATCTTTTCAGGTCCAAATGCTACTATTTCTTCGTGGCAGGAAGTCCGGAAATACAATTCCGTTCCGGGGTGCACATAATCACTCTACCCAAAAAAAAATCAAAGTGTCAAAAATTTGGACAAAAAATTCTACATGACATCTCTAGAGTACATGTGTGTTCGTCAAGTTTCGCGAAAACCTGATTTTTTTGTGGTCTATGTAAAAAATAGAAAATTTATTTTGCCAAAAGCATTGTTTTTAGAACCAAAATTTATCTTTTTTACACACTCCACAGAATAAGTTGATTTTTCATGAAACGATTTTGTGGGTGTGCATAGCATGTGAAGACGTACGTGCGGATTTCTTGTTTCAATATATAGGATATATTTCAAAATATATATAATATGCATTTCAAAAAAATGGAGCATATACTTCCATGAGCCAAAACGCCACTCCCATTTTCCTTGTTATTGAGTATTGACACGTGCCATCAAACTTCAATATTTTCCAACACTTTATATGTGCACCTGTAACATGGATTTCAAAGTATCTATTTTTTCTGACAAATGTAAAGTACCTTTTTCAGCACAGGAACACTACCCCATGAGCATAGAAGCTAAATAACTACTATACTAAACCTTAACCACTTCGATTTTTCTCATAATTTTGGATTATTTTTTGGATTAACGTGCAGCTGACACGTACATGGTTTTCTGGTTGATTTTCCTGTGTAGGTAACTGATGTCCTCTTGCACTTTTTTTTGTTCCTTTCCTTTGGTGTGAGCTGCAGTTTCTTTGGGCCTGTGTAGACATAACATTTTTGGTTGATGGTGGTGGATGGTGGGCTCTGGCGCCGCTTTGACCTTCTGTCTCTCCACGTGCCTTTTTTAATAATAATTCTGGAAGTCCCCAACCAGCTCACGTCTTGCAGATCTTTTCTTTTCCTCTCTCCACACCTCAACACAAAGGCTGCGAGACGGGCGAGCTCCCGCACGACACAGCCGCCGACCTCGGGTCTGGCGACGATGATGAGGAGGTGCTCCGCCCCTGCCGCCCACCTCCGTCTCCATCTCCTCCCCTTCGCCTCATGTGACCACCACCACTGCTGCAAACCCTAGCCATAATCCCTATGTCTCCGAATCCCACTCCTTTGCTGGATTTCTGAGACGAGGATGAGTTCAAGGGGATCCATGTCTCCGAGCTCCAAAATCCGTCGCGTCCTCCACCACGTCAGATTCCTCTGACGCGGACGCGGCCCAGGCAGCGCCGGCCTTGCCAAGGATCTCGGCCGAGCTCCTCCGCGCGTTCTCAGTTGAGATCGTCTGCGTCAGCTTCCCTGCGATAAGAGAGGAGGTGGCCTAGCAGTGGCGGATTCAGGTTGAGCACGCTTTGGTTTGGCGAATGATGATGATGATAATGACCAAATCGACAAGCAGGTTAGTTCTCCCCGACCATCTTATTTTGTCATTCTATCCATCGGCTCCTTAGTTCTATGTGGGTCTGCAAGTTTGTGAGTTCTGGTCATTTTCATGGTTCCACAGTATTTTTAGATTTAATACTCCCTCCGGTTCATATTAATTGACTCTAATATGGATGTATCTAGAACTAAAATGTGTCTAGATACATCCATATTGAAGTCAATTAATATGAATCGGAGGGAGTACAAGATTTGCCAATAGCCATTGTGTTCTCTGATGATGCACGGATGCAAATTTCTAGCAATGGCTGGACGAGATCCAGAGAACGACGACCAAGCGGCCTGATGCAGCAGCGGCGGCACCTGCTCCGTTCGTGCACAACGCCATGAGGTCTCAGATCACCGGCGAGATCATTGTGGCAGCGGCTAGATGGCCTACTCACTAGCCACACCAGGCGAAGCCTCGGTGATTTCTGTCGTGAAGATGGAGCCGAAGTGGCCCTCAAGCCACCCATCTTCAAGGTAATAATCAGTCCATTTTCATTTGCCCGCAAATAATTGTTTCTTGATTAGCATTACCATGTGTTTACCTTCATATTTCCATATAGGGGTGAAGCACTGTTTTTTGTGAATTTGGAAGATCTTGCTGTAAACCAAGTATTGCACCATAGTTCAATCTTTATCCCCTTTATTTTTCACTGTGTTCACTGTTGATTAACTTTCGCATGATGTAGACTTATATCTTTTTTCCTACTCACTCTGGTTCGTTGGGTTGTAGTTATGATTCTAGCATACTGTTGCCTAAATTTTTCCTTTTTTGCATTTATTTATTTTTGTCTTACTATGCACTTAAGCCAAGGTGTCCTGTTGTCCCTGCTTCTTTTGTTTATTTCTGCAGAACATTTTATCAGAATTGTCAAAAGATTGCATTTATTGATGCAGAAACTATGGAGAGAAATTGGTTAGGATGAACTTGAACAGGGCAATGTGCTATTGCAACTGGAGGAGGATTGCCTCAATGTTTACAGGAAGAAAGGAAAAGGCAAGCCGACTTCAAGCCATGTCTTTGGGTGAAGTAGATATAGAAAAAAAATCCCTTTCTCAGATCATTTTATCAGAATTTTCTAAAGATTGCATTTGTTGATGCAGGAACTATGGAGAGAAATCGGCCAGGATGACCTTGAACATGACAGTGTGCTATTGCAACTGGAGGATGATTTGCTCAGTGTTTACATGAAGAATGCCAAACAGATTAGAACGGAAAAGGCAAACCAACTTTAAGCCATGTCTTTTGGTGAAGCAGATATAGAAAAAAATCCCTTTCTGCTTTCGGATAGCGTGAATCCTTTTCTAAGGTCTGTGAATCAGTTATTGTTGTTGCTGATAGAATGTCATTCCAAGTGCATGTTTTGCAATGAGAAGATGATGAACCTGAATGCACTAGAGAGATGTACAATAAAAAGAAGAAGAAAACAAATGATTAAGTAGTAAAGCAAACAGTCGGGGCTTACTAATTAGTTTGATAACAACTCAAGATCGTTGTCATCATCTGCATCTTTGTGATGTAATACACTATTTCCATGCTTACATACACAGATTAATCATTTCTTTTGATAAAAACATTGGAAACTGAAAGACTATTCTTTCTCACGATCTGCAGCTTCGCAATATTCTTGATAGGATTAATTTTAGGTCTTAGACCCCAAGTATTACTTAAGAGTCCCTTATGTTACAAGGTATGTTAATTAGCTCTTCATTTAAATTTCAGACTTTGCTGATTTTCTTTTCATGTGCAGTCTAGACAGTTGCTCAAATATCTATGTACCTTCTCATATAATCATCATGATGATACCTTTAATAGTAGCATAGTGTTTGTTCTGTTTCTTTTGAGCATATTTTGTACGTGGGTTACTGACAAAATTTACGAAAATTTCGTTTTACTTTGCTTTTAGATTATAATAAGGTGTACTTGATTGCGCAAGATGGAGCTTTATATAAGAACTGCAAGATGCGGTCTCATAGAAGAATTGAGCACTCAAGAGTATTTCATACTAGCATTTAGATTTATACAAATATGATAAAGTTTTCCTGGGTTCAATTTTCTAAGACTATAGTTGATGCTAATCCTTCTAGAATAAGATGGAGAATGTTCAGACCACTCGTGAAAAGTATACTGACATTACCATTAAGATTATTCAGATCTGATATTATCTGGTTTAGTTTTATAATACTATAGCTGATGTTGTCTTCCTGAAAATAAGGTGGAAGAAGTGAATGTTCACTACTATTTATTTGGTACTATCCGTTGTGTCCATGTTCTACTATTTTTCATGGACATACCTCGCAAAGGTTATTTCTGTGTTTTCTTTGTTTCCATTCATCTACATCGTGTTATCTCGGTTCATGGTGAATAAATGTCATGTATTTTGGTATTTACCTCAGAAAGCTATCTGCTAGCGGCCAATATTCCAAAAAAAAAATTGGCAACTGCATTAGTTCAAAGTCCATCTATGTTCGAATGAAATGTACGGAAGGTAAGTTCATCATACATCTTAAGATTATTTTTAATACAGATGAAAAATAGCTGGTTGGTTGATCTTTCTACATGTTTGTCACATTTCTTTCCTACATTTTACATGCGTTTAGCATCCATGATTTCTTTAGTTTACGCATCAGACAAATGCACTTTATCTGTAGTCTGCTACAAAAGTAACAATGAAGAAAAAACTATATTTTTTGTATAATTTGGTTTGCAAGATAGTGATTTGCCACCAATAAGATGGCCACTAATTTACAGTTTAGAATCTCATGTCTGCACTACTTGCTAACCTTACTGACAAGCATCGAGAACATATTTTTGCTGATAAATCAGACATGTACAACTATGTTTCCAGTTCTTAATTTACCATATAATTTTGGTTAGTGTGAGTATCCTAAATGTATTGTTCTGAATATGGCATAAGTAGACAATTCTCTATCTAAAAAAAAGCTTGAAGATGACCCATGTTTGTTTGTCTAATTTTTATAGAGTTTTAGTTGCTTCACACAGAAACAAGCATAAAGACACTTCTGATTTTGGGAGCTGCACACAGAAACAAGCATCAAGAGGACTTTCTTTTACTGCTCATCCGAACATGTACAACTTTGTTTTTAGTTCTTATTTTACCATGGGCGTTTGCTCCGGAACAACCCCCTCCCCTAAACTCAAAGCAAACTTAAATACAAGGACGGCTGAGATCGCTTGATACCCCTTCGTTTAATACTAAATGGGTATACGTAGCCCTGTACAAAACCCGTATGATCCAACTAAATTGTATGCCGAACGTATGTATATAATTATGTATGTACGTGGATTATTGGTGGCGATTCGTCAGTGCGGTGGCGGTCGTGGCCGCCGGGCGGGAGGAGCAACAAGGTGGTGATAGGCAGCCACGAGGCACTGTGAGGTGAAGCTGGACGACACGAGTCTCGGCAATGTCTCTTAGGTCCGTACCGGTATGGTTGGGGCGGCGTGCAGGCTAGACGGCGGCGTGACGGCGCGACGAACTGCCGGATAGTCCGTCCCGGACAGTCTGGTGCAATTCGGCCGGACTGTCCGTCGCGTTGGGAACGAGACTAACCGGATTGTCTTGCATTGCGGCGCCGGACTGTCTTGTGGTGTTCGCGCCGGACTGTCTTGCGGCGCCGGACTGTCTTGCGGTGCCCGCCGGACTGTCTTGCGACGACTGTATGCCTATACGTGGGAATACTGAGTTTTGGATTTGGGCTTGGATATGGGCTTAAATAATACCGGTTCGGTTTTGTTGAGTTTGGGGAGGGGGTTGTACTGGAGCAAGCCTCTTTTACCATGTAGTTATCATTTGTTCGATCACCGTAAATGTACTGGTTCTGAATATGGTGTAAATAAGTAGCCCTCAAAGTAAGCTTGGAAGGTCACCCCTGTTCTTTTTTATCTATGGAATGACACACGGGTGGTGCATGTGTAACAAAGAGAAAGGATTAACGGGAAAAAGAGAAGAGGTCACCTTTAGTGATGTTCTTTCTGCTGAAAACTTCAGCGATTTGTCTCGGGGCAGACCTGATAGCATGGTGATGACATCCTGCAACACTACCTCTCAAAAGACTTATTGCTGATAATGAGCTAGGACGCCAAGCTGGTAGTCAAATAATGGGAGTAGGTGGAGAAAATATGCTCCTTTTTTGTACATAGCGCGTGCTTGCCCATCGCCGCTCGAATTCTGATTCGCTTGCATCGGGGCTTCAGATTCCTCCCGATTCGTTAGGATGTAAGTAAAGGAAGATGCATTTCCCGCGACCCTGTATCGATCAGCGGTGGTGGCCTCCGAATTTGGGAGGAGGAGGGGAAAGCTGGGTGTCGGGCCAAAGAGAGAAAGGGGATCCTATTGTCCTGCTTGCTGCGCTGCGGTCTGATGAGACAGCGAATTCACCAGCGCCCATTCCAACCCAGGGTCATCAGCAATAGCGTTGTGCACCGCCGTATGCTAGAGTATGAAGCTCATGTATCTATTGAAGCTAATCCTTTTATCGGCCTTGAGAGCTGGAAACAATGAAGACCAAATTCGGTGACGGGCTTGCCAAGAAACAGAGTACTAATGTATTATGATGGTTGAAGAACGGAACATACCATCGGATTTGACATTGGTGGTGTAGAGGAAGAAGTTGCCATTGTATACGACGAGCAGTGGCATGCGGCCCTCGCGTGCATAGCAGTGGAGCGAGGCGCTGACGATCCCCCTGACCGACAAGGCCTCATCGACCAGGAACCTTGCTGGCCTGAGCTCCCGAGGACGGTGACCATCACCATCACGTGTGCCCGACTGCCCGCCGGCTTGCGCGAGGCTCAAATTCCTCAGCTCGCCCAGCTCGAGGTTCCACAACACTGGACCAAAGGGAGACGGCGGAGTGATGAGATCTGTAGACAGGAGGGTCAGAGGGCCAGAGGAACATGAGCGCAACCAGAGGTCTCGCTACACGGCCCGGATTTCATCGGCTGCTTCAGTTCTTGCTCAGCTTGAGTTCACACCGAGCAATTGGGGAAGAATATGGAAGCGAAAAGCGGACATGTAGTATTGTACAGAGAAGAAGGATACATACGGGGTTGTGTTTCTACAGGGATTTTCTTTTGAGGAAAATGCCTAAGCTGGGGTGCGGGGGGGACTTCCTTTACACTGAGGATTTTACTCTTAAACTTCCAGAAAGAAAATAGGAACGTCTCCTCCTTTACAAAATTGATTTTCAGAAATGGCTAATTAAAAAGTAATATTACTTCATAAAAGCATATGCAAAACTAAACAGATCATGGTAGGGATGCTCTGACTTAAATTAGTGTGTAACAATATTTAGACATGTTTTTTTTTTCTGATCCCATAAAATTTAATCAGTGGTGCACATCAATTGAAATAGAATGCAACACAATCCAACGAAAATACTCCCAATAGTAGAGAGAGAGAAAGAAAAGGAGAATAACAGAGGAGCAAGCACATGATCCTACTGCACAACACAATCATCTACCCACGAACAACAAACAGTGCTACATGGCATCAGCATCTCGGCACGAGTACCTGCACACCTGGATCCGCAGCTGCAAAGACAACGGTAATATCAATAGACATATGGTTCTCGAGCTTACAGTGGCAGTAACAAAAAGATAAAATAAACAAGGAACTAACTCTTGAGCAAGAGCAGAATCCTATCGCAACATGTACCAACAAAATGAAGCTTCGGTTTATTTGGGCCAACATATTTCTCTTACCAGTTGGGATTCTTTAGATTCACCGGATTACATTTATGTGTCTCTTTTATTCCTACGAATTTACTTGATCCTCAAGATTAGCCTTTTATACACATAATTTCAATGTATGATTTATCAGATTTCATTATCAACTATCTTAAAGCTTATTCTTTAACCAACAAAATATTTAAGTATGATCTTAAAAATATTACAACCATCATATCACACAAATGGCACGGCGTGCCGCCGTGCCCATCCATTGCTAGTATATATAAACACATTCTGCATTCCTTTCTCCAGAGATACTGAGATGACTTGCCATGCATGTTAGGGCATCTCTAGGTGTCCGTTTGCAACCCCGGCGTCTCGACGAAAATGACGGGCCTATCCACGGGGATGCATATGCGGCTTAAATATGTGTCGCGAATGCGTCTCTGCGGACATGACACGGTCAATGCACACGTCCGCGCCCTTCGCACTTGGGCCTACACGTCAGCAACCACAGACGCTTTGTCTTATGTGGGATAGCTAGGGAAGGCGGCGTTGTGCAGCTTTCTGCACCATGTTAATGGCGCGCCTTCCCTTTTAAGGGGCACTGGGGCGGCCATTTCCTCGCCCATGACATTGCCATCGTCCTAGTAGTCGCCGCCCCCTATTTCTCGACCTACACAATGGGCAAAAGATGGCCCTTCACAAAGAAGAATTACGGCAGCGAGGCCGGCTCCTCGCATGGAGGTAAGAAGCCACGATAAATCCGGTATATCCTTGTTGAGCTTGCGTTCCAGCACTAGGAGATGAACCGGCTAGTGACATGGTTGGATGCCAGCCAGCCGGGCGGAGGCTGGTACCTCAACTCCATCCGCGTGCCGGTGTCTCCCGTGCCTCGTGCGGGATGAGAGCGGCGCAACGAGGTCTGGCGTCAGCGGTTCATACCACCGCCTGATCAATGCAAAGATTCGACGTTCGACCTCAACTCCTATGTTGGACCATGTTTGGGACGTGGGAGTTTGACCCGCGTCGCCGAGTGGGATACCACGGCGATGTTGGGTTCTTCAAGTGTGAACTCCTGAACGCCCTCACGGACAATGAGGAGGAGGAGGACGACGACGAGCAGGTCGACGACAAGGAGACCGACAACCACGAGGAAGACGGCTTCGATGACGGCGGTGCAACGTGGGATCCGGAGCACCAGCTGCCGGATCTCACCAAGGACGAGGCCATCTATCGACCAAAGCGAGCTCGACCAGCTCGCCCAGTGGGACAACCTCTGCTTCCACCTTCGCGAGTCGTCGATGGTGCAGGGGACGCCGGTGACCCCTCCGGTTCGTGGTGTGGCATGATATCCGTGGTCAGAGCCAGCGGCGGCGGATACCCTTGCTCCTCCTCATCCTGCGCTACTGGTATACTATCTGCTGCCACCGGCGGCGCACAGTCCATGGGAGATGACGGGGCCATCGACCTCACTAACGACGACTATACGGCCCGTATGTTTTTTTCACGAACTATGTATCTTTATCTCGTCAATGGAAAATAACAAAACAAATGCGTCGGACCGCTAGGAGCACCCCCGACACAAACAGACAATTGTGGCCCGAAGACTATTTCAGACGCGCTCGGCCAGTTTTAGCGCCTGAAATGCGTGGGGCCGCTAGAGATGCCCTTAGTCCCTCATCTCCTTCATTATATACCCCTCCATCCATTAAAGGACGTTATAAATTTGTCTAAATTCAGATGTATCTAACTCAAAAGTGTCTAGATATATCTAAATTCAAACAAACATACAATATCCTTTTATGAACAAAGGTAGTACATTAATTTTCGATTGTGTACGAACTAAACGTGGTAGAATTCATTGGCTAGCAGGATTAGCGCGGTTCACAGCGCTGGTGAGAGTGGTCATGATCGGTTGGGCTTTGTAGATGGTGTACCCTCCTAGCGCTCAGTGTTCTAACTAAACCAGAAAATCAAAATAAACTACTCTTGCGATATTATCGATAGCCATGAAAAATATTCTGACCAACAGTTCAACCATGGCCCGAAGAGTTACCCGAGTGTGTGAAAATATGACACAATACGGTGTGGGAATTGGGGTGGTGGAGATGCGGCACAGAGCCTCTCGCCGGTCGGGGTCGCCCGCTAGTAGAGGGGTGGTGGCGTCAAATCGTAGATGGGAAAGAAAGTGACGATGGATGGGGTCTAAGAGCATCTTCACTTGGCAGTTCTCCAAACAGATCCCAAAAAGATTTGGGACGCGTCGGACAAAAAGTCGTTTCCAGTCGTACTTCAAAGGTTTTTTTGCCGAGGTTCAATACGGTATTTGGCGTCCCGAGCCCATCTCCGCTACACAGGGGACGCTCCGAACACGCCGGACACAACGAAATAAGAGACAAGGAGGCGCGGACCCGACACGTCAGCGGCTCGGACGCTCAACCGCCGCCTACGTACTACGTAGTGACGGTGCAGTTGCCGGGAAGGGGAACCGTCGCATTGGCAACCGCGTCGACCGACGCGCCAACCGCCGGAATGGAGCGCGAACTTCTCGGAAGAGCAACCGCCGCTCTCTTCGACTTCTGCGCCGCCGTTCATCCACGCTCAATAAGACCCGTACGTAGGCGCTTTCGAATCTTCAACCGGCAGCCATTCATCCAAGCTTCTCACGATGAGCTACATCTCTGGGCTTCCATCAGACACCGACAGCGAGGGAAAGTCTCCAGGATGGCGCCATTGGTGGGACAGAGTCCGGACGCCCAGCAGCGGCGATGATTCCCCGCCACCACTGGACAGCGCGGAGGAATGGCAGGCCATGGAGGAGGAGGCGGAGGAGGAAGGTTCTGAGGAGGCGACGGCGGCGGCGGCCCGGGCGAAGGCGAAGGCGGACGCAAAAGCAAAGGCCAAGGCCAAGGCGCAGCCGGCGAGCACCGTCGATGACGAGGAGGACACAAGTTCCTCCGACGCGTCGACCGACACCGCCTCTTCGGAAGAGGTGACGAGAAGGAAGCGCCACCGTGATTAGGACGACGCGGGGCCATCAAAGAAGAAGAAGTAGTAGTTTAAATTTTTTATATGTAATTTGATTATGTTTTTTCGAAGTTTTTATATGTAATTTGTTTATGTTGCACCGATTTGAATACTAGTACAGAGTTTTCTTCTATCTATTAAAATTAATTTTTAGGTTTTGGGGGCCCATTTGGAGACGTGGCTGGGGAGCGATGTTCCCCAAACGCGGCACGAACAAAACACGTCCCCAAACGCTCGATCCGGCGCCGTTTGGGCGACGGTTTCGGTGACACGACTGAATATGCTCTAAGGGTCTATTTGTTTGGGTTGCAGCTTCTAAGAAGCAGTTGTAGCTGTTGAGCCGTGAAAAAACAGCTGTGAGAAGAAGATATTGGAGGCATAGATTTGATGTTTAGTAGTAGAGCTTTTTAAGACTGTTGTTCATGGTATGAAGGATAAAATGTCTATCTGAAGAAGTTGTATAAATACTGATTTGATACGAATTAGCTAATTCTGATTGGTTTTAACATAATTGTCATACTTAAGGGTTAGTTAGCTCAATTTTAATTTTGAGTGTTCATATTAAATATAAAACATCACATATATTCAAAAATAAGAGTGTTATGAACATTTATATTACAAGAATTGTCCATATGAATCCAAAAGAGCAACAAATTTCGCACATGCGTACAGCTTGGACTGTCGTACAACTGCGGGGCGCTTCAGCACAAAGACGGGCGCTAGCCGAAACACGACAGGGACGATCTACATCTACCGGTGGTGAGGACGGGGACGAGGGATGGCGAGGAGGCAGACGCCGTTGGAACGACAACAGATGAGCTCAACGGACGCCGCTACAACGGCGGCGGATGAGGGACGATGAGGTGGCAGCACCTCTACCCGGTGGCCAACGGGGACGAGCAGGAGGAAGTTGCTGCACCAGGGCGATGGAGGTCAGAGCAGTACGTCGCCGAGATGCTCATAGGGACAATGGCGCCTCGAATACCTCCAATCATTGGCACCTCGTGAAGGAGATATGCCCTAGAGGCAATAATAAAGTGGTTATTATTTATATCTTTATGTTTATGATAAATGTTTATATATCATGCTAGAATTGTATTAACCGAAACATTAGTACATGTGTGATATGTAGACAAACAAGAAGTCCCTAGTATGCCTCTTAAACTAGCTTGTTGATTAATGGATGATTAGTTTCATAATCATGAACATTGGATGTTATTAATAACAAGGTTATGTCATTGTGTGAATGATATAATGGACACACCCAATTAAGCGTAGCATAAGATCTCGTCATTAAGTTATTTGCTATAAGCTTTCGATACATAGTTACCTAGTCCTTATGACCATGAGATCATGTAAATCACTTATACCGGAAAGGTACTTTGATTACACCAAACACCACTTGCGTAAATGGGTGGCTATAAAGGTGGGATTAAGTATCCGGAAAGTATGAGTTGAGGCATATGGATCAACGAGTGGGATTTGTCCATCCCGATGACGGATAGATATACTCTGGGCCCTCTCGGTGGAATGTCGTCTAATGTCTTGCAAGCATATGAATGAGTTCATAAGAGACCACATACCACGGTACGAGTAAAGAGTACTTGTCGGGAGACGAGGTTGAACAAGGTATAGAGTGATACCGAAGATCAAACCTCGGACAAGTAAAATATCGCGAGACAAAGGGAATTGGTAATATATGTGTATGGTTCATTCGATCACTAAAGTCATCGTTGAATATGTGGGAGCCATTATGGATCTCCGGATCCCGCTATTGGTTATTGGTCGGAGTGAGTACTCAACCATGTCCGCATAGTTCTCGAACCGTAGGGTGACACACTTAAAGTTGGATGTTGAAATGGTAGCACTTGAATTATGGAATGGAGTTCGAATATTTGTTCGGAGTCCCGGATGAGATCCCGGACATCACGAGGAGTTCCGGAATGGTCCGGAGAATAAGATTCATATATAGGATGTCATTTTATGTGAAATAAAATATCGCGGAAGGTTCTATGGAAGGTTCTAGAAGGTTCTAGAAAAGTCCGGAAGAAACCACCAAGGAAGGTGGAGTCCACAAGGGACTCCACCTCCATGGCCGGCCAGCCCTAGATGGGGTGGAGTCCCAAGTGGACTCCACCATAGGGAGCCGGCCACCCCCCACATGGGAGGTGGGAATCCCACCTTTGGGTGGGAGTCCTAGTTGGGCTAGGTTTCCCCTCCTATGGAAGGTTTTGGTTTCGGGTCTTATTCGAAGACTTGGACACCAACACTTGGGATCCACCTATATAATGAGGGGCCAAGGGAGGGGCCGGCCACCCCAAGACCATAGGCCGGCCACCCCAAGACCATAAGCTGGCCGCCCCCTTGAGTGGCCGGCCACCCCTCCCAAACCCTAGCTTTGCTCCTCCACTCCATATTGCCCGCGTAGCTTAGCGAAGCTCCGCCGGACTTCTACACCGCCACCGACACCACGCCGTCGTGCTTGTCGGATTCAAGAGGAGCTACTACTTCCGCTGCCCGCCTGGAACGGGGAGGTGGACGTCGTCTTCATCAACAACCGAACGTGTGACCGAGTACGGAGGTGCTGCCCGTTCGTGGCGCCGGAACCGATCGTGATCAAGATCTTCTACGCGCTTTTGCAAGCGGCAAGTGATCGTCTACCGCAGCAACAAGAGCCTCCTCTTGTAGGCTTTGGAATCTCTTCAAGGGTGAGACTCGATACCCCCTCGTTGCTACCGTCTTCTAGATTGCATCTTGGCTTGGATTGCGTGTTCGCGGTAGGAAAATTTTTGTTTTCTATGCAACGTTATCCTACGGTGGTATCGAGCCGTGTCTATGCATAGATGGTTGCACGAGTAGAACACAATGGTTTTGTGGGCGTTGATGCTCTTGTTATCTTTAGTTTGAGTACTTTGCATCTTTGTGGCATAGTGGGATGAAGCGGCCCGGACTAACTTTACATGACCGCGCTCATGAGACTTGTTCCTCGTTCGACATGCAACTTGTATTGCATAAGAGGCTTTGCGGGTGTCTGTCTCTCCTACTATAGTGAAGATTCAACTTACTCTTCTATTGAAAATATTAGTATCACCGTTGTGGTTCATGTTCGTAGGTAGATTAGATCTCTCTCGAAAACCCTAAACCACGTAAAATATGCAAACCAAATTAGAGACGTCTAACTTGTTTTTGCAGGGTTTGGTGATGTGATATGGCCATGATATGATGATGAATATGTATGAGATGATCATTATTGTATTGTGGCAACCGGCAGGGAGCCTTATGGTTGTCTTTAATTTTCATGTTGAGTAGTATTTCAAAGTAGTTGTAATAGTTGCTACATGAGGTGAACAACCATGAAGACGGCGCCATGGACCTTGACGCTACGCCGACGATGATGGAGATCATGCCCGAAGATGATGGAGATCATGTCCGTGCTTTGGAGATGAAGATCAAAGGCGCAAAGACAAAAGGGCCATATCATATCACATATGAACTGCATGTGATGTTAATCCTTTTATGCATCTTATTTTGCTTAGATCGCGACGGTAGCATTATAAGATGATCCCTCACATTAATATCAAGATAATAAAGTGTTCTCCCCTCGTATGCACCGTTGTAACAGTTCGTCGTTTCAAAGCATCTCGTGATGATCGGATGTGATAGATTCAACGATTCATATACAACGGGTGTAAGCCATGTTGCACACGCGGAATACTTGGGTTTGCTTGACGAGCCTAGCATGTACAGACATGGCCTCGGGACAACAGAAACCGAAAGGTTGAACACGAGTCATATGGATGATATGATCAACATGTTGATGTTCACCATTGAAGCTACATCATCTCACGTGATGATCGGTTTTTGGTGTAGTGAATTTGGATCGTGTACCACTTAACAACTATGAGGGATGTTGTATTAAGTGGGAGTTCATTAGTAATTAGATTAAAACATGAACTAATTATCATAAACATAGTCCGAGTAGTATTTTGAATTAATTTTGTAGTATTGGCATCCGTTTTCTACCATGCGCTAGTCTTGTTATTGAGATAGAAATACTGTTAAAATCTGACAAGAAACTTTACGGATTGGTACCGTATTGTTAAAGAATCAAGAATTGATTAAGTCCTATTGCAAACTTTTAGTAAACCTCACATTGTTGATTCAAAGAGCTATGGTTTCAATTAGTACCTAAAGTTATCTTGTCTCCGTGAAACTTGAAGTTCAAATCTGTTTGAAAAGTAAGGAGCTGAAAATTTAGTTTTCAGAAATAATCAAGGTATGAGATATATGTGATATCTAAGACCTTATTGCAAGATGATAGAATATAATTTGGTGAGAATACATGAACTCATAAGTTTTATGGGAATGTACGAAGGTTGAAGACGCAAGGCGTCACAATCCTCCAACTATTGGGGCACTAACGTTATTCGCATATCCATGAAGTGACCATCCTTAATATGCACCGTTACTAAGACTCGTCGTTTCGAAGCATCACGTGATGATCGGGTGTGATAGATTCTACGTGTGCATAAAACGGGTGCAAGCTAGATTTGCACATGCAAATACCAAGGTTAAAACTTTACGAGCCTAGCATGTACAGACATGGTCTCGGAAAGTCGTCATGATATGATGGATAAAATTATGAGTGAAATTGTTCATCATATTACAAAGTTACTAATAGTGAAATCTGGAACACTTGTCATATGATGATCAACTTCAAAGTAAGAACCTCAAGGTTATTGGTATTTGACCAACAAACCTAGAAGTTATTGATGTTGAAATGTTTTTCTGAATAATGAGGAAAGCTAAAAGAGAAACTGCAAAAGATATTTTGGCAAAAGAAAAAAAAAAGACTAGAAAGTCTAGCTCAGGTGTATATAAATGATATACATGTTATGGTTGTATTCCTAGTTAAGTCACACAATGAATTTCTTGGGTATTAGTACCATATTGGTTGGTATGAAGTGTCATACAAAACAACGCAATACAAGAATACAATGGCCTAAGTGACTGACAAGGAATATGATAGGAATGCACGTCTGGAACAAAAATAAAGTGTTATTGTGTTCATCGTTGGCATTCTATCTGGCCCTTAGAATTTATAATAAAGAACTTAATAATTGTTATTTTGCTCTGGTCAAATGAAAACAATGAGTTGTTTAAATTATGACATTACTCCATGTACGATGGATAAGTTATTATAAATCTTAATGGTGAAACACACATACATAATATTGACGCTAAAATGCCATAAGGCAAATGATTTGAATTCCACTTATTTGTGGAACCGCAATTTAGGTCATGTTAGAAAGGATCGCATGAAGGAACTCCATGCAAATGGATTTTTGGAGTCATTCGATTTGTTGAATCGTTTGGCACTTGCAAAATCTTTTCTAAAAGGTAATGACCGAAATACCGTTCATAGGCCGAAGAGTTAAACGGGCAACTAACTTAGTGAAAACATACATAATGATATATGTGGTTCATCGGGCATAGTTGTGTGCGGAAGATTCTTCTACTTCATGAAAACTTTCAAACAATGAATCGAGTATATATGTGGATATATTCAATAAGGAAAAGTTTGAAATATTTGAATAGGATTCAAATAAATTTCAGCATGAAGTGGAAATCATCGTAATAGAAATCAAATATCTATGATTGGATCATGGTGGAAATATTTGAATTACGAGTTTTAGCGAACATCTAAGAGAGTTATGAAATTGTTCTACAACTTACGTTTCTTGGAGTATCATAGTGATGATGAAGTATCCAAGAGATATATCCAAACTTTGTTGGATCAATGATGAGATAAAATATTGATGCCATTATATTTTTGTGGATTATACTTTAGTGACTACCGCTTTTACACTGAATAGAGCATCATCATGATCCGTTGAAATGACACCATACAAGTTATGGCATGGGTATAAACCCTAATAGTCAACCAAAATCGGATGAATGTCTTTGTTGGTTATCCCAGAGATTTAATTGGGAATTCTTCCCATGAGACAAAGACAAAAGTGTTTGTCAATGTTTCTTATTTCCGAGAAATTGTTTCGAGTGAAGTATTTGAGTGGGAGGACAATATAATTTGATAAGGTTTATGAACCTGAGCATAATGATCAGAGTAGCGCAGCATCGGAATTGGTTTCGGAAGCGACCACGACGATCATGGCTCTCATGACTACAAAGTGTTTTAGCCATGGAGATCGAAGTACATATTGAACCTTGTAGGTATGGTTTACTTTGTGATCAAATAAATGATTTGTGGACAAAGGATTGATTTTGAACAATGATAAACCAAACTACAAAACAAAGAAGTTATGATGGGCCCTGACTCCATTAAAATGGCCATGCGCCATGAAATCCAAGATAGATGAATACTTTATGAAAGTAAATGGATCTATGAAATTGATAGACTTGGATGAAATATCCTTGAAGAAAGCTTGACTTATCGAAAAATTGTTTACGACAAAGTTCAAAGAGTTGAATACGATAAGATTAGATCTTCCGTAGCAATGCTTATAGTCTATGTGGATTATTCTAGTAATCACTACATATTTCTTTTATGAGATATGCTAGTAGGATGGCAAAATACACTACTTAACGAAGTATGTATACAAGATACAACCAAGAGTTTTGTCTGGTCCGTGGAATACTAGATAGGTATACAAGCTTCAATTGGATGAAGTAAGTATCACGGAGTTGGAATCTTCACCGAGATGAAATAGTCAAAGAGTTTTTTATTTCATCAGAGACAATGAAGAGGCTTGCATTTGCAAGAAATTAAGTGGGAGCGCTAAGACACATTTATAATACTTTATGTAGGTGACATAGAGTTGGTTATAAATGATGTAATTATATACTTGATTAAAAAGGTTTCATTGAGAATTAACTTCAATGAAAGGATATGGACTGAAACAAATTTAGTGTCAAGATCTATGAAGATAGATTGAAACACATAAATAAGTTTAAGTCAAAGTACATATGATGGATATTGAAGTAGTTCAATATAGAAATATTAAGAAAATGTTCTTGTCATGTGAAGGTTTAACAAGACTTGAGTGTATCTGACACTCAATGAGTAAAAACACATGAGTGATTATAGATCACGAATAATATGTACACAATCAGATATCATGTGCTATAAAGTGTTATGAGCATATACCAGGATGATTCATATGATGATCATTGGACGACAGTAAGAATATCCTTGAGTACTTTAGAAGAACTAAGGATATATATATATTTGTATGAAGAAATGACAAACAAATCGCTATAAGGTGTTACACCGATATTGGTTTTGTCACATATAAAATATAATTTCAATCTCAAATTAGACTAAGTGTTGTTTAAAAGGTAGCACAATGAGCTAGAAGTTGTCTATGCTAGATTTAGAAGAGTTCTAAATATTGTAATGGATTCTACAAAAGAAGGCAGAGTATGTCATTGTTTTGACAATGACAAAGGATGTTAAGTCAAGAGGTTCTTTGAGAACATGGTGTAGTTCCGACGGAATCAGAACTTTGAAGCTATATTGTGTATGACAATATTAGTGACATATTTCAGACCGCGGAATTAAGGTTCCACCGTAAGACCAAACATATTTAATGCCGACTCATTTGGAAATGAGTGATGCGTTGAGACGCAAATGAATTACAAAATACATACGTTTCCGAGCATGTCGGATCCGTTGACTAAAACCTCTCCCGTGAGCAAAACATGATAAAGCACCGTAAGGCCAAGGTGTTATATCTTTACAAATGTAAACTAGATTATTGACTCTAGTGCAAGTGGGAGACCGAAGGAGATATGCCCTAGAGGCAATAATAAAGTGGTTATTATTTATATCTTTATGTTTATGATAAATGTTTATATATCATGCTAGAATTGTATTAACCGAAACATTAGTACATGTGTGATATGTAGACAAACAAGAAGTCCCTAGTATGCCTCTTAAACTAGCTTGTTGATTAATGGATGATTAGTTTCATAATCATGAACATTGGATGTTATTAATAACAAGGTTATGTCATTGTGTGAATGATATAATGGACACACCCAATTAAGCGTAGCATAAGATCTCGTCATTAAGTTATTTGCTATAAGCTTTCGATACATAGTTACCTAGTCCTTATGACCATGAGATCATGTAAATCACTTATACCGTAAAGGTACTTTGATTACACCAAACACCACTGCGTAAATGGGTGGCTATAAAGGTGGGATTAAGTATCCGGAAAGTATGAGTTGAGGCATATGGATCAACAGTGGGATTTGTCCATCCCGATGACGGATAGATATACTCTGGCCCTCTCGGTGGAATGTCGTCTAATGTCTTGCAAGCATATGAATGAGTTCATAAGAGACCACATACCACGGTACGAGTAAAGAGTACTTGTCGAGAGACGAGGTTGAACAAGGTATAGAGTGATACCGAAGATCAAACCTCGGACAAGTAAAATATCGCGAGACAAAGGGAATTGGTAATATATGTGTATGGTTCATTCGATCACTAAAGTCATCGTTGAATATGTGGGAGCCATTATGGATCTCCGGATCCCGCTATTGGTTATTGGTCGGAGTGAGTACTCAACCATGTCCGCATAGTTCTCGAACCGTAGGGTGACACACTTAAAGTTGGATGTTGAAATGGTAGCACTTGAATTATGGAATGGAGTTCGAATATTTGTTCGTAGTCCCGGATGAGATCCCGGACATCACGAGGAGTTCCGGAATGGTCCGGAGAATAAGATTCATATATAGGATGTCATTTTATGTGAAATAAAATATCGCGGAAGGTTCTATGGAAGGTTCTAGAAGGTTCTAGAAAAGTCCGGAAGAAACCACCAAGGAAGGTGGAGTCCACAAGGGACTCCACCTCCATGGCCGGCCAGCCCTAGATGGGGTGGAGTCCCAAGTGGACTCCACCATAGGGGGCCGGCCACCCCCACATGGGAGGTGGGAATCCCACCTTTGGGTGGGAGTCCTAGTTGGGCTAGGTTTCCCCCTCCTATGGAAGGTTTTGGTTTCGGGTCTTATTCGAAGACTTGGACACCAACACTTGGGATCCACCTATATAATGAGGGGCCAAGGGAGGGGGCCGGCCACCCCAAGACCATAGGCCGGCCACCCCAAGACCATAAGCTGGCCGCCCCCCTTGAGTGGCCGGCCACCCCCTCCCAAACCCTAGCTTTGCTCCTCCACTCCATATTGCCCGCGTAGCTTAGCGAAGCTCCGCCGGACTTCTACACCGCCACCGACACCACGCCGTCGTGCTCGTCGGATTCAAGAGGAGCTACTACTTCCGCTGCCCGCCGGAACGGGGAGGTGGACGTCGTCTTCATCAACAACCGAACGTGTGACCGAGTACGGAGGTGCTGCCCGTTCGTGGCGCCGGAACCGATCGTGATCAAGATCTTCTACGCGCTTTTGCAAGCGGCAAGTGATCGTCTACCGCAGCAACAAGAGCCTCCTCTTGTAGGCTTTGGAATCTCTTCAAGGGTGAGACTCGATACCCCCTCGTTGCTACCGTCTTCTAGATTGCATCTTGGCTTGGATTGCGTGTTCGCGGTAGGAAAATTTTTGTTTTCTATGCAACGTTATCCTACACCTCGAACGCCTCCAATCGTCGGCGGCCGATGGGTATGGTGCGAGCTTGCGGATGACAGGAATGGCGGCGCGCTTTAGGAGGACGGGAATGGAGCGGGGGGAGGGGGAGTTGGGGCGGCGGTTACTGGTGACCACGGAGGCTAGGGAGGGAAACCCCAACCCTAGGCTGCCATGGAAACGGGAGAGGAGGGGGAAATGAGCATGGGGTCGGTCCGAGTCACTTTGCGAGGGCAGTTCGCGTGGATGGCAGTTTTTCTGTAAACATTTCGAAGTGGGTGGGACATTCGGGCCCTTTGCCATTTGGGAAGCGGGAGAAGCTCGGGAGCAGGTCTTGACCAGCTTCGGTGGTAGTTCATTGCGCTGGAGCGCTTCCAACAAGCGATTCTCTAATTTTCGTTGCTTGTTTGGATTACCTGTTTTTGGATTCCAAAAGCTGAAATGACAAAAGTAGAAGCCTAAACAAACGGAGCTTAAGGGTACAATGGTAGAGGAGAAACGAGCTTCCACCGTCCCAAGAACATCCCTACGCAGTACTGTTGGATCAGCTTCAGCTTCAGATGGGACCCAATGTAGATAACACTCTCCAAATAGGTTGTCGTCTAGCTATATATATTAATATAGAAACCACATAGTACAATTATTGGAGCCATAGCACAAGCACGCCCAAACGAAACAAAAGAGAAATAAAAAAAGCAATGTCGAGAAAGTGAGATCGATGAAAATGATGATGATCCGCAACCGTTGTGCCTTCAGAGAATTCCACCACGCTCTTAGCCATCCGAAGCGCCACATACCAAAGGAACACCTTCAAGAAGGGATGGGACGATGACAACGATGCTGCCTAGACAAATCCTAAGGTTTCCCCCCGCGGGAGGGGTGTGGGAAGGGGGGCGGCAGCGCCCTTCAAGAAGGAATGGCGATGCCCGGGAACGTCACCGCATCGGTGCCGGCCATCCGACAAGGATTTCTCCCGCCCCCAACTAACCACGACCCCAGACGCTCGATCACGCTCCGCCAACCTCGCCGCCCACCAACTCGCACCACCACGGTCTTGCCATCACCACCGCCATCTCATAGTGGCCCAAGCAACGAAGACCGATGGAACCGGGTGGAGGCAGCCAAGGGTTGAGGAGCGACTGAACAGCGGCCACACGGGAAGGGACAACTTCCACCGCCACCTACGTTGACCGACCGAACATAGCTACAGGCGCAGACCGGGCCCTTCTGGCCCGGCCGAGCCCGGCAGACTCATGAAGCTCATGGTCATGTTGCAGCCCGTGCGCCACCATCCAGACCACACTCAACACCAGCTGCTTCATCGACAGTCGAAAACGGCACAGGAACACCCAAACCAATCCGCCCAAACCCATATGGGGCCCAAAGGGCATCGATTTGGGCCAGGAGAGCACCTCCTCCATCTCCCCTACCTCCCCGTCGCAACGCCGCCACCACGCCACATGGCGTTGCGCCACCCAGGAGGATGTTCCCCGCCAAAATCCTGTCGACCTAGGAGCACCGCCGCCGACCGAGGAGATCCCCGCACCTCCTATCCAAGACGCGGGTACGGGAGTGGGCGCTAGAGGCTAGGGTTTCCAGGAATCGCCCCGAGTCTACCCACCAGGGACGGTCGGGTACGAAACATTTTTCCCCCAATGTTGATAACACAACAAAGGTAAGCCATAGTAATAAAAAAATCAGCCAATTAAGTGCCTAGATTGTTTGCAACCCAGATCAGATGACAGAGAACGTTGCAGGTGATAAGACCTTCAGGAGGCGGGACATCAACCCGTCTTAGAGCATCTCTAACAGAGCCCGTAAACAGGCCAAAACCAAAAAATAACCGCCAATTTACGGGTTCGGGCTGAAAAATGGCGTCGATCAGTGACCGTAAAAGGGCCAAAACCAAAAAACTTTTTTCGGGCCGAGACCGAAAACCCAAAACGGCCTGTATTTGTAGGGGTCGCTCGAGCGAACCGAACGCTCGATCCCTATCTAGGGCGCGCTGAAATTTCAGCTGACACAATCGCTCGCTCTCTCCCTCCCCACGCCGCCACCACACTCCGCTGCCGTTGCATCGCCTGATTCTCCCGAGCCCCGCACCCCAGAGGTAGCGCAGGTCGCCCCGCACCCCGCCCGCTATTCCTCGCCCAACTCTGGGTGTCGCCGTCGCTCCATCCGAATCGAGGATGAGCTCGGGCGACGAGTTCGTCGATGTCGATATGTCAGATTCGTCGAACTCGAACGATTCCAACCTCGATGAGCTGCTCCAGGACGACGAGTTGGAGGCCACCATGCTCCTCCTATCCGTCAAGGAGCTGGAGGACTGCGCGAAGCTGCTCAAGTGGAGGTGCGGGTTCGTGTTGGGCCGGAACCACATCGAGCGGAATCGCCTCCTCGGCCATGAGCAGCTGATGGAGGACTACTTCGCCGAGGTACCTACCTATCCTCCCCATCTGTTCCGTAGGAGGTATCACATGCTGTGTAGCTTGTTCGTCCGAATTGTCAAGGCCTGTGAAGCCAATTCGAATTACTTCAAGCAACGTAGGAATGCCGCCGGGGTGATGGGTTTCAACGCGTTCCAAAAGATCTTTGCTGCCATGAGGGTCATTGCGTATGGCATTCCCGCGGATTACACCGACAAGTATCTTCGAATTGGCAAACATACTACATCGGAGTCGGTTCGCAGGTTTACTCGCATGATTATTAAGTTGTTTGGGCCAACGTATCTCCGAGCTCCCAATGAGGATGACACCAAACGCTTGATGGAGATAAATGAGAAAAGAGGTTGGCCGGACATGCTTGGTAGTCTTGATTGTATGCATTGGACATGGAAGAATTGTCCAAAAGCATGGCATGGACAGTACTGTGGCAAGAGCAAAGATGCAATCATTGTACTTGAGGCCGTTGCATCACAAGATTTGTGGATTTGGCACTGTTTTTTGGTTTTTGCAAAACACTCAATGACATCAACGTGCTGCAAAGGTCTCCTTTGTTTGCCAAATTAGCAAATGGGGAAGCACCCACTTGCAACTACAAGGTCATGAACAATGAGTACACAATGGGATATTACCTAGCCGATGACATCTATCCGGATTGGGCAACTTTTGTTAAGTCTGTCAAGGATCCCCAAGATAGAATTGAAGTTGAATTCGCCAAAGCTCAAGAAGCAGCTCGCAAGGACATTGAGAGAGCTTTTGGTGTTTTGCAAGCAAGGTTTGCCATTGTTCGTGGCCCTGCCCGATTTTGGGACAAGAAAACCGTTATCAACATCATGACATGTTGTGTGATTCTTCACAACATGATCATCGAGGATGAAAGAGAGTTGGGCTTGCACTGCTTCTATGACAATGTTGGCACCCGAGTGGAACCCCAACGCAATCCGGATCGCATTGAAGCTTTCCTTGAAACTCATCGGCAGATTGAGAATGTCAATACCCATGCCCAGATCGTCTATGATCTGAAGATGCACCACTAGCAGCGACATGGCCGTCACCTTTGATCCTACCATTCCATTCATTTGTTTGTCACATGTATCATTGTTGAGACATTTGTTCATTTCTCTAATTTTTCGAGAGTTGTTGTAATTTGGTTGAGACATTTTTCATTTGTTCAATTTTCCCAAAATTGTTGTAATAATTTGGTTCAGACTATTGTTATGTGTTGTAATAATTTGGATGATTATTTGATTAATTATGATAGATTGTTGTTTGTGTTGCATATGAATTTTATGAAAAACCCTGCCTTTACGGGTTCGGAAAATGGCGCAGTACAGAGCCCGTAAACCAAAACTGAAAATGTTTTTCAGTTTTGGTTTACGGGCTCTGTTCTGCACCAGCCATTTTCTGGCCCGTAAACACGAGTTCGGTGCACTGAACTCCAGGTTTTCGGTTTGCGTTTTTACGGGCTCTGCTAGAGATGCTCTTAGAGCTGTAGATAATATAGGATATCATGATATGTGGGAAAAAGCCAAGAAGGCCACACAAGGTGGAGACTGGAGAAGGGAGACAAGTTACATCGACACACTATGAATGGCGGGACAGGGGCGGAGCCAGGATTGTATAGGAGGGCGAAGCGGATGATGACCGTCCTTTAAGTATAGTACTATGGAAATTTCAATTGTTAAAAAATAGCATACTATCGTATGTTTGGCTTATAATAGTGTAAATATGCCATCATTTATTTAGATACAACCAAACCAACACATTTTTATCAACAAAAGCTAATTTTTGTATGTTGAAACATAGTTTTTTTCGCGAATTGTTTAAATAGCGTTATGTTACCAAGGATTTTACCTATATTTGGCATGAGGCCAGATTCAAGCTCGATGCAATTGGCAGAAAGCCACGAAAAAGTATCATGCTGCTGGGATCAGGGACATGTAGTGAGTCAAATTCAGTCACCCCAGTAACTAAAAGATGCGTCAAGCTATACTATATTATTGATCGACAGCGAAACAACTTGTTAAAATACTAGGCTGCAATCAATCAATACAAATGCAAGTTTAGTGGTACCTTCAGATTTGAGTTTTGGGGGAACAGATACAGTGATGGATTGTGATTCCTCCATGGCACGGCAAAAATCTGCATCGCGGCGGGATCAGTATAAACGGCGTCCTTGTTTAGCACGGCGATGATGCGGTGATGCCCTTGCGGCGGCGTATGGCGACTGGCATAGCGGCAAACGGCAGGAGGCGTGGATTCTAGTTTTTTTTTGACAATCAATACCACGTATATTCATAGCAACAAGCGTGGATTCTAGTTTTTATTTTGACCAGTTTCTATCGATCTAGGTTACTGCGAATAACTGGAGTACTGGACGAAGTCATGATTCACCACAACGTCATATGGGCTCTTGGTTGGGCTTTAGTACGTGCAGAACTAACGAATAAGCTTGGGCTGGTTACACATTCACGATCATTCACACGTATATGACTAGTATTCGGTAAAAAACACTCAAAAAAAAAGTATTCGGTAAAAAAAACGTAGTACTGTGCGTACGTTAGTATATACTAGGAAAATTGTCCGTGCGTTGCATCGGGAAAACACCACACAAACAACACCGTGCGGCAAAGCGGCCTAATCAACTTTGATGAAGCTATTATCTAACCTCTCTAGGTCCTCCTGAACGGACATGGTGGTGTCGGCGGAGTTGGCTCCTCTAGCGGCAGCAAGCATGTTGCAGTAGTTGATTACCTTGATAAGGATGACATCAGAGCGGGACGACGTTATGGACACAGTGTGCTCGATTGTGTTGTGGGTGCGACAGCTTCAGATTTCCTAATTTATTTGAGAAAAGTCCGTTCTTTGGGCCGCCATACTAAGAGGCTCAGACATATTCTTAGCTTGTGCCTCCAATCTTTAAACGTACTTCTTGAGGCAAAAAAATTCGTAGTTTACTTCATCCAGCATCACCTCATAGCTCTTCTTGGTGTTCTAACTCGTGTTGAGTTTCGCTACTTGTGCTCAATCTTTTCTTGTTTGATGATGTGTTTCTCCGCCATGCTTTTCTCGATTCAGCACACATTACGTGCCAGGTAGAGTCTTACAACTTCCATTGCCTATTTGATCATCTCAATTTCATGTTTGCTATATTCTATCTTCTTTGCTAGCTCGTTCTTCTACTCATTGAGAACTTTGATTTCTGAACTCGCTAGTTCTGAAAAATGTTGAGCGGCAAGTCCCCATTTGCTTTCCACACGGCAGTCAGAGAGCCAATGCAGCCTTGCTCCTCCTCTGGAAGCCACGACCACGACGGCAATCAAGAAGCCAGCGACAACAATAAGAATTCTCCAGTAGCGCAATGTGGTATCGTGGTGGAGCTGGCGAGCACCAAACGTTGGCTGGTGTAGGTGTCAGCGACGCTGGCGGCTTGGCGCACGCAGCCAACGTACTCCTCACTGATCGTATCTCCGTCGTTAGCATGGCCACGGCGCCGGGCCACTCGATCGACACTGGTGGATCGATGTATGATCGTCGATCCGACCTCGCGACCGGCGTCGGCGCCCACAAGCTCTACATAGGCAAGGTCGGTATTGTCGACATCTCACTATCTCACAGTCGACGATGGCCGGCCACGCCGTGCCGTTGCTGCATGTCCGTGCTAGTGTCCTCTGTCATCGGCCACTCCCTGTAGGGCATCAATTTTGTAGATGCTCCACCCACAACGGCCGGTGGATTCTAAGAGATGAGCTAGATTGATTGATGTGCTCTTGCAGCAGCAGTTCCTCGATAGAGGTCTTAGCCACTTGCCGCCGCCACTCCTTGTCCTTCCAGGTGGCCTCCGCCGTTGCTCCATGTACGTCGTGCTTCCCCGTGCCCGGACCTAGAGAGACGTGAAAAAATATCGAGGGCAAGAGACGGGCTAATTAAGCGACGGAGACTCTTCCTTGCCTTTAGTCGCGTGATGTTTGGATCAAACTTAGGTTGCGTTGTGTTTCTTTTATATTATCTGTGGGACATGTTAGCTAAACCACGGACTCTTGGTTCTGTTTGGATTCAAATTCAGATCAACTTGGAGGGCAAGGACGACGGGTAAGGCGACGGACGAACCACGAAACTAAGACGGACGAAGGAAATACACGGATTATGTTTGGTGGCAATAGTGCGTTGTATGTGATTTGGTGAGAGGGCAAATCGGTCCAAAAAAGTGTTGGACCAAAGAAACAATCCTCCCTTTATTATTAGGTACTAGGATAAAACCCGTGCTTCGCTACGGCCTAACCATAGACCTGAATATAAAATAATAATTTTGTATCTTAAAGTTTCACACACAAAAAATCATAGACAAGAGTACCACCGTAGTTCCTGAAACTGAACTTGTCGACCTTGCCCGATTCTTTAGGAGGATAGATCATGGTAATTATATCTAATATTTTCTTTATCATAAAATGTTGCCTCACACACCATGAACAAAACAAATATCACTTGTGACAACTGCACATGTTCAAAATTTTGAAATCAGAAATTTATTTTTAATTATGCAATAATTTATATCATATGGGACAATGTTACATTGACTGATAGAGATTAGACCGGCGAATGGATATGATCCACTACTACGCAAAATCTAAAGAACTACACCGCAAAATCTTAAGAACTCCCTCGAGCAATTAATCCGAGTAGGCCGTAGGCAACTCAGGCTAGCAGAACAAAAAGGTAATAGAAAAAAAATTATGCAACACGTTTCATTGAGCAATACAAACAAAGAACGGACAAGGTAGGAATCTCGTCTCTAACTCTATTTAATCATTCTCCTAGGCTAGTAAGAGTCCAGCGTAGAGCTTTTCCTAGCTTGGTCGCTTGTCGTACGCTATTTTGCTTGAAGTAGTGCTGACATTGAGATTTAACTTTTTTTTGAGATTTAACTGAGGGAGATAACACAGACGTACAGACATACGAGCACAAGCCAGACAATGAAGCCCAACTTCATTTAGCACAACACAGCAACGCTACGGCCCATCTTTCTTGCCTCATCAGGCCCAGGAACGCTTAGCCACTCGTCTTCCTCCTCTATCCTCTCTGGTCGTTCCAGACCTAGCTAGCGCCGCCGCACATAATGCATGTCGGCACTGCCGCTCCCGATTCCCCCTCTTTCTTTGACTATTTCGGCAATCCTCCTCCTCCGGCGTGGTGCTAGCTCATCGTGCTGCTTCGCCCCGGCCCCATCTCGAACTCTCTCGGCCCCGCCAGCCGCTGGCTCGGACCTGTCCGTGAGCAGCTCCGACGGCTGGCTCAATCCTGCTCTCGCCCCGACGTCCGCCTGCTTCCGTGAGCAGCTCTCATTGCCGCTCAATCTTGAGCTCACACCGCGACGGCCTCTCCCCTCTTTCATCTGGTACTGCCAGACCAATCAATTGTGCTATACTTCTTGTTGAATTCCCCGGGGTTCTTCTCTGCGTGCGCGTCGCCTAGGGCGTTGTCGCTGCGAAGCCAATCTCCCCCCATCTGGCCACCGACGCGGGCGTAGCCTGGGCAACCCACACGCGGGCGAGAAGCAAGAGCGGCCGAGCGGGCGATGTCCTGTCTAAAACGAATCGTTATTTTCAGTCGGCGGTGGCATGCATTGTAATTTTTGTAAAACATAGGGGTAATAAAAAACGGACGAACAAGAAACCTTATTTTAATCTAGTAGGAGGCGCCGCACAATCCTTCTCTCCCTGCGGCGTTAAAATTTTGGTGCTTTTCCCCTATAGGAGAGATATCATGCATGCATGCAGGACTATTGAACATCATGGCTTACATCATCGTATTAATTGCTAAATTCAAAATTTTAAAATGATTTATCTTCTAAACCATTATTCCGATTAGTGATTCGTTTGTACCGTTAATTTCGTCTCGATGAGGGCTTCAAAACAAGATCTCTTGTTGCTATGTTTCGAAGACTTTTTTTTTCGCTGCACCAGTTGCCAGATTAATATCGAATAATTACCTTAATAGTTGTACATGGCTACCAAAATAACTTTTGACATTTTTTGTAGACATTGCATTATTAATCACATCTACAGTGTGGGTGTGACGATGTTCTTTTCGTCACAACAATTATCATGTTATAGTAAATGGTTGCTAGATTAATAATGAACAATTACAACGGTAGTTGTACATGGTTATTCGATAAATTTTTAGTCATTTCTAAATATTGCAATGATATGCATAACTAAATGAACGGTGTTTAAGTGTCTTTAAGAGCTAAGCAATGATATCATTCCACACAAATTAGCTATCATGAAGCTTTACATTGATGGAAAATAACATACATGAATCTACCAATCAACTTATTACAATCTGGAAATTAAGTAGCGAATAATCTGGCAAGTTAGTGAAAAGAATCTGGCAATTATTGATAAAAAAAAAGTTTACAAAATATACCAACATGGGATCTAGTTTTGAAGATCTCGTCGCGACTAAGCTCACGGTGAAAACGGATTTTGAAACAAGTTACCGGTTTGAGAGATAAAGGTTTTTTAATTTAGATCTTGAAGGGAATCTAGATGATGTCATCATCCGTGTCACTGCATGCATGCATGCACATTAGTGAAGGAAATCCGCCGCACGAACCCGCTCTTGGTGCGGCGCCGCCGTGTAGTGTTGTCCTTCTTTAATATTAGGTATAGCCACTGCTGCTGACTCAGTTGGGACCCGTGCGACACAAGGGCTAAAACGGAAGTGTCGCTGCCACTATGCAGTTCATTGGAAGAATCTTTTTGAACAAAACACGTGTAACTATGTGTGACAGAATATATACGTCCTGCGGCACGTGTGGTGTGTATTTATATCGCCGAGTCGGCTGTCATTGACATGTATGATTTTTCTCGTGTTAAGTCTCTTCCACGTACTGCTTTTTTTCTAGCCAAGCTAAGGTACTGGACGACATTTTTTGTTGTATATAGAGACAAATAAAAGGTGTCTGAAGGTTAAAAAAACATCAACCATACATATTCATGGATTATCTGCATCCTATATACTACCTCGGGTCTCAACTAATTGACGCATCGGCAGGCCTAACAGCATGCATGTGGCCCTCCGCGTCGATTAAATCCGACCGGAGGGAGTATACACACGGGTGGAAAAAGGGCCTTTAATTCCGGTTGGCAACATCCATTAATACCGGTTGTGCAACCGGTATTAAACATGCAGGACTAAAGCCCCCCCCCCTAGTTGCGGTTGATTACGAACCGCGACTAAAGGCCCGTCCACGTGGGCGCCAGGCGACGATCGGGGCGGAGGACCTTTAGTCGCGGTTCTTCTGGCCAACCGCGACTAAAGGCCACCGCAGGTTTAGGGTTTTAGCCCCCCCCCCCCTAAACCTGGTTTCTTTTAATTTGTATTTTTTTTATTTCTTTTGTGTTTTATTTTAATTTTGAAGGAGTTTCACATATTCTACGGTACTACATACATGCATATGAATGTACAATTTCAAACAAATTTGAAATTAGAACCAAAAAGAATTCAAGAGAAATATACAATATATATTCAATATCGGATGACCATATACAATTTTGAACAAGTTTCCATACATAATTTAGTGCATATGAAGTTCTACGTCCTCTACATAGTGTTCTCCTTTAGGATGGACGACTTCCCTCGCGAACCATCCAGCTAGTTCCTCTTGAAGTGGTCGGAAGCGAGCTTCTGGACTAAGCATCTTCCGGAGGTTATTCCACTTGACATTGTTATCACACAGAACCCGCTCAGAGGTGTATCTCCGGATCATCTCACAAACATAGTATCCACATAGATTGGTCCCCGGTGGCTGAATATCCCCAGTCCCAGCCACTGACCTTTTAAATTGTAGCTCTTTTTGAAATTCACCGACCTTTTGATCTGCGAACCGTCTCCAAACCCTACGAGGCAAAGAAAATTAAATGAACAAGAGAGTTATTAGTTACTTGATATTAGAAAATGAACGAAATAGGCCGATCGATATAGAGCGCAAATGAATGAAAATAATTACTTCTGCATCATTCTTCTCATGTCGGTCCAAAGCTTTGCATCCAGAGTCAGAGAGTCGTGGACGAGAACTGTGGAGGTGTGAAATTGAATTACTAGCAGAATCCGAGTGGAACTCGCGGATACGATACATGCACGATCATGCATAACTCATCGATTAGCCACATACCATGCATGGAGTAAACAAAAGAGAATGTGCTCAAGACAGAAACACTCACCCAAAATGGTAAGGAAATAGAATATCACTTTTGAGTTCCTGCTTTGTAAGAAACCGCCACAGGTCTTCCTCCACGTCGGCGGGGAATTTTTCTAACACATATCCATTAACGATGTGTGGGTCAATGAACCCAACATCATGGATGTTCCTTACTCTGCATTCCTTAATCTTCATTCTGCATAATAGCGTACACAACAATATAGTTTGGACATATATATAGTGCAGGCAATGAACGAGATGGGGTAGAAATAAATCACATACAGAACATAGCAACTGATGATAGATTTGTCGAGCTCGCGCAGATTGAAAAGCTGGAACAATTCACTCAGATGAATTGTTACATAGTAATGTTTGAAGTGATGCTCATGTCTAACTTCCGCATAAATATATTCTTTGGTGTTTTTATTTTTTATGTAACCCTTGTACCAATTTAGCAGACTTTTCATTTGTGGAGGTAGATCCTCTTTCTCGCGGAGCTCGACGAGAGGCCCATTCGGCACATATGTAATTACTACCTCCCTCACTGGCGCCTCATCAAGGCCTAACAGTGCACGAAGAGTCATACCGATCAGGGCCGCTTGTTCTCTGGCACCCGTTACGGTTATTCCCTGTTCTGCCGCAGCTGCTATGATTGTGGGGTCCATTAGTTCAGCATCCGGACCGGCGGCTTTCACTATGAGTGGGGCGATCGATTGTTTACTTTGTTCCCCGAGCTGGGCAACTCGTTTCCCGCTTTTTTTACTTGCTAATTCTTTCTCGGCCTCCTCCAAGGCTTTCTTCTCCTGCTTCTCCGCCAGCTCTTTCTTCTCCTTCAACATGAGTGCTTGCCTACGAAGTTCACGTTGATAGTCGTCAGGCAGATTCTTCGCGGCTTGGGACGGTGTGCTCAAAAATGACTTAGCCCACTTCTTTTCCTTGTCAGAATATACTGGCTTGGGCTCGGGCTATCTTTTCGCCTGGCATTCCGCCCTCCATTTCTCATGGTGAGCAGCCGCGTCGACTTCCTCGGCGCTACGTTCCCAAGGCCTTGTGGGGAGAGGCTTCAGTGATGTCCTCGGTACCTTTGTGGTCTTAGGTACATAAGGGTCCGGGTTAATAGTCCAGGACTGCTTCTGCTTCTTCGCCGGGGGTGGATTGGGGGCGGCGTGCGCTTACCCGCCGGGGCTGACTAGGGGGCGGCGGCTGCTTACCCGCCGGAGGTGAATTGGGGGGCGGCGTCGGCTGACGTGAAGGAGGTGTAGGTGAAGCACCACCACCACCACCACCCCCGCCACTGCCACCACCACCGTAGGGGGTGGACTTGTTGGCCTTGGCGCCTCGCCTGGAAACTTGATAAACTTATTTTGCCATAGAATGAACTGGCGCTTGACATCTCCAAGTCTTCTCTCCCCTTCAGGTGTAGCAATGTCAATCTCCAGGTCCTCAAACCCTTGTAGTATGTCCTCCACCGTGACACGAGCATAGCCATCTTGAATGGGGTTGTTGTGGTGGAGTGCTCCGAGTTCACATGGTAAAGCACTGCCGATGGCTACCTTCATGGACATGTTCCCCATTGGATAATACAGATGACATTCTTTCATCTCCTTTACATCGTCCACGGGGTAGCGAGGAGGCTTCGGTGCAGTAATTTCGATCGTCGGTGCATGTGCATTAGCACCAGCCGGTGGGGGCTCCGTGGAAGCCATGCTGCTTCTCCGCTGCTGGCTTCCGACATCCGGTGGATGATCTTCATGTGTCCGAGCTGCCTCTCTTTCTTGTACTAGACCATCCAGGGTTTTCTTCATCTCATTGAATTCCGATGCCAACCGCGCCACAACATCTTTTTCCCGATCCGCCTTTCTCTTACGGCTTCTGTAACTGTAGGGGTCATTTTCCTGGGAAAACCCTTCTTTCCACGGAATGACGCCTTTGCCTCGTACACGTCCTCCGTGTTCAGGATTCTCGAGGGCTTTTGTCAGCACGTCATTCTCTCTGTTGAACTTGATCTTCCCCTCTTGAGCATCCCTCATTGCGTCAATAAGGGCTTGGGTGGGTTTAAACTTTGTGTCTCGGTGGGTACACTCCCCCGTCACCGGGTCTAGCGTTCCCCCATGCCCGTACCACCGGCTTTTGGCCCTAGGGTCCCATCCCTCTGTACCTAGAGGGATTACTCGCGCCCTCAGGTCATCCTCCATCTTCTGCCACTTAGGCTCCGAAAGGCGGTATCCTCCTGGCCCCATAATATGATTGTACTGCTTCTTAGCCGCATTTGCCTTATTTTTATCCGATATGGCCTTGAATTCCTCTGATTTCTTTTGCCTCACAAATTCGGGCCAATCATCTTTCAGCTTCTCATACTGTCCGCTGAAATCCGGAGTCTTCCCCTTCTCGACATGTTGAGCCGCTAAATTTTTCTTGTATGTCCGGAATGCTGTGGCCATCTTCTGAAGAGCGAACTCTTTGACCAGCCTCCTCCTCTTACGTCCCTCCGGATCATCGTTACCGAATTCATCTTTTTTGTTGTATTCCGGAGGTAGAACGAAATGCTCCATAAGCGTTCTCCAGCATTCCTTTTTTTTTCTCTTGCTGACGAAACTGGAACCAACACGTGCCTTCACTGGCTCATGCCATTCCTGGACGGTGATCGGGACGTTGTCTCTAACAACGACTCCGCATTGGTTGATGAACTTGGTGTACGCCTCTTCGGGCTTCAGCGGCTTGCCGGTTGGATTGATAACATCAATGGTATATATTACTCCTTGTTTCAGCGTCTTGGTTTTGCCACGCTTTGTCTTCACCGATTTTTTCGACGATCCGCTGGCCGAGGGCTAAAATAAGAAAGAGAGTCGAGTTAATACACATATTTATTGAAATCGGTAAATTTGTATCACCGGAGGCTCAATGTATATATATACCTCGCCGGAGGTGGTGATTGCTAATTGCTTATCAACATCACCGGAGGTGTTAGTCGACGGTTGACCTCCATCAACGGTGCCCGTTCCTTCGTCATCACCTCGGCGACGACCTTCATCTTCACCGCCAAGGTTCAGATAAGAAGAGATATCCTCTTCTTCATCTTCTTGGGCCGGCACATAAAGAATGTCGCCGTTTATGATGCCGAAAAGATGTGCCTCAGCTTCCGGATTATAGTTATCCCTAATCGGGTCGGCTCTATCGTCCGCCATATGTGTCACTCCTGAAAACATGTAGTAAAAACTAATTAATTGTGTATATGCCAGCATTATCACATCTCTTCTACATATAAAGAGAGAGGGCGACGAGGGAGGCGAGAGGGGGGACGCGTATTAGATGTGTATATGCGGACGATCGACCTCGCCTCGCAGTGACCGGCGTGACCGAGAGACCGGTGGCGGTGGCGAAAGGGCGGTGGCGAAAGGGCAGTGGCGGTGTCGAGGACAACACACATAACCCTCGCCGCCCCCTCTCGATCCCAAAAAAAAACACCGCGCGTATACGGAGGGGGCGACGAGGGGCTCGCTGCCCCCTCTACGCGCGGTGGTTAAGTCAAATTTTAGTTAAGTCAAAAAATTTAAGACAAAATTTTTAAGTCAAATTTGAGTTCTTTTTTAAGTGAAATTTTAGTTCACATTTTTTAGACAAACTTTTAAGTGAAATTTTAGTTCTTTTTCGAGACAAACTTTTAAGTCAAATTTTAGTTCTTTTTTAAGTCAAATTGTAGTTTTTTTTACAAAAAATTTAAGTCAATTTTTAGTTTTTTTAAGTCAAATTTTAGTTTTTTTACACAATTTTTTTTAAGTCAAATTGTAGTTCTTTTTGAGACAAAATTTTTAAGTCAATTTTTTGTTTTTTTAAGTCAAATTGTAGTTCTTTTTTAGACAAACTTTTAACTCAAATTTTAGTTATTTTTTGTTTTAAAATTAACAAGAACAAAAACTAAAAAAGAAAGAAAAAAATGGCCAGGGCGCGCGCAGCCTCTCCCTCTCTCTCTCACCGCGCGCGCGGCCGGCCACGGCGGCCGTCTCTCTCCTCTCTCTCTCAGGCGAGCTGCGGCGCGCGCGGCCACGAAGCCGCGCTCTCTCTCCCTCTCCTCTCTCTCACTGCGAGCGGCGGCGCCGGCGACGACGATGGGGCGACGTACGGGCGCGACACGTACACGGTGTGGGTGGCGGCGATGACGGAGTGAAGGCGGCGCGACGAGAGGGCGGCGATGGCGAGGTCGAGTGCGGCGACGGCGACGATCGAGGGCAGCCTGACGGCGTGGGTGCGGCGATCGGCAGACGGAGCGGGCGAGGAGAAGATGAAGAAGTGATGCGCCCGCGGGGCGGCGCGGGTATTTATAGGAAGGGGCTTTAGTCGCGGTTGGTGTGGCCAACCGCGACTAAAGGAAGGGTACCCTTTAGTCGCGGTTGGCCACACCAACCGCGACTAAAGGCCTTTTTTCGTCCGGTTTTGCGGTTCCCACGGAAATGACCTTTAGTCGCGGTTGGCCTAAAGGCCTTTTTCAAAATTCTTTCATTTTCTAAATGTAAAAAATAAAACTAATTCATTTCTAAATGTGAAAAATACAAATAATATATCAAAAAATTCAGAAAAATAAAACTAATTCATTTCAAAATCTTAAAAATACAAATTATCTATCAAAAAAATCAGAAAAATAAAACTAATTCATTTAAATATGTTAAAAATACAAATAATATATCAAAAAATAAGAAAAATAAAACTAATTCAATTAAAAATGTTAAAAATACAAATAATATATCAAAAAATTTAGAACAATAGAACTAATTCATTTCAAAATCTTAAAAATACAAATAATATATCAAAAAATTAAGAAAAATAAAACTAATTCAATTCAAAATGTTAAAAATACAAATAATATATCAAAAAAATTCATAAAAATAGAACTAATTCATTTCAAAATCTTAAAAATACAAATAATATATCAAAAAATTCAGAGAAGTTCTTCCCGGCCGCCTCTGTCTTCCCACAAGTTCTTCCCGGCCCGTCTTCCCGCCAGTTCTTTCCCGCGTATGTCTTCCCGCCAGTTCTTTCCCGCGTATGTCTTCCCGCCATTTCTTCACGCCTCTATCTTCCCGCGTATCGATGCTCCTTTTATAGGCACGGCGCCGTGATATGTCTCCGACGTATCGATAATTTCTTATGTTCCATGCCACATTATTGATGATATCTACATGTTTTATGCATACTTTATGTCATATTTATGCGTTTTCCGGAACTAACCTATTGACGAGATGCCGAAGGGCCGGTTCTGTTTTCTTCGTTTTTGGTTTCGAAATCCTAGTAAGGAAATATTCTCGGAATCGGACGAAATCAACGCCCAGCATCTTAGAATCACACGAAGCTTCCAGAACACCCGAGAATCGCCATAGGGGGGCCACAGGCCCACCAGACGATAGCCCGGCGCGGCCTGGGGGTGGCCCGCGCCCCCCTGTGGTGACACCGCCTCGTTGACCCTCCGACGCCGCCTCTTCGCCTATTTAAGCCCCCTCGACCTAAACCTCGATACGGAAAAGCCACGGTATGAGAAACCTTCCAGAGCCACCGCCATCGCGAAGCCAAGATCTGGGGGACAGGAGTATCTGTTCCGGCACGCCGCCGGGACGGGGAAGTGCCCCCGAAAGGCTCCTCCATCGACTCCACCGCCATCTTCATCACCGCTGCTGTCTCCCATGAGGAGGGAGTAGTTCTCCATCGAGGCTCGGGGCTGTACCGGTAGCTATGTGGTTAATCTCTCTCCTATGTACCTCAATACAATGATCTCATGAGCTGCCTTACATGATTGAGATTCATATGAGTTTTGTATCACTATTCATCTATGTGCTACTCTAGTGATGTTATTAAAGTACTCTATTCCTCCTGCATGGTGTAAAGGTGGCAGTGTGTGTGCATCATGTAGTACTTGGCGTAGTTTATGATTGTGATCTCTTGTAGATTATGAAGTTAACTATTACTATGATGGTATTGATGTGATCTATTTGGTTATGTTGATCTATCTTGCACTCTAAGGTTATTTAAACATGAATATCGAATATTGTGGAGCTTGTTAACTCCGGCATTGAGGGTTCGTGTAATCCTACACGATTAGTGGTGTTCATCATCCAACAAGAGGGTGTAGAGTCTAGCATCTATCTATTTATTTATTCTGTTATGTGATCAATGTTGAGAGTGTCCACTAGTGAAAGTATGATCCCTAGGCCTTGTTCCTAAATACTGCTATCGCTGCTTGTTTACTGTTCTACTGCATCCGTACTGCCTGCAATATTACCACCATCAACCACACGCCAGTCCTGGATAGCAAAGCACTTTTCTGGTGTCGTTGCTACTTGATGTCTACGGGTGCTTCTATTCTTGTAGACAGTGTTGGGCCTCCAAGAGCAGAGGTTTGTAGAACAGCAGCAAGTTTCCCTTAAGTGGATCACCCAAGGTTTATCGATCTCAGGGAGGAAGAGGTCAAAGATATCCCTCTCATGCAACCTTGCAACCACAAAGCAAGAAGTCTCTTGTGTCCCCAACACACCTAATAGGTGCACTAGTTCGGCGAAGAGATAGTGAAATACAGGTGGTATGAATAAGTATGAGCAGTAGTAACGGCGCCAGAAAAGTGCTTGGCTGCCCAGGACTGGCGTGTGATTGATGGTGGTAATATTGCGGACGAGTACGGATGCGATGAGAACGAGTAAACAAGCAGCGATAACAGTATTTAGGAACAAGGCCTAGGGATCATACTTTCACTAGTGGACACTCTCAACATTGATCACATAACAGAATAAATAAATAGATAGATGCTAGACTCTACACTCTCTTGTTGGATGATGAACACCACTAACTGTGTAGGATTACACGAACCCTCAATGCCGGAGTTAATAAGCTCCACAATATTCGATGTTCATATTTAAATAACCTTAGAGTGCATGACAGATCAACATAACCAAACCAAGTACTAACATAGCATGCACACTCGTCACCTTCACGCTACGAAAGGAGGCATAGATCACATCAATACCATCATAGCAATAGTTAACTTCATAATCTACAAGAGATCACAATCATAGCCTACGCCAAGTACTAACACGATGCACACACTGTCACCATTACACCGTGCAGGAGGAATAAACTACTTTAATAACATCACTAGAGTAGCATGCAGATATATTGTGATACAAAACACATTGCAATCATAAAGAGATATAAATAAGTACTTCACTATGCCATTCATAACAATGAATAAGTATTCTGTGAAATATAGCCTAAGAGACTCACACGATGCACACACTGTCACCTTTACACACGTGAGACAAGGAGTCTCCGGAGATCACATAAGTAAAATCCACTTGACTAGCATAATGACATCTAGATTACAAGCATCATCATATGAATCTCAATCATGTAAGGCAGCTCATGAGATTATTGTATTGAAGTACATAGGAGAGAGATTAACCACATAGCTACCGGTACAGCCCCGAGCCTCGATGGAGAACTACTCCCTCCTCATGGGAGACAGCAGCGGCGATGAAGATGGTGGTGGTGTCGATGGAGAAGCCTTCCGGGGGCACTTCCCCGTCCCGGCGGCGTGCCGGAACAGAGACTCCTGTCCCCCAGATCTTGGCTTCGCGATGGCGGTGGCTCTGGAAGGTTTCTCATACCGTGGCTTTTCCGTATCGATGGTGCAATGGGAAATATTCCTCTGTGCATGCATCAAATGTCTCCACACCGCTCCATAGCTGCATCATATCTTTTATCAGTGGCTGCATAAATACATGAAAATCTTTCCCTGGGGAATACTTTCCGGGGATTAGCAATGCCATCATGTAATTCGATTGATCCATGCACATCCATGGTGGGAAGTTGTAAGGAATCACAAAAACAGGCCACATACTGTAAGGATTACTCATACTTCCAAAAGGATTGAAGCCGTCTGTGGCAAAACCTAGTCTTATGTTACGAGGATCTTTAGCAAACCAATCAAACTTGCCATCAAAGTGCTTCCATGCCTCACCATCAGCGGGGTGCCTCAGTACATTGGGCTCAACAACCCTCTTCTCTTTGTGCCATCTAGTATGTGTCGACATTTCCTTTTTAACAAATAGTCTCTGCAACCTTTTAATTATAGGAAAGTACCTTAACACCTTGTGAGGGATTTTCTTTTTTCCGATGAGGGTCTCTATATCTTGATAATCCACAAACATGGCAGTTCGTATCGTCCTTGTGATCTCCCCAAAATAAAGAACAATCAAACTTGCATGCATGAATTGTCTCATAACCAAGCCCAACATCGGAAAGAACACTCTTAGCATCGGCATATGATTTGGGAAAGTCCACATCCGGCAAAGCTGTACGTAAAAGCTGAAGTAAGAGATCAAATCCTCTGTTTGTTATCCGACTTGTATGATTTGACATGAAGGAGCTTAATGATGAACGACAACCTAGTGAAAGAGGTGCATCCCTCATAAAGTTCTTTTTCGCCGACTCAATTAGATTAGCATACTGATTTGGCAGGTCGGGACCTTTATTTCCAGACTTCTGCAGTTCATCGATCATACTAGACGAATCATCAACATAACAAACACCATTGTCTTCCTCTTCATCGTTGTCACTATCATACGCACCATCATCGTTTCTATCCCGCCCTTCGTCATCACTAAAATCTTCCCCATGTCTAGTCCATCTTGTATACGTCATGGACATACCCGAACAATTGCGGTGATCCTCGATCGTTTTTATATCTCGACGTATCAGATTTAGGCAGTCCTTGCAAGGGCACAAGATTGGTTCATCTGTATTGTCCAAGTGTTCTCGCGCAAACTTGATGAAATCCCTAACACCTGCCATGTACTTTGTTGTGAACTTCTTGGTGCCATCGGTTATCCAACTTCGATCCATTGCCTACAATTCGGTTAAGAACATGCCAACGTTCTTCGTAACGGATCTTGACAAGCTGATTAAAAAATCTAGACCTAACGAACAATCGGGACAACTCACCGATGATGCGTCTCGCCGCCACCACAATGGAGCCTTCACGGAATTCTTCTCACCTCGACGAGAACCCTAGTCGATTCGACCGTTAGCAAGAGCACCTATATAGGCCGTGTCACGCTAGCGGCGCGACTTAAACGAGGCACCCTCGGCCGACATAAATATTAATAAGGGAATTATTATGTCGTAACATCTAGATCACACCATTGAAATAAATATGTAGAATAGACTACTTACGGATCCGGATCAAAATTCCATATCTACCTTAGCGGTAAGACTCCGCGTCGGTCACGCCGAAGCCCTTGTTCGATTCTTCCAAACCACAATTTTTACTTAATTAAATATGTTCTCGACAAGTGGGTCACGCATGATATATAAAACTAATAACATTTAATAAAGTAACTTAGTAATATTTCGTCACCTCGATCTTTGATTTCGTCACCTATTAACAGACACGATGGAAGCCCTTCCCGCTTGGGTAATGGGTGACGATTTTTCTTGACGAGAAATCATACCGTCAAGCATTACCTTAAATGCTTGACGAAAGATGAATTCGTCACCTATAAGGACACATCCATGACGGTATGCATTTTTGTCACCAGGGTTTTCGTCAACAAATCCCCCAATCTCTTGTAATATATAAATAATAAATGACAACATGGCATGTAATGTAAAAATGGATGTTGCATGGCAATATATCTCGGAACAGCTATGGAAATGCTGTGGTAGGTAGGTATGGTGGCTGTTTTGAGGAGATGTATGGGCTTATGTGTAGGAGAACAAGAGAAAGTTCTCCCACGGGTTTGGATGTACCGGCGAAGTATGCAAAATTCTCAATGTGAGCAAAAGGCAATGCACAGTACCGAAGAGGCTAGCAAATTTGGATGGTGGAAGTGCCAAAAACCGTAGCTTAACATTAGTCAAAAAGAACTCACAAGCTTATTGCAAACAACTAGCGGAGTTCATCATTAAGAGCATGATTAAAATTTACTCCAAGGAGGGCCGTTCACGGTGGCACAAGTACCCCGCTAGCTCCCTCGACCTTCAGCACAACTTAGTTATTATGATGAACTCTCAGACATGGAAAGCTATCAAGTCCAACTACGCCTTCAACTATTTAAATAGAGTTTGTAGTACGGCACAAGCTTAAAGACAACAATCCACTACTAATTTTAACTTATTTATCCAGCAAGCCTTACCATCTAAATACCTCAAAACATTTGCAAAGAATCAAGTTATCAAAGCTCAATGTTCTACAAGTATTTTATTATACACTACCACATGCAACATTTCCCGTTTCCAACCATACAACAATTTAACGAAGAAGAAACTTTCGCCATGAATATTATGAGTAAAGCCTAAGGACATATTTATCCATATGCAACAGCGGAGCGTGTCTCTCTCCCACACAAAGAATGCTAGGATCCATTTTATTCAAACAAATTAAAAACAAAAACAAACCGACGCTCCAAGCAAAGCACATAAGATGTGACGGAATAAAAATATAGTTTCAGGGGAGGAACCTGATAATGTCATCGATGAAGAAGGGGATGCCTTGGGCATCCCCAAGCTTAGATGCTTGAGTCTTCTTGAAATATGCAGGGGTGAACCACCGGGGCATCCCCAAGCTTAGAGCTTTCACTCTCCTTGATCACATTGTATCATCCTCCTCTCTTGACCCTTGAAAACTTCCTCCACACCAAACTCGAAACAACTCATTAGAGGGTTAGTGCATAATCAAAATTCACATGTTCAGAGGTGACACAATCATTCTTAACACTTCTGGACATTGCACAAAGCTTCTGAAAGTTAATGGAACAAAGAAATCCATCCAACATAGCAAAAGAGGCAATGCGAAATAAAAGGCAGAATCTGTCAAAACAGAACAGTCCGTAAAGACGAATTTTATTGAGGCACCAGACTTGCTCGAATGAAAATGCTCAAATTGAATGAAAGTTGCGTACATATCTGAGGATCACTCACGTAAATTGGCATAATTTTCTGAGTTACCTACAGAGAATTTTGCCTAGATTCGTGACAGCAAGAAATCTGTTTTTGCGCAGTAATCCAAATCTAGTATGAACCTTACTATCAAAGATTTTACTTGGCACAACAATGCAACAAAACTAAGATAAGGAGAGGTTGCTACAGTAGTAACAACTTCCAAGACACAAATATAAAACAAAATTACTGTAGCAAAATAAACACATGGGTTATCTCCCAAGAAGTTCTTTCTTTATAGCCATTAAGATGGGCTCAGCAGTTTTAATGATGCACTCGCAAGATATAGTAGTTGAAGCAAAAGAGAGCATCAAGAAGCAAATTCAAAATATATTTAAGTCTAACATGCTTCCTATGCATAGGAATCTTGTAAATAAACAAGTTCATGAAGAGCAAAGCGACAAGCATGGGAAGATAAAACAAGTATAGCTTCAAAAATTTCAGCACATAGAGAGGCATTTTAATAACATGAAAATTTCTACAACCATATTTTCCTCTCTCATAATAACTTTCAGTAGCATCATGAGCAAACTCAACAATATAACTATCACATATAGCATTCTTATCATGAGTCTCATGCATAAAATTATTACTCTCCACATAAGCATAATCAATTTTATTAGTTGTAGTGGGAGCGAATTCAACAAAGTAGCTATTATTATTATTCTCATCATCAAATATAGGAGGCATATTGTAATCATAATCAAATTTATCCTCCATAACAGGTGGCACCAAAAGACTACTATCATTATAATCATCATAAATAGGAGGCAAAGTATCATCAAAGTAAATTTTCTCCTCAATGCTTGGGGGACTAAAAAGATCATGCTCATCAAAACCAGCTTCCCCAAGCTTAATTTTCCATATCATTAGCAACAATGGAGTTCAATGTGTTCATGCTAATATGTTCCATGGGTTTTTTAATTTTCGGATCAGACCATCCATGTCTTAAATCAGGGAATAGAATAAGAAGCTCATTGTTGTCCATTATGCCAAACTAGTGTAAACAAGAAACAAAAAGATGCAATTGCAGGATCTAAAGGAAATAGCTTCGAGCACAAACACAATCGCTCCAGAAAAGTACTGTTACCTGGAACCGGAGTATGAGTGCCTTTTACCTTTTCTCCCCGGCAACGGCGCCAGAAAAGTGCTTGCTAGCGCGTGGTTGACGAGGGAGGAAATGGTGTAGCTTTCCTTCGTTCCCCGGCAACGGCGCCAGAAAAGTGCTTGATGTCTACGAGTGCTTATATTCTTGTAGACAGTGTTGGGCCTCCAAGAGCAGAGGTTTGTAGAATAGCAGCAAGTTTCCCTTAAGTGGATCACCCAAGGTTTATCGATCTCAGGGAGGAAGAGGTCAAAGATATCCCTCTCATGCAACCCTGCAACCACAAAGCAAGAAGTCTCTTGTGTCCCCAACACACCTAATAGGTGCACTAGTTCGGCGAAGAGATAGTGAAATACAGGTGGTATGAATAAGTATGAGCAGTAGTAAAGGCGCCAGAAAAGTGCTTGGCTGCCCAGGACTGGCGTGTGATTGATGGTGGTAATACTGCGGACAGTACAGATGCAGTAGAACAGTAAACAAGCAGCGATAACAGTATTTAGGAACAAGGCCTAGGGATCATACTTTCACTAGTGGACACTCTCAACATTGATCACATAACAGAATAAATAAATAGATAGATGCTAGACTCTACACTCTCTTGTTGGATGATGAACACCACTAACTGTGTAGGATTACACGAACCCTCAATGCCGGAGTTAACAAGCTCCACAATATTCGATGTTCATATTTAAATAACCTTAGAGTGCATGACAGATCAACATAACTGTTATCACCAGAATTTGACCGGATCAGAGGTGGGCCGCGATCAAGATTGGGCTTGAAGAATATACATAGAAGAATACGCGAACCGGCCTTGTACACGAAGTTTGGGCTAGTTTGCCCTTGTATCTGTAAATATGATAGGATACGTGTCGGTTAGTTAGAGTTTGGCTCGTGCACGGTTGGGATTATTCCCACGTTAGAAAGTCTACGGACTATAAATATGTATCTAGGGTTTATGAAATAAACAACAATCACGTTCACCACAAACCAATCTAGGCGCATCGCCAACTCCCTTGTCTCGAGGGTTTCTTCCGGGTAAGCATCATGCTGCCTAGATCGCATCTTGCGATCTAGGCAGTACACGTTTATCCGTTGTTCATGCGTTGCTCGTACTGAAGCCTTTTTGATGGCGAGCAACGTAGTTATCTTAGACGTGTGAGGGTTAGCATTGTTCCTCCTATCATATGCTGTCGTCGTGCAACCCTGAGATGTCTAGCCGCCCTTACGCCTATCTTAGGTGTAAGGGCGGCACCCCGCTTGATCATTATTTAGTAGATCCGATCCGTTATGATTGCTCCTTGTTCTTCAAGGATTAGTTTAATATCCGCATAGTTAGGCCTTACAAACGGGTTGAAGGATCCGGTGGCGCGTAGGGTGTAGTTTGCTAGCCCTAGACGGGATGTTCGGGGATCAACCTCGTGTTGGTTTTTAGGCCTTGTCTAGGGTCGGTTTACGATCACCGTGCGTGGCCGCCGAGCTCAATCACGAGTAGGATGTTCCGATTATGTGGTGAAAACCCTAAATCGTAGTAGGTCGTTTTAGCTTTATTTTGATCAAGCGGGACCACCATATATTCGTACACCTCGTACGGATCATGGGTGGATAGGCTCTTTGAGCCGATTCACGGGACAACCCGAGAGCCGATCGAGGCTCGTATTTAATGTTTACGTGTATGCCATGCAGGAAACTAAGCGAGGCACATCCATCACCTTCACGACCAGGTATAGGTCGGGTGGCACGCCCTGCACCGGCATCGGACGTGCGTGCCGAGTCTTTGCGGGCCGTCGCTCGGAGGGACCGGGGCCAGCCGCAGTCTGGGAGCCTCCCGGCTCTCTCTGTGTTGCCCGTCGCTGCTCGCCGGTGGGTTTCGACCGCAACACATTACGGCACGCCCGGTGGGACAATCTTCGACATCAACCGCATCGCCATCTACATCCGAGATGGCGGAAGGCACCCCGATCACGTACGAGGATCCGACCGAGGAGCTCAAGAAGAAGTATGACGAGGTCAAAGCAATCCTCGAAGCCGACCTCATCGGCTCTTTTCACAGAACCCGCTCACATGGCATCAGGTGGAAAGGGTTCTCACCTGAAGGCGCGCTCGATGGAGTGGACCTGTCTGCCCCGTCAGAAGAACGCACCAAGCCCCTGCGTCAGGAGATTAACTTCATGGTAGCTCACTCGCTGCACCGCCATTCTGAGAGCCTGGTGAACACTTTGGAGCGTGTCGCTCTTCGGGTGATCCAGGAAATCATGAGGCATCAGTACTCTCCGTCAGGACCAGCTCTCGGGACTTACCAAGGAGAAATGCCACTCCAGTCCCGTCCATTGCTGCCATTCGCGTTGGCAGCACCAGAAGTGCCGAATTCACCGGCATACGTCGTCTACAAGATCGGTGGTGACCCTAGTGACTACCAGTTCTTGCATGAGGCGCCTAAGGAGATCCCTCACGGATACACGTGCACATACGTGCCAGGCTGCGATGGCTCGGGCACTCACAAACCGGACCGCAACGGTAGGGACTTCGGAACAACGGGAGGAACTTCGGGAACGAGATCTTGAGAAGCGGACGTGGCTAGCTAAGTATGCCACTCCGACAAACCTCCGGAGCTCAGCTCCTGCAGTTGGCTCGGAGCTGGAAAAGCAAGCATGGCTGGCTAAGTATGCCACTCCGGCGAATCTTCGGAGTTCGACTCTGCAGCCGGCACCGCGGATCGGATCGGTACCATCTCGAGAGACCGAGTTCGGCATGGTGCCGAAAAGGAGGACAATCGGATATTCCAAGCCGTACCCCAACGAGTACGAGTTGATCCCGCTACCACCCAAATATCGGCTCCCCGATTTCTCCAAGTTTAATGGATCGGATGGTTCTAGCTCCATCGAGCATGTGAGCCGATATTTGGCACAGGCTGGGCACGATCTCGGCATCGGATGAGCTGCGTGTGAGGTTCTTCGCACGGTCCCTCACGGGATCGGCTTTCGGGTGGTACACATCGCTGCCACCGGACTCAATCCGGACTTGGAAGCGAGTTGGAAGAGCGGTTCCACATGCGGTATCACTCGGAGGCTTCCGAGGCTGGCATTGCCGATTTAGCACAAGTACGTCGAAGCGCGGAGAAACAGGTGTCGAGAATACGTCCGGCGCTTCGGGACCGTTAGGAACCGATGCTATTCGGCTCGTGTGACCGAAAAACAAGCGATCGAGTTGGCGGTGGTGGGCCTCGCATCACCGATCAAGGACGTGGCCTCCCAAGCGAGACTACCCTTCACCGGCGCACATGGTGCGAAGGCGTCGGTATATGAATAGCGCCACCCGGATGTATACCGGGATAAATTCAAGCGTGCGGTGGTCCTGGTTGAGGCGGATGAAGACGAAGGCTCTGCGGGAGATCAAGAGGTAGCGAGTGGCTGAATGGACTCGGGGGCAAGCCCCGTGTCCCGCAAGTGGGTTAAACCACAAGGTCCTCCCGGAGGGTTTGACTTCGACGTTACCAAAGCTGAGCAGATTTTCGACCTCTTACTTAAGGAGAAGCAGCTAAAGGTACCCGAAGGCCACAAGATCCCCACGGCGCAGGAGCTGAATGGAAAGCCATACTGCAAGTGGCATAACACGTTCACCCATGCCACCAACGACTGCAGGGTGTGGCGGCAGTAGGTCCAAATGGCGATAGAACAAAGGCGTCTAATTTTCAGCCAGTACGCCATGAAAGTCGACACACACCCCTTCCCCGCCGTTAACATGGTGGAGTGCACTTACCCTGGAGGGTGCCAGCCAGGATTCTCGTTCAACATCAACATGGTAGCACCTGGACACCACTCTGGTAAGGATGGAGACAAGGGCAGCTGCTCTCGTAGCAAGGACACAGAGGAAGCCGTTCCACGCGATCGGCTCCGTCACGATGGCAAGCGCTACATCACAGAGGGAGAAGTGAGGAACGTGAGATATCAGCGACCTCTCTCTGATCACCTCCTCAACAAGTATGTGAGTCAATATGACCAACGCCGACGACCGAACGACGATGATGAAAGAGATCGTCTGGCTAGGGACGCCAGGAGACATCGTCGGCATGATCGCGACGAGGAGAGATATGAGCGCCACGCCAAGGAAAAGTCAAGAGAGCAAGACGACGAGGATAGGCACTGGGACTGCCCCTTCTTCGGACACTCGCTGGGATTCGGGAATGAGCCGATTGCCTACAATCGGCAAGCGCCGAGAATGTAGACAGAAGAGGAAGGATGCAGCTAACGTGTCCGTGTTCAAACGTCTAGGGCCTCTCCCGCCTCGGAACAAGCACGCTGAGTCCTCTCGGGTGGAAGATCTCGAGGAATTGGAAGACGACGAAGAAGAAGATAAGTACTGATGTCTACTTCCCCCTCCTTTTCCTGTAGACAGTGTTGGGCCTCCAAGAGCAGAGGTTTGTAGAACAGCAGCAAGTTTTCCCTTAAGTGGATCACCCAAGGTTTATCGAACTCAGGGAGGAAGAGGTCAAAGATATCCCTCTTATGCAACCCTGCAACCACAAAGCAAGAAGTCTCTTGTGTCCCCAACACACCTAATAGGTGCACTAGTTCGGCGAAGAGATAGTGAAATACAGGTGGTATGAATATATATGAGCAGTAGCAACGGTGCCGAGAAAATAGCTTGCTGGCGTGTAGTTGATGGTGGTAGTATTGCAGCAGTAGTAACACGGTAAAACGAGTAAACAAGCGGTAGTAACTCAACGGTATTTAGGAACAAGGCCTAGGGATTATACTTTCACTAGTGGACACTCTCAACATTGATCACATAACAGAATAGATAAATGCATACTCTACACTCTTGTTGGATGATGAACGCATTGCGTAGGATTACACGAACCCTCAATGCCGGAGTTAACAAGCTCCACAATTTGTTCATATTTAAGTAACCTTATAGTGTAAGATAGATCAACATAACCGAGATAGATCACATCAATACCATCATAATGATAATTAACTCCACAATCTACAAGAGATCATGATCATAGCCTACGACAAGAACCACACGGTGCACACACTAGTCACCTTTACACACGTGCGGGAGGAATAGAACTACTTTAATAACATCACTAGAGTAGCACATAGATGAATTGTGATACAAAACTCATATGAATCTCAATCATGTAAAGCAGCTCATGAGATCATTGTATTGAAGTACATGGAGAGAGATTAACCACATAGCTACCGGTACAGCCCCGAGCCTCGATGGAGAACTACTCCCTCCTCATGGGAGCAGCAGCGGTGATGAAGATGGCGGTGGAGATGGCAGCGGTGTCGATGGAGAAGCCTTCCGGGGGCACTTCCCCGTTCCGGCAGCGTGCCGGAACAGAGACTCCTGTCCCCCAGATCTTGGCCTCGCGATGGCGGCGGCTCTGGAAGGTTTCTGTGGTTTTCGTCGAACGTATCAGGGTTTTCGATCCAGGGGCTTTTTATAGGCGAAGAGGCGGCGTCGGAGGGCTGAAGGGGTGGCCACACCATAGGGCGGCGCGGCCAGGGCTCGGGCCGCGCCGGCCTATGGTGCGGGGGCCCGAGTGCCCCCCTCCGGTCCTTCCCGGGTGTTCGGATGCTTCCGGTGAAAATAGGAACTTGGGCGTTGATTTTGTCCGATTCCGAGAATATTTCGTTACTAGGATTTACGAAACCAAAAACAGCAGAAAACGAGAACCGGCACTTCGGCATCTTGTTAATAGGTTAGTTCCAGAAAATGCACGAATATGACATAAAGTGTGCATAAAACATGTAGATATCATCAATAATGTGGCATGGAACATAAGAAATTATCGATACGTCGGAGACGTATCAAGTACCACCGACCAAGGTGGTGCCCTGATGGACTCAGCCGTTCCCAAAAGCGTAGGGTTCAGCGACTACGTGGTTTGGAGGAAGCCGAAAGGTTATACCTGCACACGTTGAGGAAGGCGCGGCCTGATCTGGCTGCTAAAATTCAGCGAACCCTGGACGAAGAAGGTCGGACACAAAGGAAAGAGTGGCGCCCCAGACAAAAGAAAGCCGATGTTGAAACATCGGCTGGCACAAACATGGTGTTCATCCTTCCGACGGAGTTTAGTGCTCCAGGATTAGACGAAGCACCTGTGGCACAACTTGACTGCGGCCCACGGCCGGTTATCTTTGAGAAGCCACGAGAAAGAAGCTACGGACATCCGAAGGCCCCGTACTTGCGAGGTTATATCGATGGGCAGCTCTGTCAACAAGATGCTTGGTGGACACCGGAGCGGCGATCAACATTATGCCATACTCCATGCTACGTCGGTTGGGACGCTCTAGCTCGGATCCGATCAAGACCAACGTGACATTGAGCGATTTCAACGGCCAAGCGTCCGACGCACAAGGTGTTACGAACGTGGATCTGACCGTAGGAAGGAAAACCATCCCTACGACGTTCTTTATTGTCGATAGCAAGAGCACCTATGCTGTCCTGCTAGGAAGAGATTGGATCCATGCCAACTGTTGCATTCCATCCATGATGCACCAATGCGTAATACAGTGGGATAGAGATGAAGTAGAGGTCGTCCATGCAGATGACTCAGCCGAGATTTCAACAGCTGGCATGAACGCTTGGGAGACAACAAGCCAAGAGCCACTCTCAGGCATCAATTTGGACGACTGCGAGCGCATCGACGTGACGAAGGACGGGGTTAGGCTGGTCTTATCCACCGGCCTGACCGTCTAGCAAGAACAAACCTATGGACAAACGTGGCGAGGCCGATCCTTGGGATCGGCCCCAAAGATCTATGGAGGAACATTGCAAAACCTTCATTGAGCGATTCAATCAACGTGGAGGCCGATTCCAGCAATCGGCCAAAATTATCCTCACCACACATTCTGCCTGTGTTCAACGTCGATCTAATGGGCAGCGGTTTTACGTCGGCTGATGAGCTGGAAAAAATCAACATTGGTCCTACCGGAGCCGACGTTCAAATACAGTGCCTTGGCTAACTACAGAGCCGATATCCGCAGTTACCTGGCAGATTCGGCTCGGGGGGCACCTAATCGGATGAACATGTGCGATACATGTGCAGTGAAATATTGGGGGCCGATAGAAAAATCGGCCAGTAAAAAAAATTCTCATGGTATACAGCCGATGCACAGCCATCGACTCTAGTACAATTACACAAGATCTACCAGCTGCGTGTTCAAAACACGGATTTCGACCAAGTCGGTTTTCAGTTCAGCCTCAAGGCCAACCTCCAACCTTTTACTCATTAGGCCGTTGGTGTTTCGTCTGCAATATCGGCTTTCAAAGGAAGAAAAGGTGATCGGCTCCGGTGTATCTACCGTCGGCCTAGCTAAGTTGGCCACCTTCTCAGCTACGCTCGTAGGAATGGCTAGGACCTCTGCATGGTGGCTGTCTCAATTGCCTGAGTTCAAGGCCCTTGGACTGAACTGTGTGTCCTCGCCACTGTTCTCACCTTAACTGAGGCTCGGGGGGCAGCTGATTTGGTAGACACTCTGTTTTTGGAAGCCGATTGGAGTGTCATCGGCTGACCCTGCATCATAACCTTCTTCGAAAGCGGTGAGTTGTTGCAGAAGAAGACTACTAGAGCTGCGGAAAGGAGCCTGAAAGGGAAGCCGTCGTCATCTACAGGGTCTGGACCGTCCTGTTGCTGCAAGAAGATGAAGAAGACTGGATTCTCAAAACAGCCAATGAACAGCCATCGGCTATAGGATTGCAAAGTATTATGGTCAGATATCAAATTACAGTCTGAATTTGAGAAGTGCTTGACTGACGGTCTAATTGGTATCTGAGTCTGGCTTCATGGGCGTCTGAGGCGAAAAGTCCGATACGTTGCTATCGGTCTTGGTGCGGCAAACGGAAGACTTGAAATTGGATTAATTGAGAGTCAAATTGGAAGAACAATTCTTATTGATTCAAAGGAACAGCTTTACAAGAAAGAGCCGATGGCTCTCAAAAGGGACATCCGATGCCTAGTGCACTGCTACTACTAGTCCTACACTAATTGGCCCCTGTTCTAGGGGTCGTCGCTGTCCTCATCGTCGCCATTGTAGCTGCCGTTGGCGCTGCTTCCAGAGAGTTCCTCGTCGCTGCTGCCCCAGCCCTCGGCCGGAGCCTCTTCTTCCTCGTCATCATCATCATCCTCGCTGTCCGCCCAAGCGCGGAAGCGCTTCGCCGGCGGATACCCGAGCGAGAGGAGGAGGAATCATCCTCCTCCTCTTCCTCTTCTTCCTCTGCTTCTTCTTCTTCCTCCTCCTCGTCGGAGGAGGTGGAGTTCGCCCAGGAGTGGAGGTCGTCTTCGCTCTCACTCTTCAGTTCCCCTTCGATGAGGAACTCGAGGTCGTCCTCCCCATCGGTCAGAGGTAAGTCACCATCTGACCCGATGAGTGCTTCGGGTGGGCCATCTGGCACGGGATCAAAGTTCCACTCCTGCTCGCTCGAGGAGGAAGATTGGAGAGAGAGGCCTGAGGAGATGGAGGAAGAGGAAGACATTGCTACAGGGAAAGAGGGTTTTTTAGGTACCGATGGCCGGAGCAGAGCAAGGGGATGAAGTGGCGAACCGTTCGGCACAGTTAAATAATGGGAGCCTAGTGGAGATTTAATGCCATTGCAGTTTCCGAGGAAGTGATGCTAAAGCTATCAAATCTTGCAGAGAAGTTGAGAAGGCAAGGCATCATGATGAAGAATACTGCGACGGTTTTGCTCTGCCACGACATGACCCGATGAAGGAAAAGCAGGGTGATTTTGGAATTATCAATTCCAAAACCAGGGGGGCATGTGTTATCACCAGAATTTGACTGGATCAGAGGTGGGCCGCGATCAAGATTGGGCTTGAAGAATATACATGGAAGAATACGCGAACCGGCCTTGTACACGAAGTTTGGGCTAGTTTGCCCTTGTATCTGTAAATATGATAGGATACGTGTCGGTTAGTTAGAATTTGGCTCGTGCACGGTTGGGATTATTCCCACGTTAGAAAGTCTACGGACTATAAATATGTATCTAGGGTTTATGAAATAAACAACAATCACGTTCACCACAAACCAATCTAGGCGCATCGCCAACTCCCTTGTCTCGAGGGTTTCTTCCGGGTAAGCATCATGCTGCCTAGATCGCATCTTGCGATCTAGGCGATACACGTTTATCCGCTGTTCATGCGTTGCTCGTATCGAAGCCTTTTTGATGGCGAGCAACGTAGTTATCTTAGACGTGTTAGGGTTAGCATTGTTCCTCGTATCATATGCTCGTCGTCGTGCAACCCCGAGACGTCTAGCCGCCCTTACGCCTATCTTAGGTGTAAGGGCGGCACCCGCTTGATCATTATTTAGTAGATCCGATCCGTTATGATTGCTCCTTGTTCTTCAAGGATTAGTTTAATATCCGCATAGTTAGGCCTTACAAACGGGTTGAAGGATCCGGTGGCGCGTAGGGTGTAGTTTGCTAGCCCTAGACGAGGATGTTCCGGGGATCAACCTCGTGTTGGTTTTTAGGCCTTGTCTAGGGTCGGTTTACGATCACCGTGCGTGGCCGCCGAGGCTCAATCACGAGTAGGATGTTCCGATTATGTGGTGAAAACCCTAAATCGTAGTAGGTCGTTTTAGCTTTATTTTGATCAAGCAGGACCACCATATATTCGTACACCTCGTACGGATCATGGGTGGATCGGCTCTTTGAGCCGATTCACGAGACAACCTGAGAGCCGATCGAGGCTCGTATTTAATGTTTACGTGTATGCCATGTAGGAAACTAAGCGAGGCACATCCATCACCTTCCTGACCAGGTATAGGTCAGGTGGCACGCCCTTGCACCAGCATCGGACGTGCGTGCCGAGTCTTTGCGGGCCGTCGCTCGGAGGGGCCAGGGCCAGCCGCAGTCCTGGGAGCCTCCCGGCTCTACTGTGTTGCCCGTCGCTGCTCGCCGGTGGGTTTCTGACCGCAACAATAACCAAACCAAGTACTAACATAGCATGCACACTGTCACCTTCACGCTACGAAAGGGGGCATAGATCACATCAATACCATCATAGCAATAGTTAACTTCATAATCTACAAGAGATCACAATCATAGCCTACGCCAAGTACTAACACGATGCACACACTGTCACCATTACACCGTGCATGAGGAATAAACTACTTTAATAACATCACTAGAGTAGCATGCAGATATATTGTGATACAAAACACATTGCAATCATAAAGAGATATAAATAAGCACTTCACTATGCCATTCATAACGAGTGAATAAGTATTACGTGAAATATAGCCTAAGAGACCCACACGGTGCACACACTTGTCACCTTTACACACGTGGGACAAGGAGTCTCCGGAGATCACATAAGTAAAATCCACTTGACTAGCATAATGACATCTAGATTACAAGCATCATCATATGAATCTCAATCATGTAAGGCAGCTCATGAGATTATTGTATTGAAGTACATAGGAGAGAGATTAACCACATAGCTACCGGTACAACCCCGAGCCTCGATGGAGAACTACTCCCTCCTCATGGGAGACAGCAGCGGTGATGAAGATGGCGGTGGTGTCGATGGAGAAGCCTTCCGGGGGCACTTCCCCGTCCCGGCGGCGTGCGGAACAGAGACTCCTGTCCCCCAGATCTTGGCTTCGCGATGGCGGCGGCTCTGGATGGTTTCTCGTACCGTGGCTTTTTTCGTGTCGAGGTTTTAGGTCGAGGGGGCTTAAATAGGCGAAGAGGCGGCGTCAGAGGGTCGAAGAGGCGGTGAGATGGTAAGGCGGCGCGGCCAGGGCCTGGGCCGCGCCGGCCTACCTCCTAGGCCCACCAGGGCTCCCCTCTGGCGACTCTCGGGTGTTCTGGAAGCTTCGTGGAAAAATAGGATGCTGGGCGTTGATTTCGTCCGATTCCGAGAATATTTCCTTACTAGGATTTCTGAAACCAAAAACAGCAGAAAATAGGAACTGGCCCTTCGGCATCTCGTCAATAGGTTAGTTCCGGAAAACGCATAAATATGACATAAAGTATGCATAAAACATGTAGATATCATCAATAATGTGGCATGGAACATAAGAAATTATCGATACGTCGGAGACGTATCACTAATGCTCATACTTATTAATACCACCTGTATTTCACTATCGCTTCGCCGAACTAGTGCACCTATTAGGTGTGTTGGGGACACAAGAGACTTCTTGCTTTGTGGTTGCAGGGTTGCATGAGAGGGATATCTTTGACCTCTTCCTCCCTGAGATCGATAAACCTTGGGTGATCCACTTAAGGGAAACTTGCGCTGCTGTTCTACAAACCTCTGCTCTTGGAGGCCCAACACTATCTACAAGAATAGAAGCTCCCGTAGACATCAAGCACTTTTCTGGCGCCGTTGCCGGGGAGGAAAGGTAAAAGGCACTCATACTCCGGTTCCAGGTAACAGTACTTTTCTGACGCCATTGTGTTTGTGCTCGAAGCTATTTCCTTTAGATCCTGCAATTGCATCTTTTTGTTTCTTGTTTACACTAGTAAGGCATAATGGACAACAATGAGCTTCTTATTCTATTTCCTGATTTAAGACATGGATGGTTTGATCCAAAAATTAAAAAACCCATGGAACATGTTAGTATGAACGCTTTGAACACTATTGTTGCTAATGCTATGGAAAATTCTAATCTTGGGGAAGCTGGTTTTGATGAGCATGATCTTTTTAGTCCCCCAAGCATTGAGGAGAAAATTTTCTTTGATGATACTTTGCCTCCTATTTATGATGATTATAATGATATTGGTCTTTTAGTACCGCCTGTTATGGAGGATAAATTTGATTATGATTACAATATGCCTCCTATATTTGATGATGAGAATAATAATGATAGCTACTCTGTTGAATTTGCTCCCACTATTACTAATAAAATTGATTATGCTTATGTAGAGAGTAATAATTTTATGCATGAGACTCATGATAAGAATGTTTCATTTGATAGTTATATTGTTGAGTTTGCTCATGTTGCTACTGAAAGTTATTATGAGAGAGGAAAATATGGTTGTAGAAATTTTCATGTTACTAAAACACCTCTCTATGTGCTGAAATTTTTGAAGCTACACTTGTTCTATCTTTCTATGCTTGTTACTTTGCTCTTCATGAACTTGTTTATTTACAAGATTCCTTTTCATAGGAAGCATGTTAGGCTTAAATGTGTTTTGAATTTGCTTCTTGATGCTCTCTTTTGCTTCAACTTTTATTTCTTGCGAGTGCATCATTAAAACTGCTGAGCCCATCTTAATGGCTATAAAGAAAGAACTTCTTGGGAGATAACCCATGTGTTTATTTTTCTACAGTACTTTTGTTTTATATTTGTGTCTTGGAAGTTGTTACTACTGTAGCAACCTCTCCTTATCTTATTTTATTGCATTGTTGTGCCAAGTAAAGTCTTTGATAGTAAAGTCAATACTAGATTTGGATTACTGCGCAGAAACAGATTTCTTGCTTTAACGAATCTGGGAAAAATTCTCTGTAGGTAACTCAGAAAATTATGCCAATTTACGTGAGTAATCCTCAGATATGTACGCAACTTTCATTCAATTTGAGCATTTTCATTTGAGCAAGTCTGGTGCCTCTTTAAAATTCATCTTTACGGATTGTTCTGTTTTGACAGATTCTGCCTTTTATTTCGCATTGCCTTTTTTGCTATGTGGGATGGATTTCTTTGTTCCATTGACTTCCAGTAGCTTTAGGCAATGTCCAGAAGTGTTAAGAATGATTGTGTCACCTCTGAACATGTGAGTTTTTGATTATGCACTAACCCTCTAATGAGTTTGTTTCGAGTTTGGTGTGGAAGAAGTTTTCAAGGGTCAAGAGAGGAGGATGATACAATATGATCAAGGAGAGTGAAAGCTCTAAGCTTGGGGATGCCCCGGTGGTTCATCCCTGCATATTTCAAGAAGACTCAAGCGTCTAAGCTTGGGGATGCCCAAGGCATCCCCTTCTTCATCGACAAATTATCAGGTTCCTTCTCTTGAAACTATATTTTTATTCGGTCACATCTTATGTACTTTACTTGGAGCGTCTGTGTGCTTTTGTTTTTGTTTTTGTTTTTGTTTGAATAAATGCTTGTGTGGGAGAGAGACACGCTCCGCTGGTTCATATGAACACATGTGTTCTTAGCTTTTAATGTTCATGGCGAAAGTTTCTTCTTCGTTAAATTGTTATATGGTTGGAATTGGAAAATGATACATGTAGTAATTTGCTGAAATGTCTTGGATAATGTGATACTTGGCAATTGTTGTGCTCATGTTTAAGCTCTTGCATCATATACTTTGCACCTATTAATGAAGAAATACATAGAGCTTGCTAAAATTTGGTTTGCATATTTGGTCTCTCTAAGGTCTAGATAATTTCTAGTATTGAGTTTGAACAACAAGGAAGACGGTGTAGAGTCTTATAATGTTTACAATATGTCTTTTATGTGAGTTTCGCTGCACCGCTTCATCCTTGTGTTTGTTTCAAATAGCCTTGCTAGCCTAAACCTTGTATCGAGAGGGAATACTTCTCATGCATCCAAAATACTTGAGCCAACCACTATGCCATTTGTGTCCACCATACCTACCTACTACATGGTATTTCTCCGCCATTCCAAAGTAAATTGCTTGAGTGCTACCTTTAAACAATTCAAAATTTATCACCTCTGATTTGTGTCAATGTTTTATAGCTCATGAGGAAGTATGTGGTGTTTATCTTTCAATCTTGTTGGGCAACTTTCACCAATGGACTAGTGGCTTCATCCGCTTATCCAATAATTTTGCAAAAAGAGCTGGCAATGGGATTCCCAGTCCCAAATTAATTAACCTAAATAGACACTCCTCCATGGTATGTGATTGTTGGACGGCACCAGAAGGATTCGGTTAGCCATGGCCTGAGAAAGCAAAGGTGGGGAGGAGTGTCATCATAATAAAACTAAAATAAAAGGCACTCCTTCATGGTATGAGATTGTTGGCAGGCACCCAAGGATTCGGTTAGCCATGGTTTGTGAAAGTAAAGGTTGGAAGGAGTGCCACCCAAAAATAAAAATAATTCATGGGAGCCGCTCTTTGAAGGTTTGTCTGGCAAGGGGGTTAGAGTACCCGCTACCATTCGTTGACAACAACAAACACCTCTCAAAACTCTACTTTTATGCTCTCTTGATGTTTTCAAAATAAAAGCTCTAGCACAAATATAGCAATCAATGCTTCCCTCTGCGAAGGGCCATTCTTTTACTTTTATGTTGAGTCAGTTCACCTATCTCTCTCCAACTCAAGAAGCAAACACTTGTGTGAACTGTGCATTGATTCCTACATACTTGCATATTGCACTTGTTATATTACTTTGTATTGACAACTATCCATGAGATATTCATGTTACAAGTTGAAAGCAACCGCTGAAACTTAATCTTCCTTTCTGTTGCTTCAATACCTTTACTTTGAATTATTGCTTTATGAGTTAACTCTTATGCAAGACTTATTGATGCTTGTCTTGAAAGTACTATTCATGAAAAGTCTTTGCTATATGATTCATTTGTTTACTCATGTCATTACCATTGTTTTGATCGCTGCATTCATTACATATGCTTACAATACTATGATCAAGGTTATGATGGCATGTCACTCCAGAAATTATCTTTGTTATCGTTTACACGCTCGGGACGAGCGAAACTAAGCTTGGGGATGCTGATACGTCTCCGACGTATCGATAATTTCTTATGTTCCATGCCACATTATTGATGATATCTACATGTTTTATGCATACTTTATGTCATATTTATGCATTTTCCAGAACTAACCTATTGACGAGATGCCGAAGGGCCAGTTCCTGTTTTCTGCTGTTTTTGGTTTCAGAAATCCTAGTAAGGAAATATTCTCGGAATCGAACGAAATCAACGCCCAACATCTTAGAATCACACGAAGCTTCCAGAACACCTGAGAATCGCCAGAGGGGGCCACAGGCCCACCAGACGATAGCCCGGCGCGGCCTGGGGGTGGCCCGCGCCCCCCTGTGGTGACACCGCCTCGTTGACCCTCCGACGCCGCCTCTTCGCCTATTTAAGCCCCCTCGACCTAAAACCTCGATACGGAAAAGCCACGGTACGAGAAACCTTCCAGAGCCACCGCCATCGCGAAGCCAAGATTTGGGGGACAGGAGTCTCTGTTCCAGCACGCCGCCGGACGGGGAAGTGCCCCCGGAAGGCTCCTCCATCGACTCCACCGCCATCTTCATCACCGCTGCTGTCTCCCATGAGGAGGGAGTAGTTCTCCATCGAGGCTCGGGGCTGTACCGGTAGCTATGTGGTTAATCTCTCTCCTATGTACCTCAATACAATGATCTCATGAGCTGCCTTACATGATTGAGATTCATATGAGTTTTGTATCACTATTCATCTATGTGCTACTCTAGTGATGTTATTAAAGTAATCTATTCCTCCTGCATGGTGTAAAGGTGGCAGTGTGTGTGCATCATGTAGTACTTGGCGTAGTTTATGATTGTGATCTCTTGTAGATTATGAAGTTAACTATTACTATGATGGTATTGATGTGATCTATTTGGTTATGTTGATCTATCTTGCACTCTAAGGTTATTTAAACATGAATATCGAATATTGTGGAGCTTGTTAACTCCGGCATTGAGGGTTCATGTAATCCTACACAGTTAGTGGTGTTCATCATCCAACAAGAGGGTGTAGAGTCTAGCATCTATCTATTTATTTATTCTGTTATGTGATCAATGTTGAGAGTGTCCACTAGTGAAAGTATGATCCCTAGGCCTTGTTCCTAAATATCTGCTATCGTTGCTTGTTTCTTGTTCTCATCGCATCCGTACTGCCTGCAATATTACCACCATCAACCACACGCCAGTCCTGGATAGCAAAGCACTTTTCTGGTGTCGTTGCTACTGCTCATACTTATTAATACCACCTGTATTTCACTATCTCTTCGCTGAACTAGTGCACCTATTAGGTGTGTTGGGGACACAAGAGACTTCTTGCTTTGTGGTTGCAGGGTTGCATGAGAGGGATATCTTTGACCTCTTCCTCCACGAGATCGATAAACCTTGGGTGATCCACTTAAGGGAAACTTGCTGCTGTTCTACAAACCTCTGCTCTTGGAGGCCCAACACTGTCTACAAGAATAGAAGCTCCCGTAGACATCACGCCGCTTCTGCTTTGTCTTGTTCCTCCGATAGGGCGTCGTGCGCTACCCACGCGTCCTTATCCTGCCAACAGCTTTAGTCACGGTTGCACCCTCCAGCCGGGACTAAAGCTTACCCTAACGTCCTTATCCCACCGACAGTTTTGTTAGATGACACAAAAACCACATTTAGTCCCGGTTGCACCCACCAGCCGGGACTAAAGGTTAGATGACCAGCTCTGGATTCCTCCTCTTCTTCCTGCCATTTCTTCCCTGTCTTCCCGCCACTTTCTTCCCGCCTCCTGTCTTCCCGCTCCCATTTTCCCGTCATTTCTCACTACATATATGTAGCCCGACTTGGCCAGCATTATCACATCTCTACAATCTCTCATCACTCTCTCATGGCTTCCACCGCACCCACTCTAACCTACCAGCAGGTGGAGGAGCTTTGCACCTCGAACTACCCTTGCCCACCGGGCTACCGCGTCCCCGCCGGCTGGAGCCTAAGCGCCGGAGGCGGCCGGTCCCTCCCGTCCCTCGAGTGCTGCGCGCCGGGCGGCCATCACGAACCACTACTACCTCGATCTCACGCCGGAGCAGCGGATGAATCCCCGCTGGCATCCCGATAACCAGCATACTTGGGACGCCTTCTTCATCAATCGGCGTGACAGGCGCTCGCCAGGTATGAGGAGGACGGTCTCGCCTCCCGGGAACTTCCACGAGGCCGGCCGTCGGCTATGGTGGTACGGCTGGACTCTACGGAGCGTCATGGACTACATCACGGCCGGCGATATCCCCGCTGCGCTACCCTCAGTTCGAGCCACGAGCGCCGCCCGACGACAGCGACGACGACAGCAGCGACGACAACGGCGGCAACTTAGAAGGCGACTACTACCAGTACAACGGGGGCGACTATGAAGACTACGAGTATGCATATTATACGCCTAGGCAGGAGTATGACTTAGTCACTCCAAATTTCATGTATCATCAGTGGTATTTATGGCATGGCCAATCAATTTCGGCAATGCTAGATCCACCAAATCCCATGCAATTACGGCTCCTCTAGTCCTTTTCCCATTATACGCCTAGGCAGGAGTATGACTTAGTCACTCCAAATTTCATGTATCATCAGTGGTATCTCGAATCAATCGAATCATTCAAAAATGGACACCAAACACATCACAGATAATATAATTCACATGATCCATTCAACAAAGTTTGGTACAATAAATTATTACACATCATTTCTTCCCTTGTGTCCCTGGTTGCTTACGATTGGGCCGTATCCATGGAGCATCCTCATCATTTAACTTAATGCTTGGGTCGGTGTTCACTTTGAAGGGCGGAATTTCACCAAACATATTATAATCTTCTGACATGTCTGTCTTGCCCTCCACTCCCACGATGTTTGTTTTCCCTGAAAGAACAATGTGGCGCTTTGGATCATCGCATGATGTACTGATCGTTTTCTTATCTTTCCGTTTCCCCGGTTTGCTACTCATGTCCTTCACATAGAAAACCTGAGCGACATCTTTCGCTAGGACGAATGGTTCATCAAGGTAACCAAGATTGTTGAAATCCACCATTGTCATTCCGTATTGCTGGTCCACCTTTACCCCACCTCCTGTTAGCTTGAACCATTTGCACCGGAACAAAGAGACCTTAAAGGAGGGTCCATAGTCAAGTTCCCATATCTCCTCTATGTAACCATAATATGTGACCTTTTGCCCATTCTCGGTTGTTGCATCAAAGCGGACACCACTGTTTTGGTTGGTGCTCTTTTTATCTTGGGCGATCGTGTAAAATGTATTCCCATTTATCTCGTACCCTTGGAAAGTCGTTATAGTCGAAGATGGTGTCTTGGCCAACATGTACAGCTGATCTACAACATCATCGTCATTCATTAAATGTTTTCTCAACCAACTGCCGAAAGTCTCCATGTGGGCCTTCGTAATCCAGGATTCAGGCTTCCCCGGGTTGTCCTCGCATAAAATATTCTTGTGTTTCTCAAAGTACGGAGCCACTAAGCTGGAATTGGTCAGAACTATGTGGTGTGCTTCAGTCATAGAATGGCCGTCCATACATATCGTTGATTTCCTTCCGATCGTGCCTTTTCCACTTAGTCTCCCCTCGTGCCGCGATCGAGGAAGACCAATCAGCTTAAGGTCAGGAACAAAGTCAACACAAAACTCAATTACCTCCTCATTTTCATAGCCCTTGGCAATGCTTCCTTCTGGCCTAGCACGGGTACGAACATATTTCTTTAATACTCCCATGAACCTCTCAAAGGGGAACATATTGTGTAGAAATACAGGACCAAGGATGGAAATCTCTTCGACTAGGTGAACCAGGAGGTGCGTCATAATATTGAAGAAGGTTGGCGGGAACACCAACTCGAACCGACAAGACATTGGACCACATCGTTCCGTAGCCGTGGTAGATCTTCTGGATTGATTACCTTCGAGAGATTGCATTGAGGAATGCACATAGCTTCACAATGGCTACTCGAACATTTTCCGGTAGGAGCCCCCTCAAAGCAATCGGAAGCAATTGCGTCATAATCACGTGGCAGTCGTGAGACTTCGGGTTTTGGACCTTTTTGTCCGCCATGTTTATTATTCCCTTTATATTCGACGATAATTCCGACGGGACCTTCGTACTGCTCAGGCATTCAAAAAAGATGACCTTGTCTTCTTTGGTCAGAGCGTAGCTGGCACGACCTTGAAACCATTCTGGATGCCGGTCATTAGGGTCTTTCAAACGTTGCTAGTCCTGCCGTGCTTCCTTTGTATCATTTGTCTTCCCATACACGCCCAAGAAGCTTAGGAGGTTCACGCAAATATTCTTCGTAACATGCATCACGTCGATTGCAGAGCGGACATCTAGGGTTTCCAATATTCTAGCTCCCAGAATATAGATTTCTTCTTCCACATGGGTGCGTGCCCGTCAGCTCCCTGCGGAACTGATTGTCCGCCAGGACCCTTTCCAAAGATGACTTTCAAATCCTTGACCATATCAAATACCTCGGCACCGAGTACGTTCCGCGAGGCTTCGGCCGGTGATGCTGCCTTGCCGTTGTAATGCTTGCCTTTCTTTCTTCTTGGATGAATTTTCGGAAGAAATCGACGATGCCCAAGGTACACGTTCTTCTTACAATTTGGCAAATATACACTTTCAGTCTCATGTAAGCAGTGCGTGCATGCATTGTATCCCTTATTTGACGGTCCGGAAAGGTTATTAAGAGCGAGGCCAATCGTTGATGGTTACGAAAAGCAATGCTCGTAGGTCAAATTCCTCTTCTTTGTGCTCATCCCACACACGTACACCAGAGTCTGCCCCACAAGCTGTAAAAGTTCATCAACTAATGGCCTTAGGTACACATCGATGTCGTTGCCTGGTTGCTTCGGACCTTGGATGAGCACTGGCATCATAATGAACTTCCGCTTCATGCACAACCAAGGAGGAAGGTTGTAGATGCATAGAGTCACAGGCTAGGTGCAATGGCTGGAGCTCTGCTCGCCAAAAGGATTCAAGCCATCTGTACTTAGACCAAATCTTATGTTCCTTGCGTCAGTGATACGTCTCCGACGTATCGATAATTTCTTATGTTCCATGCCACATTATTGATGATATCTACATGTTTTATGCACACTTTATGTCATATTTGTGCATTTTCTGGAACTAACCTATTAACAAGATGCCGAAGTGCCGATTCTTGTTTTCGCTGTTTTTGGTTTCGAAATCCTAGTAAGGAAATATTCTCGGAATTGGACGAAATCAACGCCCGGGGTCCTATTTTGCCCACGAAGCTTCCGGAAGACCGAAGAGTCAACGAAGTGGGGCCACGAGGTGGCCAAACCATAGGCGGCGCGGCCCAAGCCCCGGCCGCGCCGACCTAGGGTGTGGGCCCCTCGTGACGCCCTTGACCTGCCCTTCCGCCTACAAATAGCCTTCATCGCGAAACCCCCAGTACCGAGAGCCACGATACGGAAAACCTTCCAGAGATGCCGCCGCCGCCAATCCCATCTCGGGGGATTCAGGAGATTGCCTCCGGCACCCTGCCGGAGAGGGGAATCATCTCCCGGAGGACTCTACACCGCCATGGTCGCCTCCGGAGTGATGTGTGAGTAGTCTACCCCTGGACTATGGGTCCATAGCAGTAGCTAGATGGTTGTCTTCTCCTCATTGTGCTTAATTGTCGGGTCTTGTGAGCTGCCGAACATGATCAAGATCATCTATCCGTAATTCTATATGTTGCGTTTGTTGGGATCCGATGAATAGAGAATACTATGTTATGTTGATTATCAATTCATGTCTATGTGTTGTTTATGATCTTGCATGCTCTCCGTTATTAGTAGATGCTCCGGCCAAGTTGATGCTAGTAACTCCAAGAGGGAGTATTTATGCTCGATAGTGGGTTCATGTCTCCGTGAATGCGGGGAGTGAGAGAAACCTCTAAGATTATGGATGTGCTTGTTGCCACTAGGGATAAAACATTGGTGCTATGTTCGAGGATGTAGTTACTGATTACATTACGCGCAATACTTAATGCAATTGTCTGTTGTTAGCAACTTAATGCTGGAGGGGGTTCGGATGATAACCTGAAGGTGGACTTTTTAGGCATAGATGCATGCTGGATAGCGGTCTATGTACTTTGTCGTAACGCCCAATTAAATCTCACAATACTCATCATAATATGTATGTGCATGGTCATGCCCTCTCTATTTGTCAATTGCCCAACTGTAATTTGTTCACCCAACATGCTTGTTTATCTTATGGGAGAGACACCTCTAGTGAACTATGGACCCCGGTCCAATTCTCTTTCTTGAAATACAATCTACTTGCAATACTGTTCTACTTGTTTTCTGCAAACAATCATCATCCACACTATACATCTAATCCTTTGTTACAGCAAGCCGGTGAGATTGACAACCTCGTCTGTTTCGTTGGGGCAAAGTACTTGGTTTGTGTTGTGCGGGTTCCACGTTGGCGCCGGAATCCCTGGTGTTGCGCCGCACTACATCTCGCCGCCATCAACCTTCAACGTGCTTCTTGGCTCCTACTGGTTCGATAAACCTTGGTTTCATACTGAGGAAAAACTTGCCGCTGTACGCATCACACCTTCCTCTTGGGGTTCCCAACGGACGCGTGCTGTACACGTATCAAGCACTTTTTCTGGCGCCGTTGCCGGGGAGATCAAGACACGCTGCAAGGGGAGTCTCCACATCCCAATCTCTTTACTTTGTTTTTGTCTTGCTTAGTTTTATTTACTACTTTGTTTGCTGCACTAAATCAAAATACAAAAAAAATTAGTTGCTAGTTTTACTTTATTTACTATCTTGTTTGCTATATCAAAAACACAAAAAAATTAGTTACTTGCATTTACTTTATCTAGTTTGTTTTATTTACTACTGCTAAAATGGGTACTCCTGAAAATACTAAGTTGTGTGACTTCACAACCACAAATAATAATGATTTGTTATGCACACCTATTGCTCCACCTGCTACTACAGCAGAATTCTTTGAAATTAAACCTGCCTTACTGAACCTTGTTATGCGAGAGCAATTTTCTGGTGTTAGTTCTGATGATGCTGCTGCCCATCTCAATAATTTTGTTGAACTTTGTGAAATGCAAAAATATAAAGATGTAGATGGTGACATTATAAAATTAAAATTGTTCCCTTTCTCATTAAGAGGAAGAGCTAAAGATTGGTTGCTATCTCTACCTAAGAATAGTATTGATTCATGGACTAAATGCAAGGATGCTTTTATTGGTAGATATTATCCCCCTGCTAAAATTATATCTTTGAGAAGTAGCATAATGAATTTTAAACAATTAGATACTGAGCATGTTGCACAAGCATGGGAAAGAATGAAATCTCTGGTTAAAAATTGCCCAACCCATGGAGTCGACTACTTGGATGATCATCCAAACCTTTTATGCGAGGACTGAATTTTTCTTCGCGGAACCTATTGGATTCAGCTGCTGGAGGTACCTTTATGTCCATCACTCTTGGTGAAGCAACAAAGCTTCTTGATAATATGATGATCAACTACTCCGAATGGCACACGGAAAGAGCTCCACAAGGTAAGAAGGTAAATTCTGTCGAAGAAACCTCTTCCTTGAGTGATAAGATTGATGCTATTATGGCTATGCTTGTGAATGATAGGACTAATATTGATCCTAATAATGTTCCGTTAGCTTCATTGGTTGCACAAGAAGAACATGTTGATGTAAACTTCATTAAAAATAATAATTTCAACAACAATGCTTACCGGAACAATTCTAGTAACAACTATAGGCCATATCCTTATAATAATGGCAACGGTTATGGTAATTCTTATGGGAATTCTTACAACAATAATAGGAACACACCCCCTGGACTTGAAGCCATGCTTAAAGAATTTATTAGTACACAAACTGCTTTTAACAAATCTGTTGAAGAAAAGCTTGGGAAAATTGATATACTTGCTTCTAAAGTCGATAGTCTTGCTGCTGATGTTGATCTTTTGAAATCGTAAGTTATGCCTAATGAAAACCATCATAATAAAATTGTTACTACAGCAAATGCCATCCAAGTTAGAATTAATGAGAATATAAGATTGATGGCCGAATTGCGTGCTAGGTGGGAAAGAGAAGAAAATGAAAAAGAAGAGAATATAGCTAAAGTTTGGACTATTACCACCACTAGTAATGCTAATGCTACACAAGTTGCTGCACCTCCTACTAATAATAATAAAAGAATTGGTGTTATCAATGTTACTACTTCTAATGCAAAGCGCGAGAAACTGCCTGAAACTGCTAAAACTACTTGAAACTGCTCTGTGATAAAGCTGCTTGAAATATTTTCCAACATTGGGGATGATGATCCCATTGCTTTAGATTATAATGGTTTGAATTTTGATGATTGCCACATCTCTGAAGTTATAAAGTTCTTGCAAAAACTTGCTAAGAGTCCTAATGCTAGTGCTATAAATTTGGCTTTCACGCAACATATTACAAATGCTCTCATAAAAGCTAGAGAAGAGAAACTAGAGAGCGAAGCCTCTATTCCTAGAAAGCTAGAGGATGGTTGGGAGCCCATCATTAAGATGAAGGTTAAAGATTTTGATTGTAATGCTTTATGTGATCTTGGTGCAAGTATTTCCGTTATGCCTAAGAAAATCTATAATATGCTTGACTTGCCACCGCTGAAAAATTGTTATTTGGATGTTAATCTTGCTGATCATTCTACAAAGAAACCTTTGGGGAAAGTTGATAATGTTCGCATTACCATTAACAATAACCTTGTCCCCGTTGATTTTGTTGTCTTGGATATTGAATGCAATGCATCTTGTCCCATCATATTGGGAAGACCTTTTCTTCGAACTGTTGGTGCTATCATTGATATGAAGGAAGATAATATTAAATATCAATTTCCTCTCAAGAAAGGTATGGAACACTTCCCTAGAAAGAGAATGAAGTTACCTTTTGATTCTATAATTATAACAAATTATGATATTGACACTTCGTCTCTTGATAATACTTGATACACACTTTCTGCGCCTAGCTGAAAGTCGTTAAAGAAAAGCGTTTATGGGAGACAACCCATGTTTTTACTACAGTACTTTGTTTTTATTTTGAGTCTTGGAAGTTGTTTACTACTGTAGCAACCTCTCGTTATCTTAGTTTAGTGTTTTGTTGTGCCAAGTAAAGTCGTTGATAGTAAAGTTCATACTAGATTTGGATTACTGCGCAGAAACAGATTTCTTTGCTGTCACGAATCTGGGCTGTTTTCTCTGTAGGTAACTCAGAAAATTATGCCAATTTACGTGAGTGATCCCCAGATATGTACGCAACTTTCATTCAATTTGAGCATTTTCATTTGAGCAAGTCTGGTGCCTCGATAAAATTCGTCAATACGAACTGTTCTATTTTTGACAGATTTTGCCTTTTATTTCGCATTGCCTGTTTTGTTATGTTCGATGGATATTTCGATTCCATTGACTTTCAGTAGCTTTGTGCAATGTCCAGAAGTGCTAAGAATGATTATGTCACCTCTGAACATGTATATTTTGATTGTGCACTAACCCTCTAATAAGTTGTTCTAAGTTTGGTGTGGAGGAAGTTTTCAAGGATCAAGAGAGGGAGATGATACAACATGATCAAGGAGAGTGAAAGCTCTAAGCTTGGGGATGCCCCGGTGGTTCACCCCTGCATATATCAAGAAGACTCAAGCGTCTAAGCTTGGGGATGCCCAAGGCATCCCCTTCTTCATCGACAATATTATCAGGTTCCTCCCCTGAAAATATATTTTTATTCCATCACATCTTATGTGTTTTGCTTGGAGCGTCGGTTTGTTTTTGTTTTTATTTTGTTTGAATAAAATGGATCCTAGCATTCTTTGTGTGGGAGAGAGACACGCTCCGCTGTAGCATATGGACAAATATGTCCTTAGGTTCTACTCATAGTATTCATGGCGAAGTTTCTTCTTCGTTAAATTGTTATATGGTTGGAATTGGAAAATGATACATGTAGTAATTGCTATAATGTCTTGGATAATGTGATACTTGGCAATTGTTGTGCTCATGTTTAAGCTCTTGCATCATATACTTTGCACCCATTAATGAAGAAATACATAGAGCATGCTAAAATTTGGTTTGCATATTTGGTCTCTCTAAGGTCTAGATAATTTCTAGTATTGAGTTTGAACAACAAGGAAGACGGTGTAGAGTCTTATAATGTTTACAATATGTCTTTTATGTGAGTTTTGCTGCACCGCTTCATCCTTGTGTTTGTTTCAAATAGCCTTGCTAGCCTAAACCTTGTATCGAGAGGGAATACTTCTCATGCATCCAAAATACTTGAGCCAACCACTATGCCATTTGTGTCCACCATACCTACCTACTACATGGTATTTCTCCGCCATTCCAAAGTAAATTGCTTGAGTGCTACCTTTAAATAATTCAAAATCTATTACCTCTGATTTGTGTCAATGTTTTATAGCTCATGAGGAAGTATGTGGTGTTTATCTTTCAATCTTGTTGGGCAACTTTCACCAATGGACTAGTGGCTTCATCCGCTTATCCAATAATTTTGCAAAAAGAGCTGGCAATGGGATTCCTAGTCCCAAATTAATTAATAAAAATAGACACTCCTCCATGGTATGTGATTGTTGGACGGCACCCGAAGGATTCGGTTAGCCATGGCTTGAGAAAGCAAAGGTGGGGAGGAGTGTCATCATAATAAAACTAAAATAAAAAGGCACTCCTTCATGGTATGAGATTGTTGGCAGGCACCCGAAGGATTCTGTTAGCCATGGTTTGTGAAAGAAATGTTGGAAGGAGTGCCACACAAAAATAAAATAAAATGGGAGCCGCTCTTTGAAGGTTTGTCTGGCAAGGGGGTTAGAGTGCCCACTACCATTCGTTGACAACAACAAACACCTCTCAAAATTTTACTTTTATGATCTCTATATGTTTTCAAAACCAAAGCTCTAGCACAAATATAGCAATCGATGCTTTCCTCTTTGAAGGACCATTCTTTTACTTTTATTGTTGAGTCAGTTCACCTATTTCTCTCCACCCCAAGAAGCAAACACTTGTGTGAACTGTGCATTGATTCCTACATACTTGCATATTGCACTTGTTATATTACTCTATGTTGACAATATCCATGAGATATACATGTTACAAGTTGAAAGCAACCGCTGAAACTTCATCTTCCTTTGTGTTGCTTCAATGCCTTTACTTTGAATTATTGCTTTATGAGTCAACTCTTATGCAAGACTTATTGATGCTTGTCTTTAAGTACTATTCATGAAAAGTCTTTGCTATATGATTCACTTGTTTACTCATGTCATTTACATTGTTTTGATCGCTGCTTCGCTACATATGCTTTACAAATAGTATGATCAAGGTTATGATGGCATGTCACTCCAGAAATTATCTTTGTTTATCGTTTACCTGCTCGGGACGAGCATAAACTAAGCTTGGGGATGCTGATACGTCTCCGACGTATCGATAATTTCTTATGTTCCATGCCACATTATTGATGATATCTACATGTTTTATGCACACTTTATGTCATATTTGTGCATTTTCTGGAACTAACCTATTAACAAGATGCCGAAGTGCCGATTGCTGTTTTCTCGCTGTTTTTGGTTTCAGAAATCCTAGTAAGGAAATATTCTCGGAATTGGACGAAATCAACGCCCAGGGTCCTATTTTGCCACGAAGCTTCCAGAAGACCGAAGAGTCAACGAAGTGGGGCCACGAGGTGGCCAAACCATAGGGCGGCGCGGCCCAAGCCCTGGCCGCGCCGACCTAGGGTGTGGGCCCCTCGTGACGCCCCTTGACCTGCCCTTCCGCCTACAAATAGCCTTCGTCGCGAAACCCCCAGTACCGAGAGCCACGATACGGAAAACCTTCCAGAGACGCCGCCGCCGCCAATCCCATCTCGGGGGTTTCGGGAGATCGCCTCCGGCACCCTGCCGGAGAGGGGAATCATCTCCCGGAGGACTCTACACCGCCATGGTCGCCTCCGGAGTGATGTGTGAGTAGTCTACCCCTGGACTATGGGTCCATAGCAGTAGCTAGATGGTTGTCTTCTCCTCATTGTGCTTAATTGCCGGGTCTTGTGAGCTGCCGAACATGATCAAGATCATCTATCTGTAATTCTATATGTTGCGTTTGTTGGGATCCGATGAATAGAGAATACTATGTTATGTTGATTATCAATTCATGTCTATGTGTTGTTTATGATCTTGCATGCTCTCCGTTATTAGTAGATGCTCGGCCAAGTTGATGCTAGTAACTCCAAGAGGGAGTATTTATGCTCGATAGTGGGTTCATGTCTCCGTGAATCGCGGGGAGTGAGAGAAACCTCTAAGATTATGGATGTGCTTGTTGCCACTAGGGATAAAACATTGGTGCTATGTTCGAGGATGTAGTTACCGATTACATTACGCGCAATACTTAATGCAATTGTCTCGTTGTTAGCAACTTAATACTGGAGGGGTTCGGATGATAACCTCGAAGGTGGACTTTTTAGGCATGGATGCATGCTGGATAGCGGTCTATGTACTTTGTCGTAATGCCCAATTAAATCTCACAATACTCATCATAATATGTATGTGCAGGGTCATGCCCTCTCTATTTGTCAATTGCCCAACCGTAATTTGTTCACCCAACATGCTTGTTTATCTTATGGGAGAGACACCTCTAGTGAACTGTGGACCCCGGTCCAATTCTCTTTACTCGAAATACAATCTACCGCAATACTGTTCTACTGTTTTCTGCAAACAATCATCATCCACACTATACATCTAATCCTTTGTTACAGCAAGCCGGTGAGATTGACAACCTCGCTGTTTCGTTGGGGCAAAGTACTTGGTTTATGTTGTGCAGGTTCCACGTTGGCGTCGAAATCCCTGGTGTTGCGCCGCACTACATCTCGCCGCCATCAACCTTCAACGTGCTTCTTGGCTCCTACTGGTTCGATAAACCTTGGTTTCATACTGAGGGAAAACTTGCCGCTGTACGCATCACACCTTCCTCTTGGGGTTCCCAACGAACGCGTGATGTACGCGTATCAGTCAGCTGCAAAATCTTTGAACTCTCTGTCGATCTTTCTCCATTGCGTTCCATCTGCGGGGTGTCTCAACTCCCCGTCTGACTTACGGTCCTCTTTGTGCCATCGCAACAACTTGGCATGCTCTTTGTTCCTGAACAGACGTTTCAACCGTGGTATTATAGGAGCATACCACATCACCTTGGCGGGAACCCTCTTCCCGGGTTTCGGCCCTCAACATCGTCACCAGGGTCATCGCCTCGATCTTATAACGCAATGCAATGCATACCGGGCATTCATTCAAATTCTCATATTCACCGCGGTAGAGGATGCGATCGTTGATGCATGCATGTATCTTCGTAACCTCTAAACCTAGAGGGCAGTACAACCTTCTTTGCTTCGTACGTACTGGCGGGCAACTCGTTATTCTTTGGAAACATATTCTTCAACATTTCCAGCAAGTTTTCAAATCCTGAGTCAGCTACACCTTCCTGTGCCTTCCATTTCAGCAAATCCAATGTGCAGCCCAGCTTTTTCAGACCATTATCGCATCCGGGGTACAGTGAATTTTTGTGATCCTCTAACATGCGATCCAAATTCTCCCTCTCCTTTTTAGTTTCGCAGCTTCTCCGTGCATCAGCAATGGTCCGACCAAGATCATCAACGGGCTCATCACGTGCCTCTTCTTCACCTTCCCCTTCACCTTCACCTTCACCTTCCCCACCTTCAGCATCCTCCATGAAAGTATCACCGAAATGATCAAGATAGTTGTCATCGATGAAATAATCCCCTTCTTCATCTTCTTCCATTATAACCCCTCTTTCTCCATGCTTGGTCCAACAATTATAGCTTGGCATGAAACCCTGCCGAAGCAGGTGCATGTGAACATCTCTTGAGGAAGAGTAACCCTTCTGATTCTTACAGGCAACACATGGACAGATAACAAAACCCCCCTGCTTGTTCACATTAGCCACTACGAGGAAATCTTTCAAACCCGTAGTGAACTCGCCGGAGAGTCGGTTACCGTACATCCATTGCCGATTCATCTGCATTATTATAATATAAAATATATAATTAACCATCATGCATTTGTTAAACTAACTAGCTACAAACAATAGAAATTAAACAATGAACTACACACATGCATATTTTATCAATAACACATGAAAGGTTCAAGTTGCTAACCGCGATCGAGGAGGAAAAAATAAATGAGGAAGCTCAAGTGTGGCTCCGACACTTCATATCATGTTTGTTTCATGCTCTTGGGGCATTTCATCAAACACCTTGTGTGCATAAGAGCAACCAAAAGCAAACCTAACACCCCCTTGTGAAGTTTGTGAAGAGAAGTGCCACCAAATGGCAAAGTGTGGCTGCTGGATGGGTATATATAGGGGAGGTGCTTTAGTCGCGGTTGGCCTAGCAAACCGTAACTAAAGGTGCCCGAAGGCCTTTAGTCGCGGTTGGCCTGGCCAACCGCGACTAAAGCCCCTCACGTGCACCAGCTGGCCACCGAGCGCCCTGGGCCCAGGCCTTTGGTCGCGGTTCGCCTCCCGAACCGCGACTAAAGATCCCATTAGTCACGGTTCGAAATATTTGGGGACTAATGGGGCTGGATGGAAGACCCTTTTTCCACCAGTGACACTTATAATGAGTAGACACATCTTTTCTTTTATAATGATGCGCCTTTTACTTTCTTTATTGCTTCTATTTCACGGTACAAAGATTACAAACCTGGATGTTCTTTTACACGTAAAAGCTAGACAACCAAAGGGATATTCACTTTGGCTCGTAGGAGCATTTGCTCCCATTATGTGAATCAACATTTTGAAGTGTCAAAAAATTCTAAAATAAAATTTTACATGTACATCTACATATTCTATGTTCGTACACAAGTTTTAAAAAAAAAAACTAAAAAAATTTGTGGCTCCCGTAAAAAACACAAATTTTGATGCTATAACATGACTACGTACATGATATTTTTTTGTCTTTTTTGTACACGCCACATAAAATGTTGTTTCTCCACAAAAACTTGTGCACTAACATAGAATGTCATGATGTACACCAAAAAAATTATGTCAGAATTTTTTGCCATTTTTAAAATTATTTTTTAATTATTTTGTATAATAGGAGCATTTGCTCCTATGAGCCAAAACGCCTCCTCCGACAACCAAACCTAATACCACCACACCATATTCAAACCAACTCGATGTAGAGTTCCTATTCTACGCAGAGACGTACGTCTGCTATTGGCGATGCACACGACGTGGTATCATGCTTACTATTTCTAACAACCACCTCCACTGAGCACTCATGTCACCGAATTTACTTTTGTTGACTTCTCCATGGTTTGACGCTGGCCGTTCTCCTTTCGTGTCTTCGGTCTTCACTACTTCGCTGAACAAACAAAAAAAAATTGTGTTTCATCTTTACTAGATTATTTATCGCGTGAGTTGCTGTCTTCGGATAACAGTCTAACATGTGTCGTATGCATGCTCGTTAGTCATAGTCATCTCGGCCCCAATGTTGTAGGGGGCGGTATGACCTACTCTTCTGCACCCAATGTTTTACTTAATTACTTCTTCACTGATGTCCCACGGTGCTCTACATTTGTATTTTATTAATGTTGCCAAGACCATTATCAATAAATTTGTAGTCGAAATAAAAGAAAATGGATGAATGAAAAAAAGGAAAAAAATTGAAATACAAGTTATGCATAGAGTTTTTGTTTCATAGGTGATCTCACCGTAGTACTTCCTGGCAGGGATTGACAGTTTGACACGAGCGCGCAACAGCTACTAGCAAAGCTAGCGAATTTTTAACAAAAGAGACCACCTGACCGAGTGAATTGTCAAAAAAGACCATCTCCAAAAATTATTGTCAAAAAGGACCACATGCGCCGTGGCGGCATGCGTGTCAGGCGATACGTGTCGCCTGCCGCCACAACCGGAGGCGGTAGGGCCTGCTGGCACGGCCAACGGTGGCATGTCCACAGTGTCCTGAACCCGTTTTGAATTTTTTTAAAACATCTCAAAAAGTTTAAAAAAAAATACCTGCATGTAACTAACTCTATGCACTACAATCGCACAAAAATTCACTTTACGTTGTATTTTGGGCTCAGCAAAAAAGACAAATTTAACAAATTTTGTAGCTAACGTGCACTGTTCATCGATCAGGACACTTTTCATTGATCACTGTGGACATGTCGTCACGGGCAACGCCGGTAGGCCCTGCCGCCTCCGGCTGTGGCGGCATGGTTCTTTTTGATAATAATTTTCTGACACTATCTTTTTTGACAATTCACTTGGCGAGGTGATCACTTTTATCAAAAATTCAAAGTTAGCTAGGTCCTTGCTTGATGGATGCAACTTCAGTCGATGCTTTTGAACACCATGTACCCACGTAAACTCATGTGTAGCTAGAGCGATTTGCTCTTAACGCAACCGATTAGCTAAACGGAACTAATGCATGTTTTTACCTTGTTTTTTATTACTGGATTTCTGCTTTCAGCCCGTCTGGTGCACCCGATTTAGGAGAGCTCCTGTCCTCTAAACCAGTTGGGGAAACACTAGGGATGGCCCCATCCGGCCTGTTTTCTGGGCAGGCCTTTTTCTGTTGCTCCGCATCTTCCTCCTTGCCTTGATAGCCTTCGTACTGGGCTGCAATTTTTCCGTTTGCAATTTTTCGGGGCCACCAAATGCAGCTCCCGGTCGGTAAGCTTCTGGCTTACGACGGGCCAGTTGTATCTATAATCTATAATAACTAAATAGGAGCAACCCACTAAAAATAATTCTCTCAATATGCAAGGTATCCACATCAGCAAGCCTCTAATTGGTCCACGTCATTCAGCCATCCACAAAAAGATCAGTTTTTCTAGACTTATTCTTGAGCCACTTCATCAGCTAAACCACGTCATGTGCTAGAAAAAAAATACAACATAAATGAGACTAGCTAGCCGGCCGATAGCTTAGACGTTTGGTTCTCCATCAAATGATTTCTATTGGTAACAGAAACAGGAGTTGAGAAGCCCTCGTAGTGGTGTTATATAACATCTAGTCATATTCACGCATTTCAGTCTCCACTACAACGTTGTTTCATCTTTATGCATTGCTTCTTCTCACTTCCACACTTTTCATTTTCCTTATACCAAAGTGGAGCAGGTCCGGGCGTCCGGCCATCGCAAGCAAGCTGAACCCTGTCCTCCTCCATAGGACGTACAATATTTTTTTTTACTTAGGCTATATTTATTTAGGTATTTATTTATTATGCACCTTCTCTATTTCTCTGTAGGATTTCATTGAGCTGCACTTCTTCTTCCAAGCATCCATGTATTGTTGGTAATTTGAGATTTATTAACTCCAAACCAGGATAAACTCATAAACAGCAGGCGCCAGTCGCGTTGTGCCCAATTTCCACCATCATTTGTCCGCCGCTTTATTATTTCACAGATGATATTGATTATATGAAAGGGGAGCATCTTCAGACATATATTTTCAGACGACGATTAGCATACCATTAATTCCTATGGTCGATGTTATTTCCAGTAACAAGAGTTGATACTGGTGTAGCTCACATACAGTGGTAACAACATTTTCGCGACACCAATATCATCGTTAGTTACTATTGATAACATAATATCTTGCCATTTAAAGAAATAGCTAATGTATGTCTATTTATTTTCAAGACAATACACATATATCTTCTATAGGTATTCTCTATATCCCGCAACAAAGCGCGGGAAATTATCTAGTTAGACTAGTCACAATGCATAGTATCATATATAAGTATGATGCGCAGTTCAAAAAAATATATATAAGTATCATGCGTATGATAATACTACATGTTACAATTTTCATAATGCATGATATCATATACTAGTATCATAGTCTCCATATATTAATTGATTTGTAGAATCTCAATGCAAATATATGTACAAGATTTACCTGACATTGCTATGATACAGTGTCTACCTATGATACTAGTACCCTCTCTCATCCATAATTGCAGTGCCACATCAGCATTTTGCATGCATGCAAATGCATGATACTACCTATGATACTCTCATTGTGGGTAGTCTTAGCGCCTGTTCGGAAAGGCAAATCCTATATACCGATCAGGTCGGCGGTTACCGCGTGCCGTACACGCGCGCAGTATGGGCCGGCCCGGTTTTCTGTTTTATTTTTATTTTCTCTTTTTTCTGTTTTCTGTTTATTTTTTCGTTCATAAGACTTATTTAAAAAAAAAAAATTAAATGTAAAATGTTCAATCTCAAAATTTTGAAAAAAAAATCAAATTCGAAATTTGTTCAATTATGTTTTTTCAAATTCGAAAATTGTTCAAGTATAAAAATTGTTTAAATACGAAAATTGTTCAAGTATAAAATTGTCCAAATTCGAAAATTGTTCAAGTATAAAAATTGTTCAAATACGAAAATTGTTTAAATATGATAATTTTTTCAAATTCGAAATTGTTAAAATATAAAAACTATTCAAATTCGAAAAATGGTTTAAATTTGAAAATTGTTCAAATTCGGAAATGGTTCATATATAAAAAATAATGAATTTTGAAAAATAATGTTTTTCCGAATTTTGGAGAATATAATTTTTTAAATATGTTCATATTAAAAAAGTTCAAATTTCGAGTTTTTAAAAAACGTAGAATGAAAAAAGAAAAACGCATTACCTGATGTTGGCCGCGGCCCAGCTAGCAACCTGCGGGCACGGGGCTGTGCGGCGTCCTGCTGCTGCCGACCTGGTCGGTGGCGAGGAGCCCCCGTTTGGAAACGCTCCGGCTCCCAACTTAACCGCTGGAGCGGGCGGAGCGGCCCCGAACACATCAAATCTGCAGAGCTGAAGCAGTGGAGCGGAGTGGCCGAAACGCTAGAAAATTGCACTCGAGATAATTAAATTAGACGGTAGAAAATTTTGTTACCTGCATAGACACATGATGGGAGACATATCTCAGAATATATCAGGTATATGGTAATCGATAACCGTTGTTGAAAGAAAACATATGTTGATCCCCAAAGGTAAAAAAGCAACAAATATATTGGACTAATGAACTGGAAGCTTAATCACGTCATTTCTGCAAGAATAATTTGTGCAGCCTACAATATGCATAAATTTTCTGTTGGGAAGAAATGAACAACTCTTATTTATTTCACTCTCCTGGTTATGATTTTTGTATAAAATCACACCTTCTGGCTACCAAGGAATTTTACCTGCAACCAGTAATATTCCCAAATGCAAATGTAAAGGAATTTTCCTCTGTTGTTTGAAAAACACAAAATCATTGTCCTTAAAAATCCATGTACCAAACAAATTGGACATGTTGTGAACAGTACTATCATTTTTTAGACCAGGAACTTACACCACAAAAAAAGCATCAAAACTGAAATATTCTCATATCCATCTAGATTTTCAACAGCATTAGAAAGAACAAGTGTTGTGCGTGTAAATATTATCATGTAGCAGAATGTACTACATGTTATTTGGAATGTTATAACAATTTTAAAAATACTACTTTTGTTCGATAATATAAAAAGTTTTGGTAAAATATTTTGGCCTACCAAAACATCTTATATTTAGGAATGGAGATAGTAGTTCACAATTCTCTATCTGGCTTAACCTTGAACTGATGTACTTAATAAGGAATTCGACAATAGGACTCCACTTATACTCACCTGAGAGGTGATATATCATAAAACAACCGCCGTGTGTGATCCCCAACCGTCACGTTGTCGTTTCCACATTCCCCACCCGCGCGCGTCCGACCGCCGCCGCCGGCTAATCTCTGGCCAAATCCACCCAGCCGCCACCTGGAATCAACCCGACGCAGCTCCCCCGCAGTCCGCTGGTACTATTGATGGGATTCGTAGCATAGAAAACAAAAAAATCCTACCGCAAGAACGAATAACAAGCCAAGATCCAATCTAGAAGATTGGAGCAACGAGAAGATCGTGAGACTAACCCTCGAAGATTTCCAAAGCCTACGAGATTAGATCTCGTTGTTGCAGAAGATGATCACTTGCCGCTTTCAAAAGCGCGTAGAAGATCTTGACGGTGCCACAGTCGGGCAGCACCTCCGTACTCGGTCACACGTTCGGTGTTGATGACGATGTCCTTCTCCCCGTTCCAGTGGGCAGCGGAAGTAGTAGATCCTCCTCGGAATCCCGACAGCACGACGGCGTGGTGGCGGTGGTGATGGAGAACTCCAGCAGGGCTTCGCTTAAGCGCTATGGGAGTAGTATGAGGAGGGGGTGACACGCGTACAACACGCGACCGTTGGGAACCCCAAGTGGAAGGTGTGATGCGTACAGCAGTAAGTTTTCCTCAGTTAGAAACCAAGGTTTATCGAACCAGTAGGAGTCAAGAAGCACGTTGAAGGTTGATGGCGGCGAGATGTAGTGCGGCGCAACACCAGGGATCCCGGCGCCAACGTGGAACCTGCACAACACAAACCAAGTACTTTGCCCCAACGAAACAGTGAGGTTGTCAATCTCACCGGCTTGCTGTAACAAAGGATTAGATGTATAGTGTGGATGATGATTGTTTGCAGAGAACAGTAGAACAAGTATTGCAGTAGATTATATTTCAGATGTAAAGAATTGGACCGGGGTCCACAGTTCACTAGTGGTGTCTCTCCCATAAGATAAATAGCATGTTGGGTGAACAAATTACGGTTGGGCAATTGACAAATAGAGAGGGCATGACCATGCACATACATATTATGATGAGTATTGTGAGATTTAATTGGGCATTACGATAAAGTACATAGACCGCTATCCAGCATGCATCTATGCCTAAAAAGTCCACCTTCACATTATCATCCGAACCCCTCCAAGTATTAAGTTGCTAACAACGGACAATTGCATTAAGTATTGCGCGTAATGTAATCAATAACTACATCCTCGGACATAGTATCAATGTTTTATCCCTAGTGGCAACAGAGACATCCATAACCTTAGAGGTTTCGTCACTCCCGCATTCACGGAGACATGAACCCACTATCGAGGATAAATACTCCCTCTTGGAGTTAAGAGTAAAAACTTGGCCGAGCCTCTACTAATAACGGAGAGCATGCAAGATCATAAACAACACATAGATATAAATTGATAATCAACATAACATAGTATTCTCTATTCATCGGATCCCAACAAACACAACATATAGCATTACAGATAGATGATCTTGATCATGTTAGGCAGCTCACAAGATCCGACAATGAAGCATAATGAGGAGAAGACAACAATCTAGCTACTGCTATGGACCCATAGTCCAGGGGTGAACTACTCACTTATCACTCCGGAGGCGACCATGACGGTGTAGAGTCCTCCGGGAGATGAATCCCCTTTCCGGCAGGGTGCCGGAGGCGATCTCCTGAATCCCCCGAGATGGGATTGGCGGCGGCGGCGTCTCTGGAAGGTTTTCCGTATCGTGGCTCTCGTGCATCGGGGTTTCGCGACGAAGGCTATTTGTAGGCGGAAGGGCAGGTCAGGGGGCGTCACGAGGGGCCCAGGAGACAGGCCGGCGCGGCCAAGGGCTGGGCCGCGCCGCCCTACCTCCTGGCTGCCTCGTGGCCCCACTTCGTTAGCTCTCCGGTCTTCTGGAAGCTTCGTGTGAAAATAGGCCCCTGGGCGTTGATTTCGTCCAATTCCGAAAATATTTCCTTACTAGGATTTCTGAAACCAAAAATAGCAGAAAACAGCAACTGGCTCTTCGGCATCTTGTTAATAGGTTAGTTCCGGAAAATGCATAAATATGATGTAAAGTATGCATAAAACATGTAGATATCATCAATAATGTGGCATGGAACATAAGAAATTATCGATACGTCGGAGACGTATCAGCATCCCCAAGCTTAGTTTCTGCTCGTCCTGAGCAGGTAAACGATAACAAAGATAATTTCTGGAGTGACATGCCATCATAACCTTGATCATACTATTGTAAGCATATGTGATGAATGCAGCGATCCAAACAATGTAAATGACATGAGTAAACAAATGAATCATATAGAAAGACTTTTCATGAATAGTACTTCAAGACAAGCATCAATAAGTCTTGCATAAGAGTTAACTCATAAAGCAATAAGTTCATAGTAAAGGCATTGAAGCAACACAAAGGAAGATTAAGTTTCAGCGGTTGCTTTCAACTTATAACATGTATATCTCATGGATAATTGTCAATGCAAAGTAATATAATAAGTGCAATATGCAAGTATGTAGGAATCAATGCACAGTTCACACAAGTGTTTGCTTCTTGAGGTGGAGAGAGATAAGTGAACTGACTCAACATAAAAGTAGAAGAATGGTCCTTCAAAGAGGAAAGCATCGATTGCTATATTTGTGCTAGAGCTTTGGATTTGAAAACAAGAAACAATTTTGTCAACGGTAGTAATAAAGCATATGTGTTATGTAAATTATATCTTACAAGTTGCAAGCCTCATGCATAGTATACTAATAGTGACCGCACCTTGTCCTAATTAGCTCGGATTACCTGGATTATCATCGCAATGCACATGTTTTAACCAAGTGTCACAAAGGGGTACCTCTATGCCGCCTCGTACAAAGGTCTAAGGAGAAAGCTCGCATCGGATTTCTCGCTATTGATTATTCTCAACTTAGACATCCATACCGGGACAACATAGACAACGGATAATGGACTCCTCTTTTATGCATAAGCATTCAACAATTATTAATTTTCTCATATGAGATTGAGGATATTTGTCCAAAACTCGAAACTTCCACCATGGAGCATGGCTTTAGTTAGCGGCCCAATGTTCTTCTCTAACATTATGCAATGCTCTAACCATTTTGGTGGTAAATCTCCCTTACTTCGAGACAAGATGAACATGCATAGCAACTCACATGATATTCAACAAAGAGTAGTTGATGGCGTCCCCAGAAACATGGTTATCGCACAACAAGCAACTTAATAAGAGATAAAGTGCATAAGTGCATATTCAATACCACAATAGTTTTTAGGCTATTTGTCCCATGAGCTATATATTGCAAAGGTAGAGGATAGAAATTTAAAGGTAGCACTCAAGAAATTTACTTTGGAATGGCGGAGAAATACCATGTAGTAGGTAGGTATGGTGGACACAAATGGCATAGTGGTTGGCTCAAGTATTTTGGATGCATGAGAAGTATTCCCTCTCGATACAAGGTTTAGGCTAGCAAGGCTATTTGAAACAAACACAAGGATGAAGCGGTGCAGCAAAACTCACATAAAAGACATATTGTAAACATTATAAGACTCTACACCGTCTTCCTTGTTGTTCAAACTCAATACTAGAAATTATCTAGACTTTAGAGAGACCAAATATGCAAACCAAATTTTAGCATGCTCTATGTATTTCTTCATTAATAGGTGCAAAGTATATGATGCAAGAGCTTAAACATGAGCACAACAATTGCCAAGTATCACATTATCCAAGACATTTTAGCAATTACTACATGTATCATTTTCCAATTCCAACCATATAACAATTTAACGAAAAAGAAACTTCGCCATGAATATTATGAGTAAAGCCTAAGGACATATTTGTCCATATGCAACAGCGGAGCGTGTCTCTCTCCCACACAAAGAATGCTAGGATCCATTTTATTCAAACAAAACAAAAACAAAAACAAACCGACGCTCCAAGCAAAGCACATAAGATGTGATGGAATAAAAATATAGTTTCAGGGGAGGAACCTGAAAATGTTGTCGATGAAGAAGGGGATGCCTTGGGCATCCCCAAGCTTAGACGCTTGAGTCTTCTTGAGATATGCAGGGGTGAACCTCCGGGGCATCCCCAAGCTTAGAGCTTTCACTCTCCTTGATCATGTTGTATCATCTCCCTCTCTTGATCCTTGAAAACTTCCTCCACACGAAACTCAAAACAACTCATTAGAGGATTAGTGCACAATTAAAATATACATGTTCAGAGGTGACATAATCATTCTTAACACTTCTGGACATTGCACAAAGCTACTGAAAGTCAATGGAATCGAAAAATCCATCGAACATATCAAAACAGGCAATGCGAAATAAAAGGCAGAATCTGTCAAAACAGAACAGTTCGTAAATACGAATTTTATTGAGGCACCAGACTTGCTCAAATGAAAATGCTCAAATTGAATGAAAGTTGAGTACATATCTGAGGATCACTCACATAAATTGGCATAATTATCTGAGTTACCTACAGAGAATTTTTCCCAGATTCGTGACAGCAAAGAAATCTGTTTCTGCGCAGTAATCCAAATCTAGTATGAACCTTACTATCAACGACTTTACTTGGCACAACAAAGCACAAAACTAAGATAAGGAGAGGTTGCTACATTAGTAAACAACTTCCAAGACACAAAATAAAAACAAAGTACTGTAGTAAAAACATGGGTTGTCTCCCATAAGCGCTTTTCTTTAACGCCTTTCAGCTAGGCGCAGAAAGTGTGTATCAAGTATTATCAAGGGATGGTGCATCTACAGCGGGGTGTGGAGTTTTCTCAACTATGCATTTTATCTTTTCTATGTGAGTTTCAGAGGCTCCCTTTTCATTAGTCTTAGGTTTGCTACTCTCATCAAACAAATCTTTAGGAACAATCCAATCAAAATTCTTTTCTAGTGCCTCGCACATTCCCAAGAGCTTGCAAGGTATTGATGTTTTAATATCCCCCTCATAATTAACTTCATTAGTGTACTTTTGTCTATCTTTTTCCATCTTCTCAAGGGTATTGGCAAAGTTGGTATAAGAGCCTAGCATATTATATTTAGTGAAGACTTTTCTAGCTTCTCTTGCTATTCCCCCAAATTCTTTAAGAAGGGTTTCTAATACAAAATCTTTCTTTTCTCCTTCTTCCATATCACTGAGTGTAAGAAACATATGTTAAATCACAGGATTAAGATTAACAAATCTAGCTTCTAACGCGTGTACTAAAGAAGCAACAGCAATTTCATAAGTAGGAGCAAGTTCTACCAAGTGTCTATCTTCAAAATCTTCAACCGTACTAATATGAGTGAAACAATCTTCTATATTATCTTTCCCAAGGATAGACCCTCGGCCTACCGGTACATCTTTAAGAACAAACTTAGGAGGAAACATGATGAAATAAGTAAAGTAAATGCAAGTAACTAATTTTTTTGTGTTTTTGATATAGCAAACAAGATAGCAAATAAAGTAAAACTAGCAACTAATTTTTTTGTATTTTGATTTAGTGCAGCAAACAAAGTAGTAAATAAAATAAAGCAAGACAAAAACAAAGTAAAGAGATTGGGATGTGGAGACTCCCCTTGCAGCGTGTCTTGATCTCCCCGGCAACGGCGCCAGAAATTTAGCTTGACACGCGTACAACACGCGACCGATGGGAACCCCAAGTGGAAGGTGTGATGCGTACGACAGTAAGTTTCCCTCAGTTGGAAACCAAGGTTTATCGAACCAAGTAGGAGTCAAGAAGCACGTTGAAGGTTGATGGCGGCGAGATGTAGTGCGGCGCAACACCAGGGATCCCGGCGCCAACGTGGAACCTGCACAACACAAACCAAGTACTTTGCCCCAACGAAACAGTGAGGTTGTCAATCTCACCGGCTTGCTGTAACAAAGGATTAGATGTATAGTGTGGATGATGATTGTTTGCAGAGAACAGTAGAACAAGTATTGCAGTAGATTGTATTGCAGATGTAAAGAATTGGACCGGGGTCCACAGTTCACTAGTGGTGTCTCTCCCATAAGATAAATAGCATGTTGGGTGAACAAATTATAGTTGGGCAATTGACAAATAGAGAGGGTATGACCATGCACATACATATTATGATGAGTATTGTGAGATTTAATTGGGCATTACGACAAAGTACATAGACCGCTATCCAGCATGCATCTATGCCTAAAAAGTCCACCTTCGAGGTTATCATCCGAACCCCTCCAAGTATTAAGTTGCTAACAACAGGACAATTGCATTAAGTATTGCGCGTAATGTAATCAATAACTACATCCTCGGACATAGCATCAATGTTTTATCCCTAGTGGCAACAAGCACATCCATAACCTTAGAGGTTTCGTCACTCCCCGCATTCACGGAGACATGAACCCACTATCGAGCATAAATACTCCCTCTTGGAGTTAAGAGTAAAAACTTGGCCAGAGCCTCTACTAATAACGGAGAGCATGCAAGATCATAAACAACACATATATATAAATTGATAATCAACATAACATAGTATTCTCTATTCATCGGATCCCAACAAACACAACATATAGCATTACAGATAGATGATCTTGATCATGTTAGGCAGCTCACAAGATCCGACAATGAAGCATAATGAGGAGAAGACAACCATCTAGCTACTGCTATGGACCCATAGTCCAGGGGTGAACTACTCACTCATCACTCCGGAGGCGACCATGGCGGTGTAGAGTCCTCCCAGGAGATGAATCCCCTCTCCGGCAGGGTGCCGGAGGCGATCTCCCGAATCCCCCGAGATGGGATTGGCGGCGGCGGCGTCTCCGGAAGGTTTTCCATATCGTGGCCCCTGCGATCGGGGGTTTCGCGACGAAGGCTATTTGTAAGCGGAAGGGCAGGTCAGGGGGCGTCACGAGGGGCCCAGGAGACGAGGCCGGCGCGGCCAAGGGCTGGGCCGCGCCGCCCTACCTCCCTGGCTGCCTCGTGGCCCCACTTCGTTAGCTCTCCGGTCTTCTGGAAGCTTCGTGTGAAAATAGGCCCCGGGCGTTGATTTCGTCCAATTCCGAGAATATTTCCTTACTAGGATTTCGAAACCAAAAACAGCAGAAAACGACAATCGGCTCTTCGGCATCTTGTTAATAGGTTAGTTCCGGAAAATGCATAAATATGATGTAAAGTATGCATAAAACATGTAGATATCATCAATAATGTGGCATGGAACATAAGAAATTATCGATACGTCGGAGACGTATCAGGGGGAGGCTAGGGTTTGGGGAGACGGAGAAGCTAGGGTGCCGGCCTTGGTGCCTCTTTGTGGTGCGGCCAAGGTGGTGGCCGGCCCCCTCCTCTCTCCCTCATTATATAGGTGGAACCCCAAGGGTTAGCCCTAGAATCCGAATAAGAGTCCAACTCCCAAACCTTCCAAAGGGTCAAACCTAGGGGGAGTGGGACTCCCCCTTTCCTTCTTACTTGGCCGGCCAAGGAGGTGGAGTCCTCCATGGACTCCACCCTCCCACTTGGTTGGCAAGTTAGGGTTGGTGGAGTCCAATCGGGACTCCACCTTCCATGGTGATTTCTTTCGGAAGGTTTTAGAACATTCTAGCATCTTCCATAAATGCACTGGATCATTTCCAAACATGGAAAGTGACTTCCTATATATGAATCTTATTATCCGAACCATTCTGGACCTCCTCGTGATGTCCTGGATCCCATCCGAGACTCCGAACAAAATGCGAACTCCATTCCATATTCCATATCTACTTAAAACGACATCAAACCTTAAGTGTGTCACCGTACGATTCATGAACTATGTAGACATGGTCGAGACTCCTCTCCGACCAATAACCAATAGCGGGATCTGGAGATCCATAATGGCTCCCACATATTCAACGATAACTTAGTGATCGATTGAACCATTTACATACGATACTGATTCCCTTTGTCACGCGATATTTTACTTGTCCGAGGTTTGATCATCGGTATCTCCATACCTTGTTCAACCTCGTCTCCGACAAGTACTCTTTACTCGTACCATGTCATATCATCTCTTGTGAACCAGTCACATGCTTGCAAGCTAATCAGACGACATTCCACCGAGAGGGCCCAGAGTATATCTATCCGTCATCGGGATGGACAAATCCCACTCTTGATCCATATGCCTCAACTCATACTTCCCGAATACTTAATCCCATCTTTATAACCACCCATTTACGCAGTGGCGTTTGATGTAATCAAAGTACCCTTCTGGTATAAGTGATTTACATGATCTCATGGTCGAAGGACTAGGTAACTATGTATCGAAAGCTTATAGCAAATTGAACTTAATGACGTGATCTTATGCTACGCTTATTTGGGTGTGTCCATTATATCATTCATCTAATGACATAATCTTGTTATTAATAACATCCAGTATTCATGATCACGAAACTATGATCATCTATTAATCAACAAGCTAGTTATACAATAGGCTTACTAGGGACTCCTTGTTGTTTACATAACACACATGTATCAATGTTTCGGTTAATACAATTATAGCATGGTATGCAAATATTTATCATAAACACAAAGATATATAATAACCACTTAATTATTGCCACTTGGGCATATCTCCAACAGTCTCCTACTTGCACTAGAGTCAATAATCTAGATTACATTGTAAGGTACCTAACACCCATGGTATTCTGGTGTTGGTCATGCTTTGCCCTAGGGAGAGCTTTAGTCAACGGATCTGCCACATTCAGATCTGTGTGTACTTTGCAAATCTTTACTTCACCATCTTCGATGTACTCGCGAATCGAATGAAAACGCAGCTTGATATGCTCCAGCTTCTTGTGTGACCTTGGTTCTTGTGCATTGGTGATGGCACCCATGTTGTCACAATAGATGACTAATGGGTCCAACGCACTAGGAACCACACGAAGCTCAACAATGAACCTCTTCATCCATACCGCTTCCGATGAAGCCTCCGAAGCTGCTATGTATTCCGATTCAGTTGAAGACTTCGCCACTGTGCACTGCTTGGAACTCATCCAGCTTACTGCAGCACCATTCAATATAAACACGTACCCAGACTGAAACTTAGAGTCATCAGGATCAGTATTCCAACTTGCATCGATGAAACTGGTTACAACTAGCTCTTGGTCACCGCCATAACAAAGAAACATATCCTTAGTCATTTTCTAGTACTTCAGGATATTCTTGACCGCTGTCCAGTGTTCCATTCCTGGATCACTTTGATATCTGTTGGTCAAACTAACAGCATGTGCGATATCCGGTCTAGTACACAGCATGGCATACATGATAGAGCCTACTGCCGAGGCATAGGGGATCTTGTTCATCCTCTCTCTTTCTTCTGCCGTAGCTGGACCTTGAGTTTTACTCAAGACCTTACCTGGCAACATAGGTAAGAACCCTTTCTTGTTTTCATCCATTCTAAACTTTTTTAAAATCTTGTCCAGGTATGTACTCTGTGAAAGCCCTATTAGGCGTTTTGATCTATATCTATAAATCTTGATGCCTAAAATGTACGCTAATTCACCAAGGTCTTTCATTGAAAAACACTTATTCAAATAACCTTTTACACTGCTTAATAGTTCTATATCATTCCCAGTCAATAATATGCCATCTACATATAATATCAGGAATGCTACAGAGCTTCCACTCACTTTCTTGTAAATACAGGCCTCGCCATGAGTCTGTATAAACCCGAAGTCTTTGGTCACCTTATCAAAGCATCGGTTCCAACTTCGGGATGCTTGCTTCAGTCCATAAATGGAACGCTAAAGTTTGCATAACTTGTCAGCATTTTTAGGATCGACAAAATCTTTGGGTTGTATCATATACAAATCTTCCTCAATGTCACCATTAAGGAACGCCGTCATAATCTAAAAATGCAGCTATTGCTAACAAAATTCTCACAGACTTTAGCTTCACTACAGGTGAGAAAGTCTCATATCTGTTTTTCTCTTGAAGATCCATTTATTCTCGGCAGCCTTGCGGCTATCAGGTAAGTCTACCAAATTCCACACTTGGTTATCATACATAGATCCCATTTCGGATTTCATGGCTTCTTGCCAATTGTTGGAATCTGGGCTCATCATCGCTTCTTCATACGTCGCAGGGTCTTCATCATTGTTATCCACAATCATGACATTTAGACAGGGATCATACCAATCAGGAGTGATACGCTCCTCGTTGATCTCGCGAGGTTCGATAGCTTCCTCGTTCGAAGTTTCAAGATCATTATCATTTGCTTCCTCTCCTATCGGTGCAGGCTGCACAGGAACATCTTCCGGTACTGCGCTACTCTGATCTACGAGAGAAGGTTCAATAACCTCGTCGAGTTCTACTTTCCTTCCAGTCACTTCTTTAGTGAGAAACTCCTTCTCAAGAAAGGATCTGTTTTTGGCAACAAAGATTTTGCCTTCGGATCTGTGATAGAAAGTGTACCCAATAGTTTCTTTAGGGTATCCTATGAAGACGCATTTCTCCGCTTTGCGTTCTAGCTTGTCAGGTTGTAACTTTTTTACATAAGCTTCGCAACCCCAAACTTTAAGGAACGACAGCTTAGGTTTCTTCCCAAATCTGCACTCGTGCATCTGAACCTTGTCGTGCTCTAGATGAGGATCTCCTCCCTTCGGTCTCCGGCGCCCTATCAGGGTTGTCGTGTCCAGCCGCGGCGGAGGCTCTGACTTCCGGTGTCTCCATTGTTTGTCATGTCAGAGGTAAGAGGAAACTCCTTTGCTCTACTATAGTGTTTGATTCATGTAGGTAGAGCTAGTTGGATTCGATAAGACCGTTTGTAATACTTAGATCTTGTTTGAGTAGACCGAGCAGCTACAGCTTGTTAACCGTAACACTCATCATTTTCATTCAATGGATCATGCTCGTGCACAAGAGAGCGGTCACGCGTGATGTTTTTCCTCATGTCACATACGGTCCTATGTTACAAGATCGGGAGAGGATTGCCAACCTAAACTATACTAGCACAATACCCGTACTTCGCTACGGAATCATAGTAACTACAACACATAATATATGATTATATTGCTCTATGGCTTTTCATAAATATTAACAGGATAGGGTTTCTTATGAATGCACAAGCTCTATAAAAAATATGTATTGGATGATATTTGGTTATCCTGAACGATATTTAGATACAACTAATTAATATTGTGTATACTGATTCAGAAAACCGAGCTAATCTGAATTTTCTTCCTTGTGTCAACACTAATACCAGGGCGCCTATAGGCTCCTTCATCATGGGTACTGCCAATTTCTAACTGTCCATTGTGGTCTCCCATTGTTAATTACTTATGCCTATATGTGTTCATTATTAGACTAATGCAGACTATTGTAAGTCCTGACTAACGTTGCTGCTAAGTTACGTTGCTTGAAGGAAATAGCATCACATTAGTATAAGAACGGATGCAGATGAGTAGGAGATGCAAGAGATGCCTATCCAACCTGTTATGGACGATTGGACGGTATTATTATCCATGGTATTTAATAAACCTATAGCGATGCATTATCAGGTGATGGCTTCAGCCAGTCCCATGATAAATCGAGTGGGCGGACATAGGTATGCGTGGATGAGCAGGCGAGGCCGTCGTCGCCATCAAGGAGGAAGATCTGGAGGCGCGCTGGGAGGCGCAGACGCACAGTGGAGGCCGCGCCCGTCAGCGTTTGCTGGCGGCAGTCCGCTCCGGCCGTCCACGAGGAAGATGGAGAGGCGTGGACGCGCTCCATACCCGCAGATCAACAACATTGATCCGTACTGCAGCTTGGAAATCCACGATGACCAGACCGGCATGTCCCTCTCCACTTCTCCAGGATATTGAGGCCGTGCATGCGGTTTTTCTTTCCGATCTGCCCAGCGTTCGCCTGCGTGCGTTTTCTCACGGGACCGTACGCGTGTTCACGTGCCTCTCTGCGGCCGGTTGACAATTTGACAACCACTCGGTTTCGTTTTCTCTTGCGATTGAGTAGGACCTAGGACGTACGAGTACGGGTCCTATCGCAAACTAATAGTAAACTAGGAAAAATACCCGTGCGTTGCATCGGGCGAAAATAAAACTTAAATATATCCGTGTTTTTTTAATGAATACTTCATACAAAATATGTATAATTTAATGTAAATAATCATTTGCATAAGTCAGTCTATTTAATTACAAATCTTCTTATTAGAACTAATTTATGTTTTTTTTAGGTTAACGTAAGTTTCGCTATTAAGTAATCGAGCTACATGTTGCTCCCTCTTTCATTTTTTAACAAATTATTTACATAGTTTACACTGGAAAATGTATCACTTTATATACAAAAATATACAAATGTTGCAATGAGTTGATTCCTTTTAAAAAATACATAATCCCTCCTTCACTAATGTAAGACATTTAGCTTTTTGTAGATTCACTTATTTTGATTCCTGCCTAGTAATACTTTTTAGGTGTGGATTCACTGTTTCTTTTTGGTTTGTGTCTGGTCCATCTTAAAATGTCTAAATGGTCTTAGTGAACAGAAGGAGTATTTTAGATCATAGATAATTTGACTATTTTTCTTGACCGGATGAATCCACATAAATGTCGAAGAAAAACAAATCCTTATCACTCGTGCTTAGCCCAACCAATGTACTGAAACAGCCTGAAGGAGGCGAGTGATCCTAGTCCAAGCAATACCGATATGACATATTCATGTCGTTGGTTCTACATCTCCTACTTCACCGCCGGCAGAATCCTCTTCCGACGGCACTTCCAATGTACTGAAACATTTGAGAGACATTGTTTTAACGAATGTGGTATGTAGAAGAATATGTAAGGTTTTCAGTATAGAAGCTAGAGGGCTAATAGGCATGCGCTTCTAATAGTATAGGGCATGAGAAGCAAAGCTGGATGAGCGATATGAAATAGTCACGTATTTTACTTTGATGCTTCAGTTGTCAACGGAAACAAATAGAGCTTGCTGCACATTTTAAAGAAAAAAATCAGTGGAATTTGCTTTCCTATGAACCAGGCTGGTATATCCGAGGCTATTAACTCATCCCATACACCCAGGACCCAGCATATGCATGCGGCGAGGTAGGTATGGAGTCCTGAGTATATACAGTTTACCTCCACTTTGATTGGAGACCCTGGCAGATGCCGACGCTGCTCTTGCCCTCGTATTTGTATTTTTGCTTAACTGAGACCCTGGGAAGTGCGACGCTACAAAGTAACAGCAGAAATACAAATTCATCTCACAATCTCTGTGTCTCCTCCCAACAATTGGTACCGCTGCTGCTCCCGCGTCACAAAGGTTGTCCCCAAATCCAACTTCAGCGCGGCAAGCAACCATCGGCGGGCTATCCCAGGACCGACCTTCTAGCTGAAGCTATGAGGAAATTCAGAATCGTTTGCAAGCACAAGAGAAATATGCAGGCGTTGACCCATGGAATCACATAATACTATCTCACTTCGTCACCCCCGATCTAACCAAGGAACTGCCGCCGGCAGACTCCCTGCGCCTCCGCACTTGCCACAGGGTCCCCCACGGCCGAGCGGTCCGTGCCTCACCGTTCTCGCCGGAGGAGGAAGAGGACAGGAGGCGGCCGCCACATTTTCCCCGTGCAGTTCAGCTCGTGGTCGGTCGCCCAGTTGTAAGAGCATCTCCACTCGTCCCCCCGAACAGGCCCCCGGCGAGCGTTTTTTCCATCCGGACGGCGTAATTCGGCTCAGTCGCGCCCCCGGTTCCTCGTTTTCGTCCGGATTTGGGCCTAAATTCATCCGGCAATCCCACGACATCCCCGGCCCCCCGGGGAGCTCTCGGGGACTCCGGACGAAACGAAAGCGCGCGAAACGGCGAGGAAACTTCCCGCGCGTCTGGTGGCCCCAACTTGTCGGCGAGAGAAACCGATCGTCGTCCTCATCGCATCGTCTTCCGCGCGCTGTAAGGCCTGCCGCCGGTCCGCATTCGCCGGCCACGCGGCGAGTTAATGTCGTCGTCTTCCGCGCACGCATCGTCTTCCGCGCGCACTAAAGGCTGCCGCCGGTCAGCTCGCCGCGGACGCGTCGCAATCCACGCGGCATTTAATCCCCGCGCCAGCCACGCCTATATACGCCGGTCCACTCGCCGCGAAGCGTACCCCCGTGCTCCACTCTCCCTCCACTCTCCCTCTACTCTCAAGATGACGTTCTATGACGATGACGGCGCAGCCAACAACGGCTTCCCCCGCCGGTCGCTCCACGCGTGGGAGGGGCACCTCCTCCACCAGGCGGGGTACCCCTGCCCGCCGGACACGAGGCCTCCCGGAGGCGGCTGGCGGCTAAGTGCCGGCGGCGTTCCAATCCCGCCGCCGCCGCGGGGCCATGCCCTCGACGTCGCCATCGAGGAGGCGAGGATGACGATGACCGACGAGGAGCGCGCCGACCCGCGCCACCACCCCGAGAACTACACGCGAGTGGAACTCCTACTTCCTCCGGCCGGTGGGAGCGGGAGCTGGCGGCCTACGACGGCCCGCCGCCTCCGCCTGCGCGCAACAACGCCGCGGGCCGCCGACGGTGGTGGAGCGCGCCGGAAAGGACGTTGGCGAACGTCATCGCGCACATCGAGGGCGGCAACTCCCCGGTGCTCACGATGCCCCCTCTATCGGCATCGAGGGCATCGGCGAGCCGCCGTCGGGGAAGCGTCTGGCAGCCACGGCGCATGGCTGCCAGCTCGTCGTCTTCCGGATCGGCGTCAAGGTCATCCTTGGCGCCGGTGAAGAGGAGGAGGCGACGTCGCCTTCGACGCCGGTGCGCGTCAAGAAGGAGCCGGCGTCTCCGCCGGCGACCGAGGGCGCAGCAGCGGCGCCCTCGTCATCCGAGAACAGCCTTCCGCGCCGCGAGCGGCCGGAAGAAGACGAAGAAAGAGGCCGCCGCAAGCCGGCTCGCCGAGGAGGAGGCGAAGCGCGCGGAGGACGCCGCGATGGCGGAGGCGATCGCCGGGTCGCTGCACGACATGGAGGAGGAGAAGCGCGCGGACGACGCCGCACCGGACCGGGCCAGGCGCGACCGGGAGCGCCGGGAGGCGGAGCAGCAGCAGCCGGCTGCCGGACCTGGCCGCCGCACGCCAACTCGCCGCCCGCGCCGCTCCAACCGCCAACGACGATGTCGCGCGGTACCGCCGTCCTCGCGACACCTCCATCCGGCGTCGCTGTCCCCGTCGTCGACCTCGAGTCCTCCGACGACGACCGGTACAAGCCATCCCCGGGGTGGGGAGACGCCGGCCGTGGCAGCAGCAGCCGAGGCCGCGCAGCCGAAGGCCAACGACGACGGCTCCGACGACGACGGCGGCGACTACACGGTGTTCTACCGCCATTTCGGCATGTAGAGCGCCGTGTTTTAAAATTAGCGTTTGAATTCTCCTAGCCGAATTCGAAATATAGTCGGATTCGGCCTCTATGTATGAACTCCTCCCGTAATGTAATAAATATCATTAAATTTAGTCTATATTCACCCGTTTTTAGCCGTAGTTTGTCAAGTTTCCATTTTTTAAATTCGCATCGTCGACTTCGCCTGGGCACGCGGCTGGGAAACTACTACTCCCCACGCCAAATCTTCCTCCAATCCGGACGAAAATTTCGCCGGATTTGGGCGTGGGGAGCGCCAACGAGTGGGGATGCTCTAACCGAAGTGGATTGTGGGCTAGGCGTTGCGGGGATGAGGGGAGTGGCCGTGTTTGACCCGTTTTTCCGCGGCCGATTTTCTAGCGTGGCCCGGTCGAGGGAGCGATGTGCACGGGCCTCGTGCGACGTACACGACGTACCCGTACGAACAACTGATCCGGATTTAATAGTTAAGATACAATTGCAACGATGTAGGGGCTAGCCAAATGCTTCGGATGAGAAGAACCCATTTCTATGTCCTTGTGAAAACGTTCAGGGAGAGAGGACTGCTAGTTGATAGCATCCACACCTCTGTCGAAGAACAAGTCATAATGTTTTTTCATGTCGTGAGTCATAACCAGAGGTTTAGAGTGATCCATAACACACTCAGGTGATCCACAGAGACCGTCTCTCGGTACTTCCAGCAGGTGTTGTATGTAGTTGGGGAGCTCAGAAGTGAAATGATCAAGCCACCATCAAACAACATACCACCCAATATCAAGAACAACTACAAGTGGTTCTCGTATTTCAGGGTGAATACAAAATCATGTGTGTTCTACTCATGATGCAATCATCCGGCTTGTCAAGGTCAGATGGGTTGCAAATTCCTGATGGTAAGTTCTACCTTGGAGATGTTGGATATGCATGCCGATCTGGTATTCTACCTCCCTTCACGAAAACAAGGTAACACCTCAACGAGTTTATTCCAAGGAACCGACCTCAAAATGAGAAAGAGTTATTCAATCTGAGAAACTCAAGCCTCGGAGTCACCATTGAGAGGGCCTTTGCTGCATTGAAGAATAGATTCAAGGTCCTTGACCAGAAACCCTTCCACACTTTTAACATTCTAGTGAAGCTGATCCTTGCTTGCTGCATTCTTCACAACTGAATCTTAGGTTGGGGCGAAGATGACTTCTTCAGAGATGTTGTCACTTTTGATGAAGTTGAGACCGGCCATAGCTTGGAGGCATGCGACAAATGAAGCCTAGAAGGAGAAGAGGCTCGAGTGGGGAAACGCAATGTGGGAGGCCAAAGGCCATGATACGCGTACAGCACGCGTCCGTTGGGAACCCCAAGAGGAAGGTGTGATGCGTACAGCGACAAGTTTTCCCTCAGTATGAAACCAAGGTTTATCGAACCAGTAGGAGCCAAGAAGCACGTTGAAGGTTGATGGCGGCGAGATGTAGTGCGGCGCAACACCAGGGATTCCGGCGCCAACGTGGAACCTGCACAACACAAACCAAGTACTTTGCCCCAACGAAACAGCGAGGTTGTCAATCTCACCGGCTTGCTGTAACAAAGGATTAGATGTATGATGTCTACGCCCCCTCCTTTTCCTGTAGACAGTGTTGGGCCTCCAAGAGCAGAGGTTTGTAGAACAGCAGCAAGTTTCAATTGTTTACTCATTGATTCGATAGTCTTGATGACCCACAAGTATAGGGGGTGTATCGTAGTATTTTCCCTTAACGGGGGCGCCGTTGCCCAAAGCTAATTGTTTACTCGCACAACAAGCAACTTCCCCGGCAACGGCGCCAGAAAAGTGCTTGATGTCTACGGGAGCTTCTATTCTTGTAGACAGTGTTGGGCCTCCAAGAGCAGAGGTTTGTAGAATAGCAGCAAGTTTCCCTTAAGTGGATCACCCAAGGTTTATCGATCTCAGGGAGGAAGAGGTCAAAGATATCCCTCTCTAGCAACCCTGCAACCACAAAGCAAGAAGTCTCTTGTGTCCCCAACACACCTAATACAATAGGTGCACTAGTTCGGCGAAGAGATAGTGAGATACAAGTAATATGGATGAGTGTGAGTGGTAATAGCAATCTGAATGAAATATGGCAGCGAGCAAACATTCAACAAAACAGTAGACAAACGGAGATTCGATGCTTGGAAGCAAGGCCCAGGGATCCTGCTTTCACTAGTGGACTCTCTCAACAACGATCACATAACAGGACTACTCTACACCCTCTTGTTGGATGATGAACACCACTAACTGTGTAGGATTACACGAACCCTCAAAGCCGGAGTTAACAAGCTCCACAATATTCAATGTTCATATTTAAATAACCTTAGAGTGTAAGATAGATCAACACAATCACACCGAGAACTAACATAGCATGCACACTGTCACCATCACACTATGAAGGAGGCATAGATCACATCAATACTATCATAGCAATAGTTAACTTCATAATCTACAAGAGATTACAATCATAGCCTATGCCAAGTACTAACACGGTTGCACACACTGTCACCATTACACCGTGCAGGAGGAATAAAACTACTTTAATAACATCACTAGAGTAGCACATAGATAATATTCAACTTGATCACAAAGAGAGAGAGATGAACCACATAGCTACAGCGGAGCCCTCAGCCCCGGGGGTGAATTACTCCCTCCTCATCATGGAGGCAGCGATGGCGGTGAAGATGGCGGTGGAGACGGCGGTGGAGATGGCTCCGGGGGCAATTCTCCGTCCCGGCAGGGTGCCGGAACAGAGACTTCTATCCCCCGAATTGGAGTTTCGCGATGTGGCGGCGCCCCTGGAGTCTTTCTGGAGTTTCGTCAAGCGGTGTCGAAGTTTTAGGTCACGACGGCTTAAATAGGCGAAGAGTCGGAGTCGGAAGAGTCCCGAGGCGACGACACCATAGGGTGGGGTGACCACCCTCCAGGCCACGCCGGCCTATGGTGAGGAGGCCCTGGGCCTCCCCCTGGCTTGCCCTTCTGGCTCCGTGAGTCTTCCAGCGAAATAGAATTTCTGTAATTTTTCTAGATTTTTCCGAGCACTTTGGTTTTTGGGCCTTTTCTCGCAATAAACGTACATAATAAACGAAACCGGCACCGTGGCATCTTGTTAATAGGTTAGTCCAATAAATGCCATAATATGATATAAAGTGCAAGCAAAATATGTAGGTATTGTCATAAAACAAGCATGGAACATCAGAAATTATAGATACGTTGGAGACGTATCAGCATCCCCAAGCTTAGTTCCTACTCGTCCTCGAGTAGGTAAACGATAAAAAGATAATTTCTGAAGTGACATGCTACCAAAATAATCTTGATCATACTATTGTAAATCATATGAGATGAATGCAGCGATTCGAAGCAATGTTAATGCAATGAGTAAATAATTAATCATATAGCAAAGACTTTTCATGAATAGTACTTTCAAGACAAGCATCAATGAGTCTTGCATAAGAGTTACTCATAAAGCAATAAATTCTTAGTAAAGACATTGAAGCAACACAATGGAAGATTAAGTTTCAGCGGTTGCTTTCAACTTGTAACATGTATATCTTATGGATAGTTGTCAATATAGAGTAATATAATAAGTGCAATATGCAAGTATGTAGGAATCAATGCACAGTTCACACAAGTGTTTGCTTCTTGAGGTGGAGAGAGATAGGTGAACTGACTCAACATAAAAGTAAAAGAAAGGCCCTTCGCAGAGGGAAGCATCGATTGCTATATTTGTGCTAGAGCTTTGATTTTGAAAACAAGAAACAATTTTGTCAACGGTAGTAATAAAGCATATGCATCATGTAAATTATATCCTACAAGTTGCAAGCCTCATGCATAGTATACTAATAGTGCCCGCACCTTGTCCTAATTAGCTTGGACTACCGGGATTATTGCAATGCACATGTTTTAACCAAGTATCACAAAGGGGTACCTCTATGCCGCTCCGTACAAAGGTCTAAGGAGAAAGCTCGCATTGGATTTCTCGCTATTGATTATTCTCAACTTAGACATCCATACCGGGACAACATAGACAACAGATAATGGACTCCTCTTTTATGCATAAGCATGTAGCAACAATTAATTTTCTCATATGAGATTGACGATATATGTCCAAAACTGAAACTTCCACCATGGATCATGGCTTTAGTTAGCGGCCCAATGTTCTTCTCTAACAATATGCACGCTCTAACCATAAGGTGGTAGATCGCCCTTACTTCAGACAAGACGAACATGCATAGCAACTCACATGATATTCAACAAAGAGTAGTTGATGGCGTCCCCAGGAACATGGTTATCGCACAACAAGCAACTTAATAAGAGATAAAGTGCATAAGCAACTTCCCCGGCAACGGCAACGGCGCCAGAAAATAGTCTTGATGACCCACAAGTATAGGGGGTGTATCGTAGTATTTTCGATAAGTAAGAATGTCGATCCCAACGAGGAGCAGAAGGTGTTGACAAGCAGTTTCGATGAAGGATTCCCTGTAAATGCTCACAAACAAGTATTCGGGGGTTTTGATGTAACAGTTGAATAAAGTACGAGTAAGTAAAGTGCGAGAGTAACAATTGCAGCGAGTGGCCCAATCCTTTTTAGCACAAAGGACAAGCCGGGTTGTTTACTTATAATGACCAAACGTTCTCGAGGACACACGGGATTTTAGTCTAGTGGTTTCGCTACATACGGCTAATTAATCTTCATTGTTTTGATAAGTGTTATGTGGGTGAACCTATGCTAATGTACCGCCCTTCCTAGGACTAATACAAACTTGTGATTATACCCCTTGCAAGCATCCACAACTACAAGAAAGTAATTAAGAATAAATCTAACCACAACCTTAAACTCTGAGATCCTGCTATCCCTCCTGCATCGATATACCAACGGGGGTTTAGGTTTATGTCACTCCGGCAACCCCGCAATTAGCAAACGAATACAAGATGCATTCCTCTAGGCCCATGAAGGTGAAGTGTCATGTAGTCGACGTTCACATGACACCACTAGAAGAATAACACCACAACTTAAATATCATACCATTGAATATTACTCAACCATAGTTCACTACTAACATTTAGACTTCACCCATGTCCTCAAGAACTAAACGAACTACTCACGAGACATCATATGGAACATGATCAAAGGTGATATGATGATGAATAACAATCTGAACATAAACTTGGTTCAATGGTTTCACTCAATAGCATCAACAACAAGTAGAAATCGATACCGGGAGAGTTTCCCTATCAAACAATCAAGATCAAACCCAAATTGCTACGGCGGTGACGGTGTCCAGCGGTGGAGACGGCGGTGATGATGGTGGAGATGATGATGATGGTGATGGAGATGATGTCCAGCTCGATGACGGTGACGATGGCGTCGATTTCCCCTCCGGGAGGGAATTTCCCCAGCCGGATTCCTCGCCCGCCGGAGAGCTCTTTTCTCTCTGGTGTTCTCCGCCCCGCAGAGGCGGCTGTAACTCTTCGTGAGGTACCCTCTCGTGGCTTAGGTTTTCGGGACGAAGGGTTTCGCGAAGAAAAGGAGGCGAAAGGGGCTGTGGGGCCCCCAAACCACATGGTGGCGCGGCCGGGCCATGGGCCGCGCCGGCCTCGTGGTCCGGCCCCACCTTGGGCCTTCTCGCCTCCTCCTTCTGGCTTCCTTCGTCATCTTGAAAAATAGGATTTTTGGTATAATTTCCTTCCATAGTTGATCTTCCGAAATATTGCGTTCTGACGGTGGTTTTTCCAGCAGAATCCTGGCTCCGGTGCTTGATCCTCCAATAATGATGAAACATGCAAAATAGATGAAATAACATAAGTATTGTATCCAAATATGAAATATATCAATGAATAACAGCAAATTATGATATAAAATAGTGATGCAAATTGGACGTATCAACTCCCCCAAGCTTAGACTTCGCTTGTCCCCAAGCGAAACCGAACTCAGTAAACAGGACCACATGTTTATGGAGTGAAGAGTCGATAAATAAAATACGGACAAGAAGCATCATATTCATTCACACAAGACATTATAGTAAACAACTTCCTCATATAACTCAACTTGAAACAAGTATAAGGTAATCACAAATAAAGGTGCGTAAGAAATCATAGTTGGTGATGGCAAACTTCGTTCTTGGTCAGAGAACAATTAACAGATTATATTTATCTCATTGAGCAGCGCTCTCATGTTAAAGTTTATAAGGCACAACTTGCATACTCAATCATAATAGTCTCCTCATAATCATTGATAACTTGCAAAGTTATATTCATTCAGATAAAACTTGAACTAAACAAAGAAGAATAAAAGACATGATGAAGCAAATCACAATATAATGGTTTGATCACAACTACTCAAATGCTTGCTTGAGATGGAGGGAAATAGGTTTACTGACTCAACATAATAGTAAAAGACAGGCCCTTCGCAGAGGGAAGCAGGGATTAAATCATGTGCTAGAGCTTTTTCAGTTTTGAAATCATATAAAGAGAATAAAAGTAACATTTTGAGAGGTGTTTATTGTTGTCAACGACTGGTAGTGGGTACTCTAACCCCCTTGCCAGACAACCTTCAAAGAGCGGCTCCCATATTATTTTCATTTTATGTGGCACTCCTTCCAACCTTTCTTTCACAAACCATGGCTAACCGAATCCTCGGTGCCTCGCCAACAATCTCATACCATGAAGGAGTGCCTTTTTATTTTGGTTTTATTATGATGATGACACTCCCCCAACCTTTTCTTACACAAGCCATGGCTAACCGAATCCTTCGGGTGCCGTCCATCAATCACATACCATGGAGGAGTGTCTATTTAGTTTAATTAATTTGGGACTGGGAATCCCATTGCCAGCTCTTTTTGCAAAATTGTTGGATAAGCGGATGAAGCCACTAATCCATTGGTGAAAGTTGCCCAACAAGATTGAAAGATAAAACACATGCCTATTGATTGCTCATTGATAGGGTAGTATAACCCAAATTTATTGATTCGACACAAGGGGAGGTAAAGAATACTTATAAGCCTTAACAACTGAGTTATCAATTCAGCTGCACCTGGAAAAGCACTAGCAACAGGGGTGATGTGAAAGTAGCAGTAATATGAGAGCAGTAGTAACGAAGTAACACAGCAGCGAGTAATAGCAATATGAGAGCAATGGCACCGTAAAATAGTTGATACTACTTCCAATGACATGTAGAACGAGTATGTAATGATGAGAGATGGACCGGGGTTCCCAGCGATCTACACTAGTGGTAACTCTCCAATAAGTGACAAGTGTTGGGTGAACAAATTACAGTTGGGCAATTGATAGGAATCAAAGCATTAAGATAGAACATCAGGCTTATTAATTATGTAGGCATGTTTTCCAATATAGTCGTACGTGCTCGCAATGAGACAATGTATAGTCTTATAATGCTTGTAATATGTCTTTTATGTAAGTTTTGCTGTACTAGTTCATACTTGTGTTTGTTTCAAACTACCTTGCTAGCCTAAACCTTGTATCGAGAGGGAATACTTCTCATGCATCCAAAATCCTTGAGCCAACCACTATGCCATTTGTGTCCACCATACCTACCTACTACATGGTATTTCTCCGCCATTCCAAAGTAAATTGCTTGAGTGCTACCTTTAAATTTCCATTCTCCACCTTTACAATATATAGCTCATGGGACAAATAGCTTAAAAACTATTGTGGTATTGAATATGTACTTATGCATTTTATCTCTTATTAAGTTGCTTGTTGTGCGATAACCATGTTCACTGGGGACGCCATCAACTACTCTTTGTTGAATTTCATGTGAGTTGCTATGCATGTTCGTCTTGTCTGAAGTAAGAGCGATCTACCACCTTATGGTTAGAGCATGCATATTGTTAGAGAAGAACATTGGGCCGCTAACTAAAGCCATGATCCATGGTGGAAGTTTCAGTTTTGGACATATATCCTCAATCCCATATGAGAAAAATAATTGTTGCTACATGCTTATGCATAAAAGAGGAGTCCATTATCTGTTGTCTATGTTGTCCCGGTATGGATGTCTAAGTTGAGAATAATCAATAGCGAGAAATCCAATGCGAGCTTTCTCCTTAGACCTTTGTACGAGGCGGCATAGAGGTACCCCTTTGTGACACTTGGTTAAAACATGTGCATTGCGATGATCCCGGTAGTCCAAGCTAATTAGGACAAGGTGCGGGCACTATTAGTATACTATGCATGAGGCTTGCAACTTGTAAGATATAATTTACATGATACATATGCTTTATTACTACCGTTGACAAAATTGTTTCTTGCTTTCAAAACCAAAGCTCTAGCACAAATATAGCAATCAATGCTTCCCTCTCGCGAAGGGCCTTTTCTTTTACTTTTATGTTGAGTCAGTTTACCCATTTCTCTCTATCTTAGAAGCAAACACTTGTGTTAACTGTGCATTGATTCTTACATACTTGCTTATTGCACTTGTTATATTGCTTTGCATTGACAACTATCCATAAGATATACATGTTACAAGTTGAAAGCAACCGCTGAAACTTAATCTTCCATTGTGTTGCTTCAATACCTTTTACTAAGAATTTATTGCTTTATGAGTAACTCTTATGCAAGACTTATTGATGCTTGTCTTGAAAGTACTATTCATGAAAAGTCTTTGCTATATGATTCAATTGTTTACTCATTGCATTTACATTGTTTCGAATCGCTGCATTCATCTCATAAGCTTTACAATGGTATGATTAAGATTATGTTGGTAGCATGTCACCTCGTAAATTATCTTTTATCGTTTACTCCGCTCGGGACGAGCGTAAACTAAGCTTGGGGATGCTGATACGTCTCCGACGTATCGATAATTTCTTATGTTCCATGCCACATTATTGATGATATCTACATGTTATATGCACATTTTATGTCATATTTATGTGTTTTCTGGAACTAACCTATTAACAAGATGCCGAAGTGCCAGTTGATGTTTTCTGCTGTTTTTGGTTTCAGAAATCCTAGTAAAGAAATATTCTCGGAATCGGACGAAATCAACGCCCAGGTTCCTATTTTGCCCGGAAGCATCCAGAACACACGAGAACCGCCAGAGAGGGGGCACAGGGCCACCAAACCCTAGGCCGGCGCGGCCAGGGGGGGCCCGCGCTCCCCTATAGTGTCGGCGCCCCTTCGACCTTCTGACGCCGCCTCTTCGCCTATATAAAGCCCCTGGACCTAAAACCTCGATACGAAAAAGCCACGGTACGAGAAACCTTCCGCAGCCGCCGCCATCGCGAAGCCAAGATCCGGGGGACAGAGTCTCTGTTCCGGCACGCCGCCGGAACGGGGAAGTGCCCCCGAAGGCTCCTCCATCGACACCGCTGCCATCTCCACCGCCATCTTCATCACCGCCGCTGCTCCCATGAGGAGGGAGTAGTTCTCCATCGAGGCTCGGGGCTGTACCGGTAGCTATGTGGTTCATCTCTCTCCTATGTACTTCAATACAATAATCTCATGAGCTGCCTTACATGATTGAGATTCATATGATGATGCTTGTAATCTAGATGTCGTTATGCTAGTCAAGTGAATTTTACTTATGTGATCTCCGGAGACTCCTTGTCCCACGTGTGTAAAGGTGACAAGTGTGTGCACCATGTGGGTCTCTTAGGCTATATTTCACGGAATACTTATTCACCGTTATGAATGGCATAGTGAAGTGCTTATTTATATCTCTTTATGATTGCAATGTGTTTTGTATCACAATTTATCTATGTGCTACTCTAGTGATGTTATTAAAGTAGTTTTATTCCTCCTGCACGGTGTAATGGTGACAGTGTGTGCATCCGTGTTAGTACTTGGCGTAGGCTATGATTATGATCTCTTGTAGATTATGAAGTTAACTATTGCTATGATGGTATCGATGTGTTCTATACCTCTTTTCTTAGCATGAAGGTGACAGTGTGCATGCTACGTTAGTACTTGGTTTAGTCTTATTGATCTATCTTACACTCTAAGGTTATTTAAATATGAACATTGAATTGTGGAGCTTGTTAACTCCGGCATTGAGGGTTCGTGTAATCCTACGCAATGTGTTCATCATCCAACAAGAGAGTGTAGAGTATGCATTTATCTATTCTCGTTATGTGATCAATGTTGAGAGTGTCCACTAGTGAAAGTGTAATCCCTAGGCCTTGTTCCTAAATATCGCTATCGCTGCTTGTTTACTCGTTTTACCGTGTTACTACCGCTGCGTTACTACCGCTTGTTTACTGTCCTGGGCAAAGCACTTTTCTGGTGCCGTTGCTACTGCTTATATATATTCATACCACCTGTATTTCACTATCTCTTCGCCAAACTAGTGCACCTATTAGGTGTGTTGGGGACACAAGAGACTTCTTGGCTCCTACTGGTTCGATAAACCTTGGTTTCATACTGAGGGAAAACTTGCCGCTGTACGTATCACACCTTCCTCTTGGGGTTCCCAACGGACGCGTGCTGTACGCGTATCAAGCTCTTTTTCTGGCGCCGTTGCCGGGGAGATCAAGACACGCTGCAAGGGGAGTCTCCACTTCCAATCTCTTTACTTTGTGTTTGCTTGCTCTACTTTTATTTACTACTTTGTTTGCTGCATTATATCAAAATACAAAAAAAATTTAGTTGCTAGTTTTACTTTATCTGCCATCTTGTTTGCTATATCAAAAACACAAAAAAAATTAGTTACTTATATTTGCTTTACTTGTTTCATCATGTTCCCTTTTAATTTTACCGTAAAAAACATGCCGGTAGGACGCGGGTCTATAATTGGGAGAAATAATATAGAAGAATTTTTCAACCATGTTAGTACCGTTGATGATTTTGAAGATAGACACTTGGTAGACCTTGCTCCTACTTATGAAATTGCTGTTGCTTCTTTAGTACACGCGTTAGAAGCTAGATTTGTTAATCTTAATCCTGTGATTCAACATATGTTTCTTACACTCAGTGATATGGAAGAAGGAGAAAAGAAAGATTTTGTATTAGAAACCCTTCTTAAAGAATTTGGGGGAATAGCGAGAGAAGCTAGAAAAGTCTTCACTAAATATAATATGCTAGGCTCTTATACCAACTTTGCCAGTACCCTTGAGAATATAGAAAAGGATAGACAAAAGTACACTAATGAAGTTAATTATGAGGGGGATATTAAAACATCAATACCTTGCAAGCTCTTGGGAATGTGTGAGGCACTAGAAAAGAATTTTGATTGGATTGTCCCTGAAGATTTGTTTGATGAGAGTAGCAAGCCCAAGACTAATGAAAAGGGAGCCTCTGAAACTCACATAGAAAAGATAAAATGCATAGTTGAGAAAACTCCACGCCCCGCTGAAGATGCACCACCCTTTGATAATACTTGATACACACTTTCTGCGCCTAGCTGAAAGGCGTTAAAGAAAAGCGCTTATGGGAGACAACCCATGGTTTTTACTACAGTACTTTGTTTTTATTTTGTGTCTTGGAAGTTGTTTACTACTGTAGCAACCTCTCCTTATCTTAGTTTAGTGTTTTATTGTGCCAAGTAAAGTCGTTGATAGTAAAGTTCATACTAGATTTGGATTACTGCACAGAAACAGATTTCTTTGCTGTCACGAATCTGGACTGTTTTCTCTGTAGGTAACTCAGAAAATTATGCCAATTTACGTGAGTAATCCTCAGATATGTACTCAACTTTCATTCAATTTGAGCATTTTCATTTGAGCAAGTCTGGTGCCTCGATAAAATTCGTCAATACGAACTGTTCTGTTTTGACAGATTCTGCCTTTTATTTCGCATTGCCTCTTTTGCTATGTTGGATGAATTTCTTTGATCCATTAATGTCCAGTAGCTTTATGCAATGTCCAGAAGTGTTAAGAATGATTATGTCACCTCTGAACATGTTAATTTTTATTGTCCACTAACCCTCTAATGAGTTGTTCTAAGTTTGGTGTGGAGGAAGTTTTCAAGGATCAAGAGAGGAGTATGATGCAACATGATCAAGGAGAGTGAAAGCTCTAAGCTTGGGGATGCCCCGGTGGTTCACCCCTGCATATTCTAAGAAGACTCAAGCGTCTAAGCTTGGGGATGCCCAAGGCATCCCCTTCTTCATCGACAACATTATCAGGTTCCTCCCCTGAAACTATATTTTTATTCCATCACATCTTATGTGCTTTCCTTGGAGCGTCGGTTTGTTTTTGTTTTTTGTTTTGTTTGAATAAAATGGATCCTAGCATTCACTTTGTGGGAGAGAGACACGCTCCGCTGTAGCATATGGACAAGTATGTCCTTAGTTTCTACTCATAGTATTCATGGCGAAGTTTCTTCTTCGTTAAATTGTTATATGGTTGGAATTGGAAAATGATACATGTAGTAATTTGCTAAAATGTCTTGGATAATGTGATACTTGGCAATTGTTGTGCTCATGTTTAAGCTCTTGCATCATATACTTTGCACCCATTAATGAAGAAATACATAGAGCATGCTAAAATTTGGTTTGCATATTTGGTCTCTCTAAGGTCTAGATAATTTCTAGTATTGAGTTTGAACAACAAGGAAGACGGTGTAGAGTCTTATAATGTTTTCAATATGTCTTTTATGTGAGTTTTGCTACACCGGTTCATCCTTGTGTTTGTTTCAAATAACCTTGCTAGCCTAAACTTTGTATCGAGAGGGATTACTTCTCATGCATCCAAAATCCTTGAGCCAACCACTATGCCATTTGTGTCCACCATACCTACCTACTACATGGTATTTCTTCGCCATTCCAAAGTAAATTGCTTGAGTGCTACCTTTAAAATTCCTTCATTCACCTTTGCAATATATAGCTCATGGGACAAATAGCTTAAAAACTATTGTGGTATTGAATATGTACTTATGCACTTTATCTCTTATTAAGTTGCTTGTTGTGCGATAACCATGTTCACTGGGGACGCCATCAACTATTCTTTGTTGAATTTCATGTGAGTTGCTATGCATGTTCGTCTTGTCCGAAGTAAGAGAGATCTACCACCTTATGGTTAAGCATGCATATTGTTAGAGAAGAACATTGGGCCGCTAACTAAAGCCATGATCCATGGTGGAAGTTTCAGTTTTGGACATATATCCTCAATCTCATATGAGAAAATTATTAATTGTTGTTACATGCTTATGCATAAAAGAGGAGTCCATTATCTCGTTGTCTATGTTGTCCCGGTATGGATGTCTAAGTTGAGAATAATCAATAGCGAGAAATCCAATGCGAGCTTTCTCCTTAGACCTTTGTACAGGCGGCATAGAGGTACCCCTTTGTGACACTTGGTTAAAACATGTGCATTGCGATGATCCGGTAGTCCAAGCTAATTAGGACAAGGTGCGGGCACTATTAGTATACTATGCATGAGGCTTGCAACTTGTAAGATATAATTTACATGATACATATGCTTTATTACTACCGTTGACAAAATTGTTTCATGTTTTCAAAATCAAAGCTCTAGCACAAATATAGCAATCGATGCTTTTCCTCTATGGAGGACCATTCTTTTACTTTCATTGTTGAGTCAGTTCACCTATTTCTCTCCACCTCAAGAAGCAAACACTTGTGTGAACTGTGCATTGATTCCTACATACTTGCATATTGCAATTATTATATTACTCTATGTTGACAATATCCATGAGATATACATGTTACAAGTTGAAAGCAACCGCTGAAACTTAATCTTCCTTTGTGTTGCTTCAATGCTTTTACTTTGAATTATTGCTTTATGAGTTAACTCTTATGCAAGACTTATTGATGCTTGTCTTGAAGTACTATTCATGAAAAGTCTTTGCTATATGATTCACTTGTTTACTCATGTCATATACATTGTTTTGATCGCTGCATTCACTACATATGCTTTACAAATAGTATGATCAAGGTTATGATGGCATGTCACTCCGTAAATTATCTTTGTTATCGTTTTACCTGCTCGGGACAAGCCGAACTAAGCTTGGGGATGCTGATACGTCTCCGACGTATCGATAATTTCTTATGTTCCATGCCACATTATTGATGATATCTACATGTTTTATGCACACTTTATGTCATATTCATGCATTTTCTGGAACTAACCTATTAACAAGATGCCGAAGTGCCGATTCGTCGTTTTCTGCTGTTTTTGGTTTCGTAAATCCTAGTAACGAAATATTCTCGGAATTGGATGAAATCAACGCCCGGGGTCCTATTTTGCCACGAAGCTTCCGGAAGACCGAAGAGGAGACGAAGTGGGGCCACGAGGTGGCGACACCATAGGGCGGCGCGGCCCAAGCCCCGGCCGCGCCGACCTAGGGTGTGGGCCCCTCGTGCCGCCTCCTCGACATGCCCTTCCGCCTACTTAAAGCCTCCGTCGCGAAACCCCCGCACCGAGAGCCACGATACGGAAAACCTTCCGCAGACGCCGCCGCCGCCAATCCCATCTTGGGGGATTCAGGAGATCGCCTCCGGCACCCCGCCGGAGAGGGGAATCATCTCCCGGAGGACTCTACGCCGCCATGGTCGCCTCCGGAGTGATGAGTGAGTAGTCTACCCCTGGACTATGGGTCCATAGCAGTAGCTAGATGGTTGTCTTCTCCCCATTGTGCTTAATTGTCGGGTATTGTGAGCTTCCTAACATGATCAAGATCATCTATCTGTAATTCTATATGTTGCGTTTGTTGGGATCCGATGAATAGAGAATACTTGTTATGTTGATTATCAAAGTTATGTCTATGTGTTGTTTATGATCTTGCATGCTCTCCGTTACTAGTAGATGCTCTGGCCAAGTAGATGCTTGTAACTCCAAGAGGGAGTATTTATGCTCGATAGTGGGTTCATGTCTCCGTGAATCTGGGGAAGTGATAGAAATCTCTAAGATTATGGATGTGCTGTTGCCACTAGGGATAAAACATTGGTGCTATGTTCAAGGATGTAGTTACTGATTACATTACGCGCAATACTTAATGCAATTGTCTGTTGTTAGCAACTTAATACTGGAGGGGGTTCGGATGATAACCCGAAGGTGGACTTTTTAGGCATAGATGCATGTCTGGATAGCGGTCTATGTACTTTGTCGTAATGCCCAATTAAATCTCACAATACTCATCATAATATGTATGTGCATGGTCATGCCCTCTTTATTTGTCAATTGCCCAACCGTAATTTGTTCACCCAACATGCTGTTTATCTTATGGGAGAGACACCTCTAGTGAACTGTGGACCCCGGTCCAATTCTCTATACCGAAATACAATCTACTGCAATACTCGTTCTACTGTTTTCTCGCAAACAATCATCTTCCACACAATACGGTTAATCCTTTGTTACAGCAAGCCGGTGAGATTGACAACCTCACCGGTTCGTTGGGGCAAAGTACTTTGGTTGTGTTGTGCGGGTTCCACGTTGGCGCCGGAATCTCCGGTGTTGCGCCGCACTACATCCCGCCGCCATCAACCTTCAACGTGCTTCTTGGCTCCTACTGGTTCGATAAACCTTGGTTTCATACTGAGGGAAAACTTGCCGCTGTACGCATCACACCTTCCTCTTGGGGTTCCCAACGGACGCGTGCTGTACGCGTATCAAGCTCTTTTTCTAGAAAACAGTCTTGATGACCCACAAGTATAGGGGATCGCGATAGTCTTCGAGGGTAGTATAACCCAAATTTATTGATTCGACACAAGGGGAGGTAAAGAATACTTATAAGCCTTAACAACTGAGTTGTCAATTCAGCTGCACCTGGAAAAGCACTAGCAACAGGGGTGATGTGAAAGTAGCAATAATATGAGAGCAGTAGTAACAGTAACACAGCAGCAGTAATAGCAATATGAGAGCAATGGCACCAGAAAATAGTTGATACTACTTCCAATGACATGTAGAACGAGTATGTAATGATGAGAGATGGACCGGGGTTCCCAGCGATCTACACTAGTGATAACTCTCCAATAAGTGACAAGTGTTGGGTGAACAAATTACAGTTGGGCAATTGATAGGAATCAAAGCATTAAGATAGAACATCAGGCTTATTAATTATGTAGGCATGTTTTCCAATATAGTCGTACGTGCTCGCAATGAGAAACTTGCACAACATCTTTTGTCCTACCAGACCGGTGGCAGCCGGGCCTCAAGGGAAACTACTCGGATATTAAGGTACTCCTTTTAATAGAGTACCGGAGCAAAGCATTAACACTCCGTGAAAACATGTGATCCTCACATCACTACCATCCCCTTCGGTTGTCCCGATTTCTGTCACTTCGGGGCCTTTGGTTCCGGACAGTGACATGTGCATACAACTTGTAGATACAATCTAAGCAATACATATAGAGCTTAAATCTAAGATCATGCCACTCGGGCCCTAGTGACAAGCATTAAGCATAACAAGATTGCAGCAACAATAACTTCACGAACTTTATAGATAGACTAATCATAATGTATCATCCATCGGATCCCAACAAACACAACACCGATTACATCAGATGAATCTCAATCATGTAAGGCAGCTCATGAGATCATTGTATTGAAGTACATGGAGGAGAGTATACCAACTAGCTACTGCTAGAACCCGTAGTCCATGGGGGAACTACTCACGGAGCATGATGGAGGCGGTGTCGTCGATGGAGATGGCTTCCGGGGGCACTTCCCCGTCCCGGCAGGGTGCCGAAACAGAGACTTCTGTCCCCCGAATTGGAGTTTCGCGATGGCGGCGGCGCCCCTGGAGTCTTTCTGGAGTTTCGTCAATTGGTACGGTGTTTTTAGGTCGAAAGGGATTTTATAGGCAAAGAGGCGGCGCAGGGGGGCACCTGGGGGCGCCTCACCCTAGGCCGGTGCGGGCCCATGCTTGGCCGCGCCGCCTTAGGGTGTGGTGGCCCCCTGGCCCCTCTCCGACTCTTCTTCGGTGTTCTGGAGCCTTCCGGGAAAAATAGGAGGTTTGGCGTTGATTTCGTCCAATTCTGAGAATATTGCCCGAACAGCCTTTCTGGAACCAAAAACAGCAGAAAACAGGAACTGGCACTGTGGCATCTTGTTAATAGGTTAGTTCCGGAAAATGCATGAAATCATCATAAAGTGCAAGCAAAACATGTAAGTATTGTCATAAAACAAGCATGGAACGACAGAAATTATGGATACGTCGGGGACGTATCAGCATCCCCAAGCTTAGTTCTCGCTCGTCCCGAGCAGGTAAACGATAAAAAGAATAATTTCTGTAGTGACATGCTACTTACATAACCTTGATCATACTATTACAAAGCATATGAAATGAATGAAGTGACTCAAGGCAATGATCTATAGTTGCTAACAAGTAGATAACATATAGCAAAACTTTTCATGAATAGTACTTTCAAGACGAGCATCAAAAGTCTTGCACCAGAGTTAACTCATAAAGCAATAAATTCAAAGTAAAGGCATCGAAGCAACACAAAGGAAGATATAAGTTTCAGCGGTTGCTTCCAACTTGTAACATGTATATCTCATGGATAATTGTCAACATAAAGTAATATGATGAATGCAAATATGCAAGTATGTAAGAATCAATGCACAGTTAACACAAGTGTTTGCTTCTAAGGTGGAAGGAAGTAGGTAAACTGACTCAACATAAAGTAAAAGAATGGCCCTTCGCAGAGGGAAGCATTGATTGCTATATTTGTGCTAGAGCTTTGGTTTTGAAAGCAAGAAACAATTTTGTCAACGGTAGTAATAAAGCATATGTATCATGTAAATTATATCTTACAAGTTGCAAGCCTCATGCATAGTATACTAATAGTGCCCGCACCTTGTCCTAATTAGCTTGGACTACCGGAATTATCGCAATGCACATGTTTTAACCAAGTGTCACAAAGGGGTACCTCTATGCCGCCTGTACAAAGGTCTAAGGAGAAAGCTCGCATTGGATTTCTCGCTATTGATTATTCTCAACTTAGACATCCATACCGGGACAACATAGATAACAGATAATGGACTCCTCTTTTATGCATAAGCATGTAGCAACAATTAATTTTCTCATATGAGATTGAGGATATATGTCCAAAACTGAAACTTCCACCATGGATCATGGCTTTAGTTAGCGGCCCAATGTTCTTCTCTAACAATATGCACGCTCTAACCATAAGGTGGTAGATCGCCCTTACTTCAGACAAGACAAACATGCATAGCAACTCACATGATATTCAACAAAGAGTAATTGATGGCGTCCCCAGTGAACATGGTTATCGCACAACGAGCAACTTAATAAGAGATAAAGTGCATAAGTACATATTCAATACCACAATATTTTTTAAGCTATTTGTTCCATGAGCTATATATTGTAAAGGTGAAGAGTGGAAATTTAAAGGTAGCACTCAAGCAATTTACTTTGGAATGGCGGAGAAATACCATGTAGTAGGTAGGTATGGTGGACACAAATGGCATAGTGGTTGGCTCAAGTATTTGGGATGCATGAGAAGTATTCCTTCTCGATACAAGGTTTAGGCTAGCAAGGCTATTTGAAACAAACACAAGGATGAAGCGGTGCAGCAAAACTCACATAAAAGACATATTGAAAACATTATAAGACTCTACACCGTCTTCCTTGTTGTTCAAACTCAATACTAGAAATTATCTAGACCTTAGAGAGACCAAATATGCAAACCAAATTTTAGCATGCTCTATGTATTTCTTCATTAATGGGTGCAAAGCATATGATGCAAGAGCTTAAACATGAGCACAACAATTGCCAAGTATCACATTACCCAAGACATTTATAGCAATTACTACATGTATCATTTTCCAATTCCAACCATATAACAATTTAACGAAGAAGAAACTTCGCCATGAATATTAAAAGCTAAGAACACATGTGTTCATATGCAACAGCGGAGCGTGTCTCTCTCCCACAGAAGCATGATGTAATCCAATTTATTCAAACACAAAAAAAAATAAAAGCATACAGACGCTCCAAGTAAAGCACATAAGATGTGACCGAATAAAAATATAGTTTCAAGAGAAGGAACCTGATAATTTGTCGATGAAGAAGGGGATGCCTTGGGCATCCCCAAGCTTAGACGCTTGAGTCTTCTTGATATATGCAGGGGTGAACCACCGGGGCATCCCCAAGCTTAGAGCTTTCACTCTTCTTGATCATAGTATATCATCCTCCTCTCTTGACCCTTGAAAACTTCCTTCACACCAAACTTCTCATAAACTTCATTAGAGGGGTTAGTACATAATCAAAAACTCACATGTTCAGAGGTGACACAATCATTCTTAACACTTCTGGACATTGCTCAAAGCTACTTGGAAGGTAATGGAACAAAGAAATCCACCCAACACAAGCGAAAGAAGCAATGCGAAATAAAAGGCAGAATCTGTCAAAACAGAACAGTCTGTAAAGACGAATTTTTAATAAATACTTCCGTTGCTCAGATCAGAAAACTCAAAACTAATGAAAGTTGCGTACATATCTGAGGAACACGCACGTAAATTGGCATATTTTTCTGAGTTACCTACAGAGAAAACAGCCCAGATTCGTGACAGATAGAAATCTGTTTCTGCGCAGAAATCCAAATCTAGTATCAACCTTCGATTAGAGGCTTCACTTGGCACAACAAAACACAAAACTAAGATAAGGAGAGGTTGCTACAGTAGTAAACAACTTCCAAGACACAAATATAAAACAAAGTACTGTAGCAAAATAACACATGGGTTATCTCCCAAGAAGTTCTTTCTTTATAGCCATTAAGATGGGCTCAGCAGTTTTAATGATGCACTCGCAAGAAATAGTATTTGAAGCAAAAGAGAGCATCAAGAGGCAAATTCAAAACACATTTAAGTCTAACATGCTTCCTATGCATAGGAATCTTGTAAATAAACAAGTTCATGAAGAGCAAAGTAACAAGCATAGGAAGATAAAACAAGTAGAGCTTCAAAAATTTCAGCACATAGAGAGGTGTTTTAGTAACATGAAAATTTCTACAACCATATTTTCCTCTCTCATAATAACTTTCAGTAGCATCATGAGCAAACTCAACAATATAACTATCACACAAAGCATTCTTATCATGAGTCTCATGCATAAAATTATTACTCTCCACATAAGCATAATCAATTTTATTAGTTGTAGTGGGAGCAAATTCAACAAAGTAGCTATCATTATTATTCTTATCATCAAATATAGGAGGCATATTGTAATCATAATCAAATTTATCCTCCATAACAGGCGGTACCAAAAGACCACTATCATTATAATCATCATAAATAGGAGGCAAAGTATCATCAAAGAAAATTTTCTCCTCAATGCTTGGGGGACTAAAAAGATCATGAAAACCAGCTTCCCCAAGCTTAGAACTTTCTATATTATTAGCAACAATGGTGTTCAAAGCGTTCATACTAATATTACTACCAGCATGCAAATAAGATTCCATAGGTTTTTTAATTTTCGCATCAAACAATCCATGTTTTAAATCAGGAAATAGCATAAGAAGCTCATTCTTGTCCATTATGCCAAACTAGTGTAAACAAGAAACAAAAAGATGCAATCGCAGGATCTAAAGGAAATAGCTTTGAGTACTTACAATGCGCGGAAAATAGCTTAGTAGCCGAGATCCGGAGTGTGAGTACCTTTTACCTTTCCTCCCGGCAACGGCGCCGGAAAATAGCTTGATGTCTACGCCCCCTCCTTTTCTCGTAGATAGTGTTGGGCCTCCAAGAGCAGAGGTTTGTAGAACAGCGGCAAGTTTCCCTTAAGTGGATCACCCAAGGTTTATCGAACTCAGGGAGGAAGAGGTCAAAGATATCCCTCTCATGCAACCCTGCAACCACAAAGCAAGAAGTCTCTTGTGTCCCCAACACACCTAATAGGTGCACTAGTTCGGCGAAGAGATAGTGAAATACTGGTGGTATGAATAAATAGTAGCAGTAGCAACGGCACCAGAAAAGTGCTTTGCCCGGGACGAGTAAACAAGCGGTAGTAACGCAGCGGTAGTAACGCGGTAAAAACGGTAAACAAGCAGCGATAGCGATATTTAGGAACAAGGCCTAGGGATCATACTTTCACTAGTGGACACTCTCAACATTGATCACATAACAGAATAGATAAATGCATACTCTACACTCTTGTTGGATGATGAACACATTGTGTAGGATTACACGAACCCTCAATGCCGGAGTTAACAAGCTCCACAATTCAATGTTCATATTTAAATAACCTTAGAGTGCATGAAAGATCAATACGACTAAACCAAGTACTAACATAGCATGCACACTGTCACCTTCACACTGTGTAGGAGGAATAGATCACATCAATACCATCATAGCAATAGTTAACTTCATAATCTACAAGAGATCATAATCATAGCCTACGCCAAGTACTAACACGGATGCACACACTTGTCACCATTACACCGTGCGGGAGGAATAAAACTACTTTAATAACATCACTAGAGTAGCACATAGATGAATAGTGATACAAAACTCATATGAATCTCAATCATGTAAAGCAGCTCATGAGATTATTGTATTGAGGTACATGGGAGAGAGATGAACCACATAGCTACGGCGGAGCCCTCGGCCTCGGGGGTGGATTACTCCCTCCTCATCATGGAGGCAGCGATGGCGGTGAAGATGGCGGTGAAGACGGCGGTGGAGATGGCTCCGGGGGCAATTCCCCGTCCCGGCGGTGTGCCGGAACAGCGACTTCTGTCCCCCGAATTGGACTTTCGCGATGGCGGCGGCTCTGGATGGTTTTCTCTGTTTCCGTCGAACTGGTCGATGTTTTTAGGTCAGGGACGAATATATAGGCGGAGAGGCGGCGCAAGGAGGCGGCTGGGGCCCCCACACCATAGGGGGGCGCGGCCGAGGGGCCACCCGCGCCGCCTTATGGTGTGGGCCCCCGCTGCCCGCCTCCGACTCTCCTTCGGTGTTCGGAAGCTTCCGGGAATTCTAAGACTTTCGGTGTTGATTTCGTCCGATTCCGAAAATATTTCCTTACTAGGATTTCTGAAACCAAAAACAGCAGAAAACAGCAATTGGCCTTTCGGCATCTCGTCAATAGGTTAGTTCCGGAAAACGCATAAATATGACATAAAATGTGAACAAAACATGTCGGTATTGTCATAAAACAAGCATGGAACATCAGAAATTATAGATACGTTGGAGACGTATCAATGTATAGTGTGGATGATGATTGTTTGCAGAAAACAGTAGAACAGTATTGCAGTAGATTGTATTTCAGTATAGAGAATTGGACTGGGGTCCACAGTTCACTAGAGGTGTCTCTCCCATAAGATAAACAGCATGTTGGGTGAACAAATTACAGTTGGGCAATTGACAAATAAAGAGGGCATGACCATGCACATACATATTATGATGAGTATAGTGAGATTTAATTGGGCATTACGACAAAGTACATAGACCGCTATCCGGCATGCATCTATGCCTAAAAAGTCCACCTTCGAGGTTATCATCCGAACCCCTTCCGGTATTAAGTTGCTAACAACGAGACAATTGCATTAAGTATTGCGCGTAATGTAATCGGTAACTACATCCTCGAACATAGCACCAATGTTTTATCCCTAGTGGCAACAGCACATCCATAATCTTAGAGATTTCTGTCACTTCCCCAGATTCATGGAGACATGAACCCACTATCGAGCATAAATACTCCCTCTTGGAGTTACAAGCATCTACTTGGCCAGAGCATCTACTAGTAACGGAGAGCATGCAAGATCATAAACAACACATAGATATAAATTGATAATCAACATAACAAGTATTCTCTATTCATCGGATCCCAACAAACGCAACATATAGAATTACGAGATAGATGATCTTGATCATGTTCGGCAGCTCACAAGACCCGACAATTAAGCACAATGGGGAGAAGACAACCATCTAGCTACTGCTATGGACCCATAGTCCAGGGGTAGACTACTCACACATCACTCCGGAGGCGACCATGGCAGCGTAGAGTCCTCCGGGAGATGATTCCCCTCTCCGGCAGGGTGCCGGAGGTGATCTCCTGAATCCCCCGAGATGGGATTGGCGGCGGCGGCGGCGTCTCTGGAAGGTTTTCCGTATTGTGGCTCTCGGTACTGGGGGTTTCGCGACGAAGGCTATTTGTAGGCGGAAGGGCAGGTCGGGGGGCCACACGAGGGGCCCACACTACAGGTCGGCGCGGCCAGGGCTTGGGCCGTGCCGCCCTAGGGTGTGGCCACCTCGTGGCCCCACTTCGTCTCCTCTTCGGTCTTCTGGAAGTTTCGTGGCAAAATAGGACCCTGGGCGTTGATTTCGTCCAATTCCGAGAATATTTCTTTACTAGGATTTCTGAAACCAAAAACAGCGAAAAACGACAAGCGGCACTTCGGCATCTTGTTAATAGGTTAGTTCCGGAAAATGCACGAATATGACATAAAGTGTGCATAAAACATGTAGATAACATCAATAATGTGGCATGGAACATAAGAAATTATCGATACGTCGGAGACGTATCAGGCCACACCACCATGTGAGAAGGAGAAGAACAAGTGAAGAAGAAGAAGAAGAAGAACCCACCTTTGATCCCCTGTTGAAGAAGAAGAAGAAGAAGAACCCAACTTTCATCCCCTGTTTCTTGAACCCCTCTTCGATCACCGTATGTTGAACTACCCTGTGATATCCGTATGTTGAACTCCCCTGTGATGGTAAACTGTCATTCATAGTAGCTAGGAAATGTCGTTATGAACTACCATTCATAGTAGCTAGGGATGAATTCATGAACTGCTAAGGTTCGTAAGTGTGCAACTAATGAACTGGTGAACTGTGATTTCTGTATCATGGGAGGTGATAGTATGGTAAGGTCACCCGTGTAGAGAAGAGATGACCTTTACACTTGCCTGGATGGCACTAAACAGGTGTAGTTTCATCTGCATCAACATTTAGGGTTGCTAGGCAAACAAACAAAAAGGTCTTTTTAGCTTAAACCATGCAACCCGAGCATCCAAATAACATGCCAATTTTATCCCGTGGCTTGTTCCGAACGCACAAATGTGCTCGTAACACTGCGCCAGTGAGCCCCAAATGAAGCCCAGATGCAAACACGCATGTAGTTGTTGTTTTCGCTGCATCCGTATGTTGCGACGTCGTTGGGGTGGTGATAGGCATCGGGGTAGTTGAAACCCCTGCACCTAAGTGCGACGCAAGTGCTGCATGAGAAGTCCGTAAGGAGGTTGTAGCCGTCGATCACCGAGACGTCGTAGAAGTCGTTGGCACCGCTACCGCCGATGGTGTACTCAGCCAGTGTCGCCGGGCGCTGGCCGGAGAGGCTACAGGTCAGCGCACCGGCGCAGTCGCCGGTCCGGCAGCTCCCTCTCCCGCCGTTGAAGGAGCATCCGGTGCGGCCCCATATCCTGTCGGCGCTGGTGCCGACGGGCACGTTGATGCTGGACGTCTGGCGCGAGTCAAGCTGAAAGCCCCCGCCCACCGGGATACGTACCCATCGGCCGCATCGTGAAGCCGCAGCTGTTGGTGATGGTGAACGTGGCTGCGCTAGCACCGGTGGCAAAAATGGCGAGGAGAAGAAAGAGCACTAGTAGAAACAAGGGCTTTGGTTTTTTGCCCCAGATGTCATTTGCACCGGATTTGGCATGAATCGGTGCTAAAAGGGGTCATTAGCACCGGTTCGTGGGGCGCAGCCGGCAGAGGGACCTTTAGCACCGGTTCGTGTTACGAACCGGTGCAAATGATCTATCTTTTGCACCGGTTCGTAACACAAACCGGTGCAAAAGGTTCGTCGCCAGGCACGTGTCAGCCGAGGAACCTTTAGCACCGGTTCGTGTTATGAACCGGTGCAAAAGATAGACCATTTGCACCGGTTCGTAACACGAACCGGTGCTAAAGGTCCCCAGCCCTATTTCAGCTCAGCTACCCGGCCAAACAGCCCACTCACTTCATTTTTGCTAGGAGAAGGTGTGTGTGTTGAGTGCTAAGTTGCTTCTCTTTGGCATGCACATAAGGTGCTCGATGAAATGTGTGAGAGAGTGATGCCGCTTGATTTTACACCCAACAAAAATGAGATGAGGTGCCGGAGCGACACTTAAGCTTTCTCCTCTTTCTTTCCTCCTCGATCAAGGTTAAGCAACAACTTTACCCTTTCATTTGTACGGTGCTAATTTCCACTATTTATAAATATTATGATGCTTTTTAATTGTTTATTGATAAAGTTAATTAATTATTTGATGTAGATGAACCGGCGGCAATGGATGTACGTTGACCGACGTCTACCCGAGTTCAGATCGGGCCTGGAAGAATTTATCCATGTGGCTCAGGAAAACCCACAGGCGGATGGTTTTATGTGTTGTCCATGTGTTGATTGCCATAACTTGAAGCAATACCCTGAATGGCAAGTTATTCACTCCCACCTGCTTTGGAAAGGTTTCATGCCCAGCTATAATTGTTGGACCAAGCATGGAGAAAGAGGGGTTATGATGGAAGACGATGAAGAAGAAGAAGAGGATGATGATATGTACCCTAACTACGGTGATACCGCAACAGGGCATGATGAAGATGAAGATGCAGGAGGAGGTGATCAAGATGAAGAGGCATCAGATGAGCCCGTTGATGATGATCTTCGTCGGGCCATCGCCGATGCACACAGAGATGCAGTAAACGAAAACGAGAAGCGAAAGTTAAAGGGCATATTAGATGATCACAAAAAGAAGTTATACCCAAATTGCGAAGATGGCAACACAAAGCTCGGTGCCACCCCGGAGTTGCCGCAATGGAAGGCGGAGGCTGGTATATGTGACAAGCCATTTGAGAAGTTACTGAAAATAATGAAGAGGAGGTTTCCAAAGAATAATGAATTGCCTGACAAGTACGTACGAAGCAAAGAAGGTTCTCTCGCCCTCTAGGATTAGAGGTGCTGAAGATACATGCATGCATTAATGATCGCATCCTCTACCGCGCTGAGTATGAAAATTTGGAAAAATGTCCGGTATGCACTGCACTTCGGTATAAGATCAGGCGAGATGACCTCGGTGATGTTGAGGGCGAGCCCCCTAGGAAGAGGGTTCTGCCAAGGTTATGTGGTATGCTCCTATAATACCACGGTTGAAACGTCTGTTCAGAAATAAAGAGCATGCCAGGTTGTTGCGATGGCACAAAAAAGACCGTAAGAAAGACGAGATGCTGAGACACCCCGCTGATGGGTCGCAGTGGAGGACAATCGATAGAGATTTCCCGGATTTTCCAGATGACGCGAGGAACTTAAGGTTTGGCCTAAGTACAGATGGAATGAATCCTTTTGGGGAGCAGAGCTGCAGTCATAGCACTTGGCCCAGTAACTCTATGTATCTATAACCTTCCGCCTTGGTTGTGCATGAAGCGGAAGTTCATTATGATGCCAAGTGCTCATCCAAGGCCCAAAGCAACCCGGCAATGACATTGATGTGTACCTACAGCCATTATTTGAAGAACTCTTACAGTTGTGGAGCAAACCAGGTGTACATGCATGGGATGAGTACAAACAGGAGTCATTTAACCTACGAGCGTTGCTTTTCGTGACCATCAATGATTGTCCTGCTCTTAGTAACCTTTTAGGACAGACAAACAAGGGATACAATGCATGCACGCACTGTTTAGATGAGACCGAAGGTGCCTATTTGCATAAATGTAAGAAGGTTGTGTACCTGGGGCATCGTCGATTTCTTCCAAAGAGGCAGCCCGTCAGAAAGAAAGGCAATCATTTCGGAGGTGAGGCAGATCGCCGGGTGAAGCCTGAACTCCGTACCGGTGATGCTTTACTTGATATGGTCAAGGACATAAAAGTAATCTTTGGAAAGGGTCCTGGCGGTCAATCTGTTCCGAATGACGACGTTACCGGACACGCACCCATGTGGAAGAAAAAATCTATATTTTGGGATCTACCCTATTGAAAAGTCCTAGAGGTCCGCTCTTCAATCGACGTGATGCACGTGACGAAGAATCTTTGCGTGAACCTGCTAGGCTTCTTAGGCGTGTATGGGAAGACAAAAGATACACCAGAAGCACGGGAGGACCAGTATCGTATGAAAGTCCCAAAAGACAAGCAAGAACAGGATTACAAGGATACGAGGAGTCGCTTAAGTCCCGCCAGCTACGCTCTTACCAAAGCGAGAGAAGGATATCTTTTTTGAAGTCCTTTACGGTATCAAGGTCCCGTCTGGCTTCTCCTCCAATATAAAGGGAATTATAAATATGGAGAAGAAAACATTCCAGAACCTGAAGTCGCATGACTGCCACATTATTATGACGCAGTTGCTTCCGGTTGCACTAAGGGACTTCTGCCGGAAAATGTTCGAATACCCATTGTGAAGCTATGTGCATTCCTTAATGCGATATCTCAGAAGGTAATCGATCCAGCTAGTCTTCCAAGGTTACAGAAGGATGTGGTGCAATGTCTTGTTAGCTTTGAGTTGGTGTTTCCACCATCTTTCTTCAATATTATGACACATCTCCTGGTTCACCTTGTCGAAGAGATTGCCATCCTCGGTCCTGTTTTTCTCCACAATATGTTCCCCTTCGAGAGGTTCATGGGGGTCTTAAAGAAATATGTTCATAACCGTGCTAGGCCAGAAGGAAGCATCTCCAAGGGCTATGGAACAGAGGAGGTCATCGAGTTCTGTGTTGACTTCATTCCTGACCTTAAGTCGATTGGTGTTCCAGAATCGCGACATGAGGGGCGACTAAGTGGAAAAGGCACGCTAGGAAGGAAATCAATGATATGTAGGGACGGCATTTCTTTCACTCAAGCACACTACACAGTTCTACAAAGTTCCACCTTGGTGGCCCCGTATATCACTGATCACAAGAATATTGTACGCTCCGAACATCCGGGGCAGTCTGAAGACTGGATTACGCATAAACATATGCAGACATTCGGCGGTTGGCTCCGAGAACATCTCATTAATAACAACGATATTGTAGATCAGTTGTACATGTTGGCCGGGTCACCATCTTCGACTATAGTGACTTTCCAGAGGTACGAGATAAATGGAAATACCTTCTACACGTTCGCCCAAGATAAAAAGAGCACCAACCAAAACAGTGGTGTCCGCATTGATGCAACAAACACTAGCAAGTGGGAAAAAGGACACATATTATGGTTACATAGAGGAGATATGGGAACTTGACTATGGACCTTCTTTTAAGGTCCCTTTATTTCGGTGCAAATGGTTCAAGCTGGATGGAAAAGGGGTAAAGGTAGACCAGCTGTACGGAATGACAACAAGTGGATCTCAACAATCTTGGTTACGGAGACGAACCATTCGTCCTAGCCAATGATGTGGCTCGGGTTTTCTATGTGAAGGACATGTCCTCTAGACCGAAGAAAAGAAAACATAAGGAAACGAGCTCATCCGATGAGCCAAAGCGTCACATAGTTCTTTCAGGGAAAAGAACCATCGTGGGAGTCGAGGACAAGACAGACATGTCAGAAGATTATAGTAAGTTTGCTGAAATTTCGCCCTTCACAGTGAACATTGATCCAACCATCGCGTTAAATGCTGAACATACTCCATGGTTACGGTCGAAGCGATCATAATGTATTAATTATTATCCTGTACCTTGAGCTCATATTGTGAAGCGTTTGTTGTGATATGTATCGATAACATTGGTCGTTTGAACTAAATGCAATTATCCAAGTTTATTATCTTTCTAGATACACATGTTTGGAAATTTATCCTCAGCTACTGGTTGTTGGGTGTATACTAGCAGCTTCCGAGCGGGACTTGCGGGAAGAGTTACTCGGGCGGAGCTTCCGAAGATGTCTAAGACGGCCGTCCATCCAAGACATCTTCGAGAAACTCCGCCGGAGAGGCTCTTTCCTTCGAGGTCGCCGTCGTCGGTTTATATACCAGCTCCCTGGAAGCTCTCTATGCTCTCCCCTCCTTACCTTGAGCTACTGTTTGTTGGGTGTATACTAGCAGCTTGCGGGAAGTGTTCTCGGGCGAAGTTTCCGAAGATGTCTAAGACGGCCAGCCATCTAAGACATCTTCGAGAAACTTCGCCGGAGAGGCTCTTTCCTTCTTGGTCGTTGCATCTTCTCTCTTTGTTCTCTCTACTCTCCCCGGAGGGGCTATATATAGCGGTGTGTGCCTCCAGATAATCCCCTCCCCCTAGATGAAACCACCCCAGATAAGGCAAATAACAGATAAGCCTCCCCCAGATTTAGCCCCCCCATCTTTAGCACCGGTTCCAGCCGAGAACCGAGATAAAAGGATATATAAACTAATCCACCATCTTTATCACCGGTTCCAGCCAAGTAACTCGGGATAAAAGGGGTATATAAACTAATCAACCGTCTTTAGCACCGGTTCCAGCCATTAACCGGGATAAAACGACAACGACTTTATTGAAATTTAACAAGATACGTTAACTAAACTTAAACTAAAACAACGACAACACTGCTTTATTGAAATTCAACATTAACTAAATTTAAACTAAAATAACAACTTCTACTAGTTCTTCCGCGCATCCGCTCGCTGCCCTCCCGGCTGCCGCCTCCTCGCCGCAGCTCTCCTCCTCACGACGACGCTTATGCATCTCCTCACTATCCAGCATCCGTCACACGCGGCCGCTTATGCAGCTCCCGGAGACTCTGCCTCTCAAATGCTTCTATGGTAGCCGCTAGCGCCGCCTCCTCCCACTCCTCTATCTCTGGGAGCTGCGGGTCCACCTCATCCGCTGCTGCCCTCCTGGTTGCCGCCTCTTGCCGCAGCAGCTCCTCCCACTCCTCTATCTCCGCGAGCTGCGGGTCCACCTCCACCGGCGGCGGGTGCGGCTTTGGGGGCATTTTGCAATGGGCTAGGGTTTGGTGATGAGTGAAATGGGAGAGACGGGGGCGTACTATTTATAAAGGGTGTTTAGGCGGGAAATCCCCGCGCTGCGCGTCGTGGCGGGAAAATATCCCGCGCGGCGTCGTGGCGGGAAAATGTCCCGCGCAGCGTCGTGGCGGGAACATATCCCGCGCGGCGTCGTGGCGGGAAAATGTCCAGCGCGGCGTCGTGGCGGGAACATATCCCGCGCAGCTTCGTGGCGGAAACCCGCGCAGCGTCGTGGCGGGAACTCGATCCCGCGCGAAACAGATAAAAAAGGCGGGAAGATAAACAAACTAGCAGCAAAAATTTCAGTCCAACTGGGGACCTTTTGCACCGGTTCGTGGCTGGAACCGGTGCAAAAGGGTCCATTTGCACCGGTTCCAGCCACGAACCGGTGCAAAAGGTCCCCAGTATAAACTGGGGCGCGCCCACCCTTCTTCTCCCGCGCCCTCACCGCGCCGCCGCCTCGCCTTCGCGTCCGTCCGCCGCCGCCTCCTCCCGCGCCCTCACCGCCCGCGCGCGCCGCCGCCTCCTCCTCCTCGTCCGCGCGCAGCCCGCGCCGCCGCGCGCCGGCCACCTCGCCGCCGCCGTCCGGCGCCCTCCGCTCGGCCAGCTCCGCCCGCCGCCTCCTCCTTCGACGCCCCGCCCGTGCCGCCACGCCCGCCGCCGCTCGACAGAGTCGAGGTGAGGCACGCGCGCCACCCCCTGCCTCCAATTTATTTGTTTTAGTTTTTAGGAAATTTTAGTTAGAAATTTTAGTTAGTTTAGGACATTTTAGTTAGTTTAGGAAATTTTAGTTAGTTTAATTAGGAAAATTTGGATGTGTTAGGAAAATTTGATGTGTTAGGAAAATTTGGATGTGTTAGGAAAATTTGGATGTGTTAGGAAAATTTGGATGTGTTAGGAAAATTAGGAAAATTTTAGTTAGTTTAGGAAATTTTAGTTAGTTTAGGACATTTTAGTTAGTTAGTTTAATTTTAGATGTGTTAGGAAAATTTGGAAATTCTAGTATTTAGATGTGTTAGAAAAAATTTAGATGGAATATGTAAGTACTTTGTTGATTGGTATGTGTTAGATGGAATATGTAAGTACTTTATTTTAGATGTGTTAGAAAAAAATTAGATGGAATATGTCAAGTATTATATTAGTATGTGTTAGAAAATATTTAATTACTTTGATTCATATTTATAAGTACTTTATTCAAATTCAATATTATATTTGTTAGTTTGCATACGATGTCAGCGGCCTCCGCGTCCCGGAGCTAGGACAGCTTTTAGAGGAGATGCAGCAGATGGGGAAGTCCGGGACTGGGCTCCGCCGGGGTGGCACTGGGAGGTGTTATCTTCCGGGGCGCGCACCATGGTGCGGAATCCGGGTCCCGTCATTGACCCGGATATTCTCTGGTGGAGGTCTTATGGGCCATGTTCGTTTCAGAGGGAGCCGGCCCCGCCGGAGGAGGTAGCTGAGCGCATTGAAGCGGAGGACCATCACGTTCACCGTTACATGTATGCGTTAGACAACATGTATAGGACCGGATGGAGCGTTATGCAGGGATCTCATGTTAGCTATGCTCCCGTTGTTGTTCCGTGGCTTTGGGGGTACACCCAGCGCGGCTCAGGACCCGGTCGGCGCCCTCTAGGACCCGGTCTCGCGCGGTTGAGTGGTTGTAGTAGTGATTGATGTATTAGGGTTAAATAAACATGAACCCGATCTATGTATGCATGTAATCTGCACTATCTCGCTTTCAGCACTATATTATCGATCCTTAGTTAAGAACTATATATGTATTGAGCATTATCCTTAATTAGTACCTATATATATGTATAACTCTAATATTTTGATCATGTATTGAGCATTATTCTTAATTACTTGTAAGTCTTTGCAGAAACTTGTAAGTCTTTGCAGAATTTAGCTTCGTTGTGTTTATAGCATTAGAATAACTTTTAAGTCTTTGCAGAAACTATGGAAAGAGACCTAGAACAAGAATACCTCGTCGAGGAGATTATCCGTGATGATGACGATATCACCTCTATTTACCTAAACCAATCCGGCAAGGGAGACGAGCGAACCCGAGGAGACGGCTCCGATGAGGAAGATGAGCAAGACCACCGTGGAGACGGCTCCGGTGAGGAAGAAGGTGACGACTGCGAGGGAGAAGCTCACGACGCCGAGGTGTATATATATTAATTAACCAAGCCTACAGATATGTGCATATACATATATTAACGTTGTTTCTTCTTTTAGATCTCCCAATCAACACACTCTACTGGCAGAACTAAACGAGGCGCGGCCAGAAAGATGGAAGAGCATGAAAGGTGCATCATCACGGAAATCGCTATAGACGGCGAACCGATTTCTCCCAAGCATCACGCAAAAAAGTTTGTAAGTCAATGCGGAGTTATTGTTAGGGACACCATCCCGATCACCACTCAAGAATGGAAGAAACCTGCAAAGGCGGACGAAGGAGTTACTTACGTCGATACGAGATCCAAAAATCTGATGTTTAGGAAACTCATGGTAAATTTCATATTTCCGGAGCCAGCTGACTCTGATAGTGAGAATAAAAGGCCAGACCCTGAGGATCCCGAGCTGAATAGCATACAACGAAGAGTCAAGAAGTGGGCTCTTAAGAAGATGGCAATGCAGTTCAACGACTACAAGAAGAAATTGGACAACTCCTTTGTCAAGAAAAAGAAGACTCCAGATTTCAAGGGCCCCTATGAGAAGATAAAAGACCACTGGGAGGCATTTGTGAAGTACAAGACATCGGAGAGGGCAAAGACAAGGTTAGACACCAACAAGACAAATGCTGCTAATAAGATGTACTTCCATACCATGGGGCGAGGAGGCTACAAGGCTGGCAGACCTAAGTGGGAGAAATGGGAGAATGACCTAATTGCAAAGGGGATCCATCCAGAGGTACGGAAATGGAACCAGCGGTCAAGGGATTGGTTTTACGCGCATGGGGGCACGTTGGACGCACAAGGGTTCTGCATATATACACAAAGACATTGGGAAAACCCACTTCCCATCGAAGCCTTTAGAAATACTGCAAAGGAAGTTGAAGAGGGGAAGTTCCGTCCCGAAAGAGAGAAGGACCAGCTCACACGCGCCCTTGGGAATCCTGAACACCCGGGACGAACACGAACCATACCGGGTGGCAAGCCGTGGTGTATTGGGTTTCTGCAGAAACGAAGAAATATCCCGATAGAAGCCGTCAGAGGCAAAAGGATGTGGTTCAAGAATGCGTTGCTAAGCTAGAGGAGCAAGTGAGGATGATAATGTCAGGCTCAGTCACAGTCACCCAACCTCAACCTAATCCGCGGATAGAAGAAGTTGCATTCGATGCTACCGGCCTGGGATCTCATCGGAAGAGCAGCGTGGCTTCCACGGAGATGCCTGGTGATGATGCAGATGTGGATCCGCAGATGGC